>NC_050075.1:57203862-57507344 GCF_009764565.3 Dermochelys coriacea | reverse complement strand
CAACAGAAATTTTACCCAGAGCTGTGTGTTTTTTGCTGTGCATCTTTGTGCTTTCATTTGGGTATTAAAGACAGCAAGGTGACCGTGATTTAGTGTTTTTTGTAAACTGACTACACATGCCTGCAGGGGGAAAACACTAAAGTTTAAATATACTGTTGACGTGAACATGTTCTAACTTTTTTTCCCCTCCATTGGAAGAAGAACATCAAATCAAATCTTATTTTAATGTTCCAACTGGAGCAGAAAAATAGTAACAACTTCCCCGGTTACATGGGAGGAAAGAATTATTTATGTTATACTGGAAGAGCAGGCCCCTCCAGCCCTTGAACTCTGTATGTGGTCTTCATTTTGGCTTCTTGGCACCAGTCCCATTGCTGTTTCCTACAGACACCTCTTCAAAAATTTATGACAGCACAACAGGGCAGCAGAAGCCACTTGATTTCTGCATATTAACATATTCATTAAGCCCACTCAATAATTAATATATCACTTGCATGAAACATACGGGTTAAATTACATCTTAGCTAAGACTATACAGGAAAGATTCAGAAGTATTTTGCTTCATTGTTTATTTTGTCAACATTGATCTCAAAACAGAAATGGTAATAGATTGTAGGAAAAAGCTACCTTCACTCTTACTAACTCTTTAGCTACTACCCAAGTGCCCCTTGTGGACAAGGGTGCCTCTGCAATTCCTGACCCTGTTTTCCCCTTCTTCAGGACTCCTTAAACTCCATATAGCTGTGCTCATCCATTCACAGCCCTTCCTGGGGTCTGATTTTCATATTAACACAAAGTTCCAATAAACCAAACAAAAACAAATCTTCCACCCAGCCATAATCTGGGCACATCCCCTCCTTCCTGAGGTACTCTTCTGTCCTGCTGGCTCAGCAGTCAACTCCCTTCCTTGGGGATCAATGCAGGAGACCTCCCCCTCTCACTGCAGCTTCACTCTTCAATTCCTCTTCAAGCACTGCCTTAATTGAGTGTCCTCTGACCCTTTATAGCCCACGTGCAGCACTGCCCCCTTAACTGCATCACCTTGGCATCCATGCTCAGCTATTTCAATCATCAGAGGCCAACAACGCTGTCTCAAACACACACACACACACACACACACACACAGATCTTTCTGCCTCTCCAAAATGTAATTCACCAGAATGCATCATGAGCATTGCTGCATGTACTTAGAATTGTTCAAACAAGTGTTTATATCTGAGATGTTTTATTCTGGAAAGTTTACATATAACCTTTTTGATAAAAGGAAGCACTAAGCACCCAATTCTGCCACCCTTTCACACTGCAAAGATTCCCTGCTGCTGAGCCAGGAGCCTGGACTCCGAGCCCTGGCTCAAGACGAGTTCTCAGGGCTTTCAGGCTTTTTGCTGAGGTGCCTGGAGTTGAGCCCCAGCTAGAGATAGGGATTCCAGGGCTTCTGGGCTCCTAGCTCTACAAGACCTTGACAGATGCCAATCCACATCTGTGCTTTCCTGGGAATGTGATGTAGAAAACTGAATCATGCATGGACATGTGACTTGCCCATGTGACTCCAAAACGCCATGTTAAGCTGTGATTCTACACGGGGTGGGGGGGTTCTACCCACAAGAGAGAAACTATATGAACCCCTGGATACCCCTTTGGACTTGGAATTTTGGAGTCATATGGGCAAGTCTCACGTTCATGCATGACTCAGTTTTCTACATTTCTACATTTGCAGGAAAGCTCAGATGTGGATTGGCATCAATCAAGGTCCACTGTTAACCAAGTACTCCCAATTACTTGAATAACCCCTTCACACTATGTTGACCAAATCTGCCTTGGGTGCTTTCTACAGCAAACACTTTAAATACAAACATAGAGCCAATGCTCATAACTTAAAAATGATACATGCATACAAATAGGATGAATACATGCAGAAGAACATAACCTTTGCAAAGATATGTTATATGGCATATCTAGCATAAAATGTATTCCAGTTATGTCATATTTACACTCAAGCATATTTCTATAAAGCATTATGCGGTGCAACGTCACTGAGGGACTTTCAGAAAGTCATGCAGCAGTTTAGCAGCAAAGCCACACCTAGAACTCTTGCCTCTTGACGCCCAGCCCAGTGCTCTAGCCACTGGACTGTGGTGCCTCTGAGTGAACCCACCCTCCAGACTTTTAGAGATTTGCACATCACTGATGATTAGGGTGTGAGCACTAATCTCAATCCTTATGGCTAAAAATCCTGTAAGAACAGCAATGTGCTATTGTCAGCCTTTAAGAAGCCCTTTTCAAACAATTCCCCTGCTCCCATTCTAGGCATAAGATGTAACTTCTGAGTAAGGAAAGGACTGGACTGAGGATTTTTGGATACTAAGTGTTTTTCATTCATCTTATTCTTGTGCTGAACAATGAGCACAATAATAAAAGTAAATTGTAAATGATATTGGAGAAGGGGGTCGCTATTATGTTATGAGTGAGAAGGGGAAAAAAGATGAGATAAAAATGTCACTGTGAAAGTGAGAATTTCCTGTTTTTTTTCCCCTTTGTGTTTTACTCTGTCTCTTCATTATTAGACATGGAAGTGATGTTCTTTTGAGTTCTCCCATGAATAGCAAAGCATATTATTATAAGCTTGCAAATGGTACCAGTCCTTAAAAACAATGCTGTAATCTATTTTGCAGCAAATGCAGATTTAAAATGTGGTATGAAGTTTTAATACACGAGATAGAGAACCCTACAGAGAGTATGTAATGTGCTCAGGTTGTTCTAAAAATCCATTTACATTGAATTATTAGCTCTGAGAAATGAAATATTTCTGAAAGATGATTTAATTTCTCCAGGAGTTATTGGTCTGTGCTTGAAATGGGATATTGGGTTCTTTCCAGATGATTAATTGGGATGTAATGAATAGTGTCAGTTGCAGAACTTGTAGTGGGCACATATTAATAATATTAAAACTTAGGCATTTATTTCACAAAGTGTAGTGACATCTAGGAAATAGGAAGAATACAAGTGCATTATTTAAAACATGATTTATGACAGATATTCAAACTGAGGGCCCAATCTTGCAAACATATAATAACTTTATTCATGTGACTAAGAATTTGCAAGATTGGACCCTACATTTGGTAGCATTAGATAGAGCTGGCTGGAGGATGACAATTCCGTTTCAAATTTTGGTTTCATTCCATACTGGAACAAAAACAGAACTGCTAGAATGTTTTTACAAAAACAAGAGCATAAGTGTCAGTCGCTGTATAGCCTGGTGGTTAGGGCATGGCATGAGGTGACCTAGGTTCAAGTCCCTACTCCTCCTGATTCAGAGTGATCTGAGATGAAGAACTCTGTTCTGAATCACAGAAGAGTAGGGTCTTGGACTTGTGTCTCCCACATCCCAGAACCCTGATCACTGAACTATAGAGTCACTCCCTCTCGTCTGATAAAAGTCTTGTGGAAACCAATAGAATATTTTGGCAAAATATTCCAACTAGCCCTTCTCTCAGAAGAATACACTGAAGTTTGTTTTATTAGTAATAGTAGGAGCAGCATCTTTATGCTCTTCATTTTTCATCTTAGATTTTTAATACGTTAACCACAAAGCATTATTCTAAATACAGGAGGATGCTGACAATGTAATGATCCTCCACTGTCCATGACAAGGAACAGACGCTACATTGAAATCTCATTCACCCAAACTTTTGCAATCTGACACATTATTGTGATGCTAGAATCATTTCTTTTGACAAGTCCAGAAGAAATAATTTGGATATAACTGCCAGTTCTCAGGGTACCAATTATGCCACAGTATATTCAATATTTACCTATAGACAAAGTTCTACTAATTAGAAATAAAACACATCAAATACATCCCTGGAATAAATATGCATAGAAAAATAAAAAAAAAGATAGTAGCATATTCAAATCACTTCCTTATCCATCCCTTGCCTAATGTAGCACAGATAAGAATCTCCTATTTATTTCCCCTGTCGACTTTAGAAACACTTTCTACATCAATAAAATGTAAGAATCAAGCCACAGTTCACTTGTGTCTCATATTATTAGTTTTATGAAAATGATTCATGGATTTTAAGGTCAGAGGGGACCCATTATGATCATCTAGTCTGAGCTCCTGCATAACAAGCCATACAATGTCACCCAGGAATTCCTGCATCAAACCCATAACTTCTGGTTCAGCTAGAACATACATCTTTCAGACAGGCAGATGCATACAATTTTGATTTAAAGATTTCAAGTGATGGAAACCTCACCACATTCCTAGGTAACTTGTCCTAATCTTTAATTATCCTAGCTGTTAAATTTTTCATCCTACATTGTCAGCCTGCAGCCATTGGATCCAAATAAACTGAATGTAATACAGCACATAGTAGCAGGATAATGACTTTGGAAGTGCAGGGTAGAATATGTCATGTTATCTATGTATTGGAAGTAAAGCTGTGTGAAACACTGATTAAAAACAAAATACAAAATCAGAATAATTTTATCATTAAAAACAAAATCCGACTAACCCAAGTGCCATGAGCTGATCTAGTCACCACTGAAGTGACTCCTTGGGGCCAAGGGTGGGGAATAGCTGTGCCAGTCTGATTCTTCTTCATGTGGGTGCTCACTCTCCCCCCCTCCCCCATAGCTTGGTCCTCAGGCCAGGTTACTGTAGATTACCCCTTCTGGAGAAAGAAGGGGTGTGTACCAAAGTCTCTCTATATCAGCCATCCCAGAAAGGCTTCCAATTCACTGCCCTCAATGGTGCTATTTCCCCAGTGGCTGGTAGGGGAACCCAGGCCCACCTTCTTCTCCAGGTTTCAGCCCAGAGACCTTACAACCAGTGGATACTGTCTGCACTGTCCCACAACTTACTGCTATTTTCCTGGACTACTTCCTATGCTGCCTCTATCTTGTGCCTTCTCCACCCTCATCCAGAGTGCCCTTCCTTCCAGGCCAAGCTCTCTTCTCTCCTTAGTCTTACAGGGTGAATGCAAACCTCCTTCCTATAGCCTCCTTCTGCCCTCAGCTACCTGGCTTTATACAAGCCCCGCCTGCTGCTTTCCACATGAACTTTAACCTTTAATTAGTCCTCACTGTTCCCTGAACTGCCTCCTCCAGGCACAGCCTAGGCAGTTAATTGGCCCAACTAGCAACATTACCCCTTTAGGGGCTGCTGTGGGGTGAACACTCCATCACACCAAGTTTGCCTAATTTTAAGACAGTGACCTTTTCCTTCTTTCTCATGGGATAAGCAACCCCCTTAAATCCTTTGTTACCTTCTTCAGTGGAAAGGGTGGAAAGCTGTAACCCCCACTCCTCTCTGACTGCACCCTCTGAAGATCATCCTGGAAACTTGCTGGGCAGCTAGTCTACCTTACTAGTATCAAAGAAACCAAAGATATGCAGTGAGTTAAATCAGTCTGCTCCTGAAAAACCAAGGTAACAACTTCAAAGACAAAATATTTGGACATAATTTTTTTGGGGGGGATGAAAAATGTAGATCCAGTGACCCCACAATGTTTAGTGAATGTGTGTCAGGTTTGCCAAATTGTTAATGTTGAAGAAAAAAACCAAAGAATTCAGAAAAAAAAGTCAAAATGAAAGTTTGACGTTTTTGAAAAATATTTTTATTTGAAACAAGTTTTGTGCAAAAACTTCCTTCAATTTTATTTAAAAAATATTAAGAAACTGTAGAAACCACACAACATCAAAAGGAAACGCTTTGTTTTTGGTCAAAAAAAATGTTTTGTTTGACCCAACATTTTATTTATTTTATTTTATTTTGGTATTTTGATTCATCAATTTTGTTTTCAGTTTGATCCAAACCCCAAAATATTTTTTTAAATTTTTCAGAATTGCAGGTGAACTGAAAAAATCAGTTAGTCCCACAGCTCTAGTTGTAAATCAGTTTTCTCCAGTCTCCAGCTGCCAGCAAATGGCAAAGGGGAACCTGGATCTTGTAAGGGGAGGAAGGACATAGTAGTTTAGATTAGTAGTTTAGGCATAGGTTCCAGGGGGAAATTATGGGTGAAATCACTAAAATCAGAGGCAAAACTCCAATTGACTTCAGTGATGTTGCCTGATCTATTGATTATGTATTAATTCCCAGTCAGCATTCTGTGATTTGGCAGGGTTCTGTTGGGGTGCCTTTCTTCCATAAGTTACTAGGTCTTTTACCTCAAGCTCATTAGCATATAGGTCAATTAGTTACCATGGTATTCTTGTGGCTGGACATCTGCTAATGTTCCTAACTTATCCAAATATCCAAATCTGATATCATCTTTCATCTTGTGGTTACCTGTCAGCAGTTTAGTCATAATTGTGGTATCTTATGGTCTAGAGTTATTCCTGGTTAGCTGCTTATGCTAAGCCTTATGACTTCTTTAGTTTAGCTAAGTTATTATCTTACAGGTCTTGAGGCTTGTAGGCTCATTGTGTTACAGCCTTACTCCCATACCTATGTCTTATCTACAGGCTACAGTGGGACCAGGATTTCACTATGTGTAAGTAATTTTAACTGATTTAGGTTGAGTTTATCAATTCACTTGACCCTGAAATACAGATGTCCTTCAGCCTACACCTTGTGTCATCATTTACCCTAGTACAAAGTGAGTGCAAAGTGTGTATAAATCAGAATAGTAACATTTTGCAACCACTTTCAACCAATACAAATGACTACACAAGGCTCAGAGCCCTTGAGAATCAGGCTCAGAGTGTGTAAGTGACATCAACTGAGAACAAAAAGTGTGTTAAGCACCTGTGAACTCAATCATTAATCTTCTTCATCATCATCATAATTTGTGTTGCACTAGCACCTTAATCACAGACCAAGACCTCACTCTGATAGGTGCAGCACAAACATCAAAGAAAAAGATGGTCTCTGTCCCAACTTCCAT
The DNA here is from genome assembly GCF_009764565.3 of Dermochelys coriacea. Lineage (NCBI taxonomy): Eukaryota > Metazoa > Chordata > Testudines > Dermochelyidae > Dermochelys > Dermochelys coriacea. The sequence goes on along the minus strand of NC_050075.1, from coordinate 57,500,454 downwards.
ATTTTACAGAATGGTAAAAGCCCATGTCCATTTCTTAGGCTACATCTACACTACAGTCAGGATTGATGCTCTGAGATTGATCCACCGATGGTCAATTTAGCGGGTCTAGTGAAGACCCGACAAATCAACAGCAGATCACTCTCCAGTTGACCCCTGAGGAGAAGAGTAAGATAAGTCAATAGGGAAGTTTCTCCTCTCCCCCACACCATGTAGACCCCACAGTAACTTGAACTAAGGTACGTTGACTCCAGCTACATTATTCATATAGCTAGATTTGTGTAGCATAAATAGATTTACCACTGTAGTGTAGACATAGCCTTAGTTCCACACTGTGCTGAAACTATTGTATTTATCTGAAAGACAATGTGAGTGAAGTAGTATCTTTTATTGGACCAACTTCTGTTGGTGAGAGACAAGCTTTTGAGCTGCACAGAGCTCTTCTTTAGGTCTGGGAAAGGGATGCAGAGCATCACAGCTAAATACAAGGTGGAACAGATTGTTTAGCATCAGTAGTTAACATATAGTCTAAGAGGCAATTCAAGAAAAAGTGGCTCATTCACACCTCTGCAGTCATAGGACAAAAAAAAAGGGGGTTAGTGGGTTATAAGTTGTTGTAGTAAGCCATATATCCAGTGTCTTTATTAAGAACAAAACCAATGAGGAGTCCTTGTGGCACCTTGGAGACTAACACATTTATTTGAGCATAAGCTTTCATGGCATAGTTATGAATTTAAGCTGCCATGTTCATCTTTTGAGGAAAAGGACTAAGAAGTCAGATATGGAGTGACTGTTTTATGAAAAGTGTTCACTTATAGGTAATCATGTTTTTTTGTCTTTTATCATTTTTCTGTGCGAGTTTATTTGTGAATGTAGCAATTCTCTAGTTTCACCCACACAGCTGATTGGGGTATTTAATGCACTGGATGAGAAACACCACATTTGAACATTTTTATGCCATTCCATAGTTCAAAACATTTCGAGTTCACTCTATGTGGAAGATTCCTGGACTGCTTTCATGGTGAATACTTTAAGAGAAAAGTCTATAATTTTGTTGTATTAAAACCACCACAAAATGAATGTGAACTGTGACTATCTGAACTTGAGAATTCCATTCCTAAATTTGAATTCTGTTGTTTGGTTTAGATTTTATCCCATCTCTGCTGCAATCAACTGAATGCTTGCTCTGAAAATGTCCATAGCCCATGTATGTGCCAGTGTGTGAGAGAGATCAGATGGTTGAATCATCTCATCTTGTGTTAATGTCCCCAGTCCCACAAGTAGTTGTAGCTATCCAGAGTATATTTGAAAAGAAAACGGTCATTAGCAAACGTGAAGATTTGCCCACACTACTGAAGAAAATAAATCTTCTCTTTGTGAAACATGTTTAATATTAAAACAGTTTCCTGAACTCACATCACACTCTCCTCTGATATGTTCATCCATAAAGGATTACCTGTTTCCAACATCATTTGCATCGTTATCCTTTTAGCAATCTATAAACAGTACCGATAGCATAATTAATTGCACTTTTCCAGCATATATATTAGAAATCCTATTTAAACTGCAAAATGTTATCATCGTTGTCCCACTTAGAATAGCTTAGTATTAGTCTGTTAAAAATGCAGAGATTTTGGACATTGGTACTAAAGAATTCATTAGCTCTTAGTGCATTATTTAAATAAACATCACAGATACTTAAAAATATAAATGAGGGAAATGCTTCCAGAATTAAATTTAAAAATGGTAACTAGAAAAATGATTAAATTAGACATTTGTAATTTAGTTAATAACCTGACTCCATTTCATTTCTTTAGCACAAACTTGATAGCTATTTTCCAGATATAGTATTTTAGTTTCTCTCCTTGATTAACCCTTACGCAGTAGTATATTGCACTGCAAAAGTCTGAGTGCTAGTGATAATTATAATTCATTAAATATTGATCAAATTAAAACTCAGATTGCTTGGATGCCATTCATTTGCCAAGTATAAAAGAAAGGGAAATTTTATAACATGCAAATAACTTCTAGTAGCTGTATAAATAAGCAAACTAAAAAAACCTGAATATATGAATTCTTGATAATAATCTCAGTGAGAAAATTGTCATATTCAAATTAAAAATCAAATCAAATCTGGGTTTTAACATGGAGAAGACCCAGGAGATTTCATGACCTTGCCCTAGAAAAGGTGGAGTTTAGCTGGTGCAACCACCATCTTAATTCAGAAACACAGTAGAAAACAAAGTGTACATAAAAAAATTCTTCTGTTTTCGAACTGCTAAATGCATATTGATTCATATGTGCAGCTGGGAGATTTGCACACATTATTTCATACAGACCTGTTTTCCAATTTATCCTTGTTTTTCAGTTTAAAGTCAACATTGTTACTTCCTGCTCTGTATTGATCTGGTGCAAAGTCTATTGATGAAAAGCCTCTCACTGATTTCACTGGACTTTGGTCAGGTAATAGGGCTGAATCCTGCAAAGTTCAGATCATCCTAAATTTCCATGGACTTCAGTGAGAAAAACTTGAGAGAGTTGAGGGTGCTCAGCATCTCTGACGTGCCCTTAACTTCCTTACTCTACTTATTCTTGGCTGCATGTGGCACATTGGGTATGTCTATGCTATATCTGGCCACAGCTGACGAGGCTGTGGAAGCTTGGGCTACAGGGTCCATAAAATTGCCATGTAGACTATCAGGCTTAGGCTGGAGCCTGGGCTCTAAGATTGTGGGGGGGAGTGGGGGAAGGTCTCAGAGCCTGGGCTCCAGCCCAAGTCCAAACATCTACATTAATTCTATAGACCCACATGCAAGCCTTGTGAGTCTGAGTCAGCTGACCCAAGTTCTGAGACTTGGTGCTGCAGATTTTTTTATCACAATGAAGACATACCTTAAGCCGGGGCTTTGACCCAACCCTCCTTTCCATTTACACACACATCAGTTTGAATCAGATCAACAAGCATTCGAGACCCGGGTCATATGATTTTACTAGGGGAGTGGGTCAGAATCTCATTTTTCAGTGTAGACACAGCTCAAGCCATAGACCCAAGTCTAAAGGTCTGCATTGTGTTGTATGGCATTTCAGCACAGCTGATACACGCAAATCCAGCAACTGTAATCCCAGGTTTACAACACAATGTGGATGCTCAAGAGTGGGCTTGAAAACACGGAGATCACAACCCCAGGTCACACAGATCCGAGTTGACAATGTAATGTCGACATACTATCACATTCCAGGGTGCAATCCAGACCAGTGAGGGGCTGTGTCACCACCTGTGATGGGGTGGACTAGGCCCTGATGCCCCATGCTGGAGGCCTTGTGGCCCTGCCACACCCCCTCCCCAGAGAAGGGAAATAGAGAAGTCCTCCAAGCTGCCTTGTGTGGCTGTGTGGGAAGCAGCCAATCAGGGCCCAACAGGCTAGTATAAGAAGAGCTGCAGGGCCAGAGTGAATACAGTTTTTGCTAGAGATGGAGGAGAATGGACTGTGCTCTGGGCTGGTTGCTGGGACTCCACCAGGACAAGGCCCTGAGATAAGGGTGAAGAATGTGCAGTAGCCACGAGGAAGTCGCCCAGGGAATTATAGCAGCAATACAGTTTATTTAAAGGGACATTGCAGATGGCTGCTATCTATAGGGTCCCTGGGCTGGGACAAAGAGTAGAGGGTGGGCCCGGGTCCCTCCCACCAGCCACTGGGAAAACAGCTTGGACTTTGAGGCACCCCAGAAGGGGAACTGAACTGAAGTGGCCTTGCTGAAGAGCTGTGGTCAGAAAGGCCCTGAGAGGGCGAAGACATTGTCTCCAGAAAAGGAGCCCTGGGGCTGTGCTCTATTCCGGAGCAGGGACAAACTGAAAGAGACATTACAGAGTGCACTGAGAGAGGCCCCTGATGGATTTGTACCTCAAAAGGGGTTTGCTTTGCTTTTATCTCAGACAGACTGTGTATGACTTGGCTGGACAGTTGAGTCAGTGAAGATCAACCACAAACAGGTAGAGAAAGCGTGCAGGCACATGTGCTCAGCCAGTGGGTACTCACGAGAGGTGAGTGCAACCCCGTTACACCACGTGTCCTGCAACTTGGGGTGTCTCACAATGCTTTTTTGCTATAGCTCCCACCTGGACTGCTCACAAACAGCCTTCCAACATGCAGGTCTGTGTATAGCTGAAGCCTGATCAGTCAAATTCTGGCTTCCACCAGCCTTGGTTACTACTTACAGGGTGATCCCAACACACTCCCAGTCCTCAATTTCCTGAAAACATGTGTTCTGCACTGTCCCCTCTGTCCCAGCCCTCTCTTGAACAGTTCAGATATTTTAGGTCTGTTACCCCTGAAAGGGGACAATGTACAATGTGCTGGCCGCCCTTCCTGCAGCCCCTATTGGCCTGAAGTGGCGAACTGTGGCCAGTGGGAGCTGTGATCAGCTGAACCTGTGGACATGGCAGGTAAACAAACCAGCCCAGCCCACCGGGGCTTTCCCTGAACAAGCAGCAGCCCTAGTTTGAGAACCACTGGTCTAGGGTGCTCAGCACCTAACAGGACTGAATCCTATGTGAGCAGTATCACTCTACAGCAGATCTTCCTAAATTCTGCAGAGTAGTTGCTGGTATGGCACAGACATTTAAATGTTCACCTAGGGCCCAGCTGAGCAATCCATTCCACTTCAGGTAATCATTTAAGCCTATTCCACATAGGAACAAAACCAAAACCTTTCAAACATTTTTACAAAACAGATTTGTGCTGAAACATCTGTCTGATCAAAATGGTCACATTTTTGATTCAGGTCTCTCTGGAACTGAGCAGAGAGTTCATACTGGACCTCAAACCTTCCTGTCAAAACTTCCTCGAAATCTATACACATCTACAGAACATTTTGACTTTCACAAATCAGCCTGTTTTGACAAAAGGTTAATAAAAATGTTCTGAATAGCTCATGCAATTTAGTATGCATGGGCAGACTGCTGAGTGCACACAACATGTGGTTGAACAAGACTAGATATAAATACAATTTGCCTGAGACTATTAAAAGGTATTTAAAAAATTGATATTAAGGGCATCAGTAACCCTTGTTGGTTCATAGTTTCCAAGGCCGGAAGAGACCAGAGTGATCATCTACTCTGACCTGTTATATAGCACACACCATACAACTTCCCCAAAATAATTCCTAGAGCATATCTTTTAGGAAAAACATACAAACTTGATTTTAAAATTGTCAGTGATGGAGAACCAACCATTTGAACAATTTACCAACGGTCATGGTGAATTACCCTATTCAAAATGTATGCCTTATTACCAGAATGAATTTGTCTAGCATCAACTTCCAGCTATTGGATTGTGTTATAACTTTCTCTCCTAGATTGAAGATGCCATTCACAAATATTTACTCCCCATAAAGATACTTATAGATTATAATCAACCTTCTCTTTTTTAAGATAAAAAGATTGATATCTTTGAGTTTATCTTTATAAGGCATGCCTTCTAATCTTTTAATTGTTCTCGTGGCTCTTCTCTGAACCCTCTCCAATTTATCAACATCCTCCTTGAATTGTGGGCACCAGAACTGGACACAGTATTCCAGTAGCAGTCACGCCATTGCCAAATATAAGTAAAGTGACCTCTCTGCTCTTAGTAGAGATTCCCCTATTTAGGAACCCTATGATCATGTTAGCTCTTTTGGCTGCAACATAGCACTCAGGACTTTCAGCTGATTATCCACCACAATTACCAAATCTTTTCCAGAATCACTGCTTCCTTGGATAAAAGTAATGTAATTACGGACTACATGCTCTAGATAGATACATTTAGCCATACTAAAACACATTGTTTGTTTATCCCCAGTTTGCCAAGCAATCCAGATTGTTCTGAATCAGTGATCTGTCTTATTCATTATTTCCTCCCCAATTTTTGTCTCATCTGCAAACTTTATCAGTGACGATTTTATGTTTTCTTCCAGGTCACTGATAAAAATGTTAAATAGCACAGGGCCAAGAACAGATTTCAAGATTTCCAGCGATTCGGCCCAATGCTTTCTTTTCTAATTAAACTGAAAAGTTCAACGAAAGTGACTTGGATTTGTCTTTATTTTAGTGGATGGGTGTTGAAGATTTCGAAATGCAGCTCTTTCAGTTAAAAAGCTCAGAATTGTGGGCATCAAAGTTTGAAGATCTGCGGAGTGCACTTGAAGCTACCGAGAGAGATCATGGGGCCTCTATTCTGACCTGCTGGTCGTCCCTGCCAGTGAAATTTAACTGTTTGAAGAAAATTGCATTTCCAATGCTTTCAGCATTTGGATCCATATACCTGTGTGAACAGGTATTTTCACACAGGAAATCTGTCCTCTGTCCCTCTCGGAGCTGGTTAACAACTGATCACTCAGAAGCCTGGGTGCAGCTTAAAGTATCCAAATACGTGACAGACATTGGAAAACTCAGCAAGGAAAAGCAAGGGCAAGGATCACACTAAACTGATAAGATCTGCATTTTCATTTAATTTTAAAGGAAGCTTCTTAAACATTTTAAAAACCTTATTTACTTTATATACAACAATAGTTTAGTTATATAATATAGACTTTTATAGAGAGAGACCATCTAAAAACATTACAAAGTATTACTGGCACGCAAAACCTTAAATTACAGTAAATAAATGAAGACTTGGCACACCACTTCTGAAAGGTTGCCAACCCCTGGTGTATAGAAATAGGGTAAAAAGAAAAGGAGTACTTGTAGCACCTTAGAGACTAACAAATTTATTTGAGCATAAGCTTTCGTGAGCTACAGCTCACTTGTACTCCTTTTCTTTTTGTGAATACAGACTAACACGGCTGCTACTCTGATACCAGAAATAGGGTAGTATTCCTTTAAATCAATGGTTTTCAAACTGGGTTACTTGATTCACAGCTCACTGAAGTCAATACAAAGACTCCAATTGAGTTCAGTGCGCTTTGGATGAGGCCCTAAATTGGATATCTTGATTCAAAATGGTAGCTTAAGCAATGTTTAAGAAACACAAAAATATCCGACTAAGCAAGGTATGTCAATGAACAGATACATGAGAACTTGGTTGTGTCCTTTGCCCTTATAGAGACTAGTGGTGAGGCAGACACACAAACAGATTTTTGTATACAGTACTGAATTCTAATGATTGAAAGCCTTTTCATTCACAACGTTACCATTACATACTTCTCACTCCCCCATAAACATTGTTAACCTAGACATACAATTCTTCAGTCTATTTTTGTTTATTTATCTTAAATTACTACAGGTAATACAATTCAGGGAAAAAAATAAAATGCTAACAACATAAAGCAAGCAGATGTTTGCATGGAGACTTTTGGCTTTACCACATACTGAAATTTCTGACAATTAACATTAAATTACTGAACTTTTCTTGCATCCTAATGTATTCTCTGTAAAGTGTCCTATAAATATTGCCATTGCAAAGTAGTTATGTCTGCCACGGTGTCCTGTAAATTGCAGGACTGCCCTGACTGCTGCACCCTCCTCAAACACCCCCAATCCCCTGCCCTGAGCACCAAATGGGAGCTCCTGCACACACACACCCCACATTCCCACCTGCACCCCTCACACCAAATGGGAGCTACCCAGGTAAGTTCTCCACACCCACACCTCTTGCCCCAACCCTGAGCCCCCACCCTCATTCTAGCTCCTGGCCAGACCCTGCACCCCAACCTGCTCCTTCACCCCCAGCCCTGGTCTCAGCGCACTCCCACCCTCATCTCAGTGCAGAGAGAGGAAGAGAATGGTAGATCCAGGGAGAAGTTAGGTACCTACTTTATGTGGACAGGGCCGAGACCCCAGACTGGCAGCGGGCTGAGTGGGGCTGGCAGCTAGGACCCTGGCTAGAAGGAGCCAGCGGACGGAACCCCAGACCAGCAGTGGGCTGAGTGGCAGTGGGCTGAGCCGGTCTGGGGTTCTGGCTGCCGGACCCTTGCCAGCTGGGGTCCCAGCCACAGGCCCCGCTCAGCCCGCTGCCAGCCTAGGTGAACGGAACACCAGGCCGGCAACAGGCTGAGCAGGTCGGCGGTGTAAGATCAGCATTTTAATTTAATTTCAAATGAAGCTTCTTAAACATTTTGAAAACCTTGTTTACATACAACAATAGTTTAGTTATATAATATATAGACTTATAGAGCGAGACCGTCTAAAAAACGTTAAAATGTATTATTGGCACGCGAAACCTAAATTAAAGTGAATAAATGAAGACTCGGCACACCACTTCTAAAAGGTTGCCGACCCCTGCTGTAGACAAATGTGTCCTTGACATTATCAAATATCATGTCATGTCACAATAGGAATTTCAATATAGCTCACTTATGAAATACTGGCGAATACTCCACTTGTAATACTTATTTAAGCAGGAGAAAATCCAAATGATATGAAGAACAGTTTGGTATCTCCATTACACAGAGAAACAATCTTTTTTTGAAACTGAGGCCAACTTTTGTTATAGAAACTTTGTACAAACTATTAAAATAAATCCACCTCTGCAAGCAAATGTCACTCTTGTCCATGCGTGACTTATGCCTATAAATCTTCAATTTTAATGATACCTTCCTTCTCTTTTTTTCTGAGTTTATAGGAACACAGGATTAGAAGAGATTTCCTAGGTCATTGACTTCAGTTCCCTGCTATTGCAGGCAGCTATGTCTCATAATCCCATTCCCATTTTCATATTGAGTTCCATCTTAAAACTATTCATTTAGGTTGTTCACCCCCACTATTCCTTTTTAAAGGCTCTTGCAGAATCTCACTCCTCTAATGGTGGAAAACCTTCTTCTAATTTACATCTTAATTACTTATGGCCAGTTTATACACATTTATTCTTGTTCATTGTTGCATATAGAGTCTTACTCTGATCCCAGAGTAGTCAATGGCAAGACATTCATTGGCTCCAAGGAAGTGGAATTGGGGCTACTATTGATAACAGCTTTGAAATCTGAGTTTAAAATAAAAGCAATTTCTCATATGATGAACGCTATAATTACCTAGCAATGATTTGATATATCTGTATATAATTAAAATAATGGTGATGGAGACCTGAGGAAGCCCTAGCATAAGCAGTTTTAATTCCCAATAACTCAATAGGATTTGCCTCACTTTATGCCATAGAGAGTATGAGGAGACAGAGGAGTTGATTCAGCATAGCATCCATATTCACGAATGACACTGAAGCTCGTACTTAAAATTATTGCTAAAATGATATAAATTATGGAAGAGATCTATCTTCCATGGGAATTGTGTAGAGTCTTTCTTTAGTATTCAATAATGCACATATTGGTCTCTTAAATTATAGAGGTTAGTCTGACAACTATATAGAAAAGACAAAATTCTCTATTAAAAATCTATGGAATTTTAGGGCCAACTTCTATAGATCCCCACTGAATTTCTATAAAATCCTATTAGCTTCATTCCTTTACATTCTTTAGGGCTTCTGCAATGGGGCCTTTTACGCCAGCTATTAGCACTTGTATAGTTCTATCTAAGACCTCTCTAGTAAAGTTAATAGTCTGAAATATTTTTAAATATATTCTAAGTTACCTTGTATACATTTTAAGCCATTCCATTTTCCATCTCAGGATTTTATTCAAGTACCATTAATTACATAATAAATGCTACATTTTGTCTATTAAATACTGTTTTACTCAACAAGACAGAACACTTGAGTTGGGTTAAATGGAGATATATTCTTTAAAGGTCACCCTTATTAATGGGAAAAAACGTAATTTAATTAGATCACTAATGCTCAACAGCACCATTTTGATTAAACCTCATTCTATCAGGAAAAGACTGCAACAACAAGTCTTTACAGGTAACCTTTCTGAAGGTAGAAATCCTGAAGTACAGTGGATGGTACAGTGTCTGTTTTATCCATGTTTGCCAAAGTCATGATATTAGGCCACAGTGGGTGATTTAAATAATTCCATTCAAGTGAATTCTACCTGTCAGGCATATATATTCTATGAAAATATTTCTTTCTGTTCTTCATTCACAGACAAGTAGTTTAAAAGACTGATAGGAAACAGGTAATCTAACTGCCATTAAATGTTTAAATTATTTAGTAATTTACAGATGAGAAATGGTAGACAAATCTATTAAGCACTTTGGTAACACTATAATTTGAAAGCCATCACTATTTGCATGTCCATAAAATGACATTATCAAATCTTTCCACAGTTCAGCAGAGCTAATGCACTCAAATCTAACACATTAATTTGTTAATACTGTCAAATCCATGCTGCCGATTCAAACACTGCTAATCCGCCATGGGCAAATGTTTACATTATCATTCCTTCCAAGATATCCCTGTTTTATAACGCAAGTAACAGAAGCATCCGTGATTTTAGCACATTTCTGTGATTTAGCACAGATCATTGTATTTCCCTCTCCTCTAACGAGTTAGCTATTAGGTAACTAGGAATTGCACACTTTTGGAAATATTAATCTTACTTAAACCCTTACTCAAACAAAAGTATGAATAAGATCAACTGGGAGTTGCATGAATAAGGATCAGACCGTAGTTACCTTGCCTTATAATTAAAATACACGCCTAAAACAATTCATGTTTTGTGAGATTAACCTCCCCCTCTGTTTCATATTTTACTTTTTTAAAACAATTTTTTTAACTTTCTACAAAGGAGGTGATTAGCATCTGCATTTCTTTCCCCCATGTTGCTCTGTGTTTTGCTTTACTTTTAATAGTTTCCCAAATTGTGCAAAGTTTACAAGAGAGTAAAAATCCAGAACAATCATCATTCTTTCCAATATATTCCTGTTTCTCAGATCAAATCTCAATAGAGATTTTAGTATAGTTTATAAAGCCAAATCATTGTATCGGTTTCAGAGTAGCAGCCGTGTTAGTCTGTATCCGCAAAAAGAAAAGGAAGACTTGTGGCACCTAAGAGACTAACAAATTTATTTGAGCACAACTCACTTCATCGGATGAAAGTTTATGCTCAAATAAATTTGTTAGTCTCTAAGGTGCCACAAGTCCTCCTTTTCTTTTTTGCGAAAGCATTGTATATCATTCTCCACTGGTGAATTAGTTAGCTTGAGTGTTATCTTGGACTCTGCCCTTTACCTGTAGCTACACATCATGGCTGTGTCCAAATCTCTTGTTTCTTTCTCCATAACATCTCTAAAATACAACCTTTTCTCACTATTCATACCATTAAAACTCTTGGCAGGATCTCATCATCTCCAGTCTTGACTAATACAAATTCTTCCTGTCTGTCCTTTCTGACATCCACCTCATTCCATTCAACACATGCCTGCGAAGACAATCTTTCTAGTCTCATTTTGACCACATCAGCCAGCCCCAACCCCCTTCACTAGCTCCCCTTCTCCATTGCATCAGATACAAGTTTATGGTCTTCATTTTTAAGATCCTTCACAACTTTGCCTTTCCTTACAATTATGCGGTCATCCACTCACCTTCACTAATAATACCAACTTCCATCACCCAGTTTTCAGTTTCTCTTACAAGTACCTTGGAACTTTTTTCCATACTTCATGAACCCTCCTGGAATTAGATAGACTTTAACACCACTACCCTATACTCCTTTATTTCCTTCCTTAGTGCCCACTTCTATCTTGATGTCTTCAGGAAACAATCTACTGACATGATAGATGGTCAATAAGACACTATGATACATGTCTTAATTATTCATTGCCAATATATTTTAAAAATCATGAGAGTGACCATACTGTGATGGGTACCAAATTCTTCAAAGGGAATGAACAGAACAGGGCAATTTATTAAGTGATTCATTCCCTGTCATTCAGTCACAACTTCTGGCAGTCAGAAGTTTGGGGACACCTGGAGAATGGGGTTGTATCCCTGACCATCATGGTTAATAACCACTGATGGACCTATCCTCCATGAACTCATCTAATTCTTTTTTGGGCCCAGTTATACTCTTGGCCTTCACAACATCCCCTGGCAATGAGTTCCATAGGTTGACAGCACATTGTAGTACTTCCTTGGGTTTGTTTTAAATCTGATGCCTATTCATTTCATAGGGTGACCTCTGGCTCTTGCATTATGTGAAGGGGTAAATAACACTTTTGTTTTCACTTTCTCCACATCATCCTTGATTTTAATAGATTATCATATCCCCACCACCATTGCCTCTTCTCTAAGCTGAACAGTCTCAGTCTTTTTTACCTCTCTTTGTATGGAAGCTGTTCCATACCCCCATCATTTTGTTGCCCTTCTCTGTATATCTGTTTTGATATCCTAATATAATCTTCTTTTCTTAGGGGGAGCAATCAGAACTGCAAGCAGTATTCAACGTGTGGGCATACCCTGGATTCATATAGTGGCATTATGATATTTTCCATCCAATTATCTATCCCTAATGGTTCCTAACATTGTTAGCTTTTTTGACTGCCACTGCACATTGCATGGATGTTTTCAGAGAAATATCCATAATAATGCTAAGATCTTTTTCCTGAGTGGTAACAGCTAATTTAGACCCAATCATTTTGGATATATAGTTTGGGTTATGTTTTCCAATGTATGTTACTTTGCATTTATCAACACTGAACTTCATCTGCCATTTTGTTGGTCAATCACCTAGTTTTGTGAGATTCCTTTGTAACTCTTCAAAGTCAGCTTTAGACTTAACTATCTTCAGTAATTTTGTATCATTTGAAAACTGTGCCATCTCACTCTTTATTCTTTTTTCCAGATCATTTATGGATAAGGTGAACTGCACTTGTCCCAGTACAGATTCTTCTGGGACCCACTATTTATCTCTCTATTGTGAAAAATGACCATTTATTCCTATCCTTTGTTTCCTATTTTATAACTAGTTAATGATCCATGAAAGGACCTTCCCTCTTATCCCATCACTGTTTCTGAAAGCCCAAGTGCATTATATCCACTGGATCACCCCTGTCTACATGTTTGTTGACCCCAGTCAAAGAATTTGAAAAGATTGGTGAGGCATGATTTTCCTATGCAAAAGCCATGTTGATTCTTCCCCAATATATCATGTTTATCTATGTACCTGATAAGTCTGTTCTTTACTCTAGTTAAAACCAATTAGCCTGGTACTGAAGTTATACTTACTAGCCTCTAATTGCCAGGATCACTTCTGGAGCTAACAGTCATATGCTACAGAGGCTGATTTAAGTGATAGATTACATACCACTGTTAATAGTCCTGTAATTTTATATTTGAGTTTCTTCAGAACTCTTGGGTGAATAACTCTGGTCCTAGTGACTTATTACTGTTTAATTTATCAATTTGTTCCAAAACCTCCTCTACTGACAAACCACCTAGGACAGTTTCTCAGATTCTTCACCTAAAGAGAAAGGCATGGGTCTGGGAATCTCCCTCACATCCTCTGCAGTGAAGACTAATGAAAGGAATTCATTTATCTTCTCTTCAATAGCCTTGTCTTCCCTGAGTGCTCCTTTAGCACTGCATGAAGCCGATGAAGTGGGTTTTAGCCCACAAAAGCTTGTGCTCAAATAATAAATTTGTTAGTCTCTAAGGTGCCACAAGTACTCCTGTTCTTTTAGCACCTCGATCATTCAGTGATCCCACTGATTGTTTGGTGGACATACTGCTTCTGATGTACTTTTTAAAAAAATGCTATTTGTTTTTGTGTCCTTTTCTAATTTCCCTTCACATTCTTTCTTAGCTTGCCTAATTACACTTGACTTGCTGGAGTTTATGTTCCTTTCTATTTTCCTCAGTAGGATGGTGACTTCTAATTTTTAAAAGATTTTTTTTAATCTCTAACCACCTCTATTACTCTGTTTAGTCTTGGTGGCATTTTTCTTGTCTTCTTGCTGTTTTTTATTATTATTAGGCGCACAGATCTAGTTTGAGCCTGCATTATGGTATTTTTAAAAGTTTCCATGCAGCTTGTAGGTATTTCACTCCGATGACCGTTCCTTTTATTTCCACTTAACTGCCTCCTCATTTTTGTGTAGTTTCCCCTTTTTGAAGTTAAATGTTACTGTGGTGGGTTTCTTTGGTATTTCCACACCCCCCTTCATGGATTTTGAACTTAATTACATTGTGGTCACTATTACTGAGCAGTTCAACTATATTCACAACTTAGACAAGATTCTTTGAGCCACCTAGGTCTAAATCAAGAATTGCATCTCCCCTTTTGTGTTCCTGGACTAGATCCTCTAAGAAGCAGTCATTAATGGTGTCTAGAAACTTTCTCTCAGCATCCCATCCTGAGGTGATATATTCCCAGTCAATCAGGGGCTAGCTGAAATCTCCCATTGTTTTTGTAGCCTCTCTAATCTATCTATCTATCTATACACACACACACACACACACACACACACAGAGTATAAGTTTTAAACAAACAATTTAATACTAGTACACAGTGATGATGATTGTGAAGCTTGGTCGAGGTGGAGGAGTCAGACGGTGGTATATTTCTATTTCCCAGGAAATGCCTTATTGCTAAATGAGGAACTAGCAACTGGCTGAGCCCTCAAGTTAACTCTCACATCTACAAGGCAACAGGAAAGGAGGGAGGGCAGACAGAGACAGAGACACACACACACACCCTGTGTGTGTTTGAGAGATAGAGATGCACATTTCCCTTTAAGTATGAAGAGTGGGGTCAGAAGTACACTGCCTTGTTAATTAGATCAGCAAGCTGAAACCAGAGCGCAGCTCCCTCAGTCCACATGTCCCCCCTGCTCTATGGAAGATGGGGTAAGCGGGGTGCAGGAGCAGGAGAAAGGGGGACACCCTGACATTAGCCCCCCTTTTCTTCCCCTCTCCCCACCACACAGCAAGCAGGAGTCTCGGGGAGTAGCTCCAAGGCAGAAGGCAGGAGCAGCACATGGCAGTGTGGGGAGGGATAGCTGAACTGCCTGCAACTGATAGCCTGCTGAGCAGCTGCTGCACAGGGAACTTAGGGGAGTGGGGAGCTGATAGGGGAGCTGCGGGTCCACCCTGGTTCCAAGCCCCCACCAGCTAGCTGCCACGGGCTGCTCTTCCTGCAAGCAGTGGACAAAGCAGGCGGCTACCAAACGACATTAAAAGGGAGCATTGCACAACTTTAAACGTGCATGTTCCCTAACTGATCAGCGATGTAACAATGAAACAACGTTAACCGAGATGACTTTAAGTGAAGAGTTCCTGTATATTTTGTACTCTTGTATTACCATGTTCCATTGAGTGTCATAACTCCACCAAGTTTTAGTGATGCCTGTTATATCAAGATCTTCATTTAATACCAGGTTCTCAAGTTCACCCATCTTAATATTTAGATTTCTTGCATTTGTATACAATCACTTATAAAATATTAATAATTAGTTACCTGCCTTCTTGTGATGTAACTGAATGGGATTCTTTTTTCATTTGACTGTTTCTGTTCAATTCCTGTCTGTATTTTACCAACTTCTATCCTCTCCTCTTTACTAGGATACACAGTATCCCCTTTAATAAATTCTCCCCATGGGATATCTCTGTCTGAACCATGTGCTCCTCTGCACCTGTCAGCTTTCCCCTAGCCCTTAGTTTAAAAACATCTCTACTGGCATCTAAAACTAAATGGATTGTACTCTGGTTCCGTTGTGGTTTAGATGGAGCCAATTCTTCCTATATAGGCTTCTCCTTTTCCCAAAAGTTCCCCAGCTTCAAATAAACTTAAATCTCTCCTCCTAATACCATTGCCTCTTCCACACTCTGAGATCCCACAGCTCTTGACTGACTAACTGGCATTGTGTGTGGAACTGGAAACATTTCAGAGAATGCTACAATGGAGGTCCTGGATTTTAATTTCTTACCTACAGCCTAAATTTGGCCTCCAGGACTTCTGGCATTTCTCCACATCACTGGGATCTACATGTACCACGACCACGGGCTCCTCCTCAGCACAGCACATATGTCTGTCTGGATGTCTCAAGAGGTCCACAACATTCACACCCCACAGGCAATTCAATCTTGTTTTTTAAATTAATCAACTTCAAACCATCTAGCTAACCTATGTAAACGCATATTCTTTTTTCCTGTTCCTCTCATCCTTCCTCCCTCAAATTCAGATCATCTCAAACTTTCTTTTGGGGCATTCAGATCCAGGCTTTAAGTCCACTACAGAGATACAGGACAGCTACTGTGTTTTGATCCAGATCCCAAGAACAATTATCCCAAAGTTCTGGAGTGTCAAGTACCAACTTTTGGTTTTGGCCCTTCTCTATTAAATGTATAATAGATGCACATGTGTATAAATGGATTTTGGATAAAAAGCAATCATCCTGTAGCCACATTTCCAGCTGTCTAAATGTTACAGATGATGAGAAACTCACTATTCACTTTGTACTGTTGTGGTCCAGATCCTGCTTCCAATGAAGTTAATGGGAGTTTTGCTATTTAGTAAAATGAAGTCTTGATCAGACCATATGTCTGAGCTGGTTTAACTTACTTCCCTCAAAAGAAAATATTGTTGTCTTTGACATATGAAGACATGCTATTAGCCTCTCTCTGTTCTGACAGTTTCCAAAGCTCTCCACTTTTTACTCATCTGACATATTTTCCCACCTTTTAATAGTCAGTGATTTGGCACCAACTTAACAAGAATTGTAAATACCTATGGAGATTCCCTTCGTTTGTTGCCTATTTTAAATAAAAAGCCTCTCTAGGCCTACTTCAAAAGAAAAGGAACCAAACTTCATTGAACTGTACAGTAAGCATTCTCCAGGAGAATAGACACTATTATATCAGTGGAGAATTAAAATGTTCCAATTTGTTCCATATTCCATTCACATGTAGATACTTAAGCAGCTGCCAGATAGCAGGTGGTTTGTAAATCATTATCCTTTCAAATTATGCTGCTGATGGCATGTGTGAAATGACTGAAAAATTACATGTTTAGCACTTTCCCATTCTGCACCATTAAAATAAAATAAATTGCTGCAATACATTATCTTAAGCTTGTAAGTCATCATACTCCAGCAAACATGCATTTTTCCTATTTTCACCCTACCTTTTACAACAGGTTCCTCCTCCCCAAACACAGGATAATAAAGCCTGTGGGATCTGATTATTTTGACCATTGCTCTGTATACTGATAATAGAAAGTGTTAGGCAACTACAGACATTGCCACCAGCTCCAGCTATAAAATGAACACAGACTATTTATTTGGCACAATCAACCAATTCTTTGAACAGTGTTTACAGACAAGAGATACTTTCTTCAGAGATGAAAGTGATAAATGACTTTAGCAAAGACGGAGAAGACCAGGCTAGAGGGCCTTTAGCAAAAACAACAAAAGTATAATTAGAACTATTAGTCTGTTTTATACCAGAAGTGGTGGATCTCAACGAGCCTCAAATGTCATTGAAAGCATCCATGAACCTTGTGGCATTTGGAATTTTATGAATTTCTCAAACTATACCTTTGATTTATAGAGTTCACATTGCATAGCTGCAGTTAGGCCAGTGGTGAGTAGCCTGCAGCCCATCAGGATAATCCACTGGTGGCCGCCAGACAGTTTGTTTACATTTGCATGGTCTCCCACAGCTCCCAGTGGCTGCGTTCCCAGCCAGTGGGAGCTGTGGGAAGCAGCGTGGGCTTCAGCCAGAGGAAACAAGCAATCAACCATCACTTGGGATAAGAGGGCTAATGCTGTAGTTTGTTACTGTTCTTCTGAAAGGGGGAAGAACAGACTCCTTGTTCCTAATGGGGTTTGCTGGCTCAGAAGTTTGGTGCTCATCTCAAATACACAGAAGTGGGGAGGACCCAAGGTGATTGACATAGAATTGCCCTGCCAGGAAGTGACCTAAAATGAGTGAGGATTGGGGTCTTTAAGTACAGGGCTTTCAACCTTCTTAGGTATTAGAAATAAATGGTAGTTGTAGAAAGTTCCTACTCTAAGATTTCTGACCAGCAAATGTTTGGCTAGTTTGTTTTTATATTAGGAAAGCTTACTGAATTGAGCGCACTATGGCAGATTTTATTTTTGCTATATAAAATTTACATTGCTTACATTAATAATGAGTTTTTTGTTTTTGCACTGTTCTTATCTCCAAATCTGGTTTCTGAGGGTATTCCTGGTCTTCTCTAATGCTGAAGCCACAAGATCTCACTGTTTACAAAACCCATTAGAGTAATACAGCTGCCAGTTAGATTACCTAGTATTTACTCAGATTACTCCTAAGTATTGGCAATGTGACAAAGTTCCTCCTCTACCTTGGTGGGTCTTGCACTTATTGGCAGATTTGCTCGCCTTGGAGCTTCACGGCAGCCTTTAGTTTGGCCATTTTCGTGAACCCACAGTCCAGGTCAACTCCTCCTGTGTCTGACCAGGAGTTGGGAGGTTTGGAGGGAACCCGGGCCCGCCCTCTACTCCGGGTTCCAACCCAGAGCCCTGTGGAATGCAGCTGTCTAGAGTGCCTCCTGGAACAGCTGTGCAACAGCTACAACTCCCTGGGCTACTTCCCCATGGCCTCCTCCCAACACCTTCTTTATCCTCACCATAGGACGTTCCTCCTGGTGTCTGATAATGTGTGTACTCCTCAGTCCTCTAACAGTATGACTTCTCACTCTCAGCTCCTAGCGTCTCTTGCTCCTAGCTCCTTACACGCACACCACAAACTAAAGTGAGCTCCTTTTAAAACCCAGGTGCCCTGATTAGCCTGCCTTAATTGATTCTACCAGCTTCTTGATTGGCTGCAGGTGTTCTAATCAGCCTGTCTGTCTTAAATTGTCTCCAGAAGGTTCCTGATTGTTTTGGAACCTTCCCTGTTACCTTACCCAGGGAAAAGGGACCTACTTAACCTCGGGCTAATATATCTGCTTTCTATTACTCTCCTGTAGCCATCTGGCCTGACCCTGTCACAGCAAGTAGCAAGTATCTTTTTTTAGTTCACTGTCCTCCAGGGGAACAAATATGAAGAATAACAATGAAAAGATTTAATGGGGAGCTGACGGTAAACAAGCCTTTAATCAGTGAAAAAGAATTTCCTTCAATGTAGTTGCAGATGGAAGTACTATATAATACTAAGCAGTTTCTGTCAGAATATCTAACTCAAGGATCTTGGGTCAGACAATTTCATTTAGCCGAGAGGATTGTTACACCTGAGATGGTAAAAACATCCTGACACTTTCTAAAGGACTCATAAAGACCTCACAATGAGCTCAAATGTCCTGGCAGCCTCATTTATCTCAACTATCATTTTACTACACCCCATCCTTTATTCCCCATTCCATATTACTGAGCAGCAACAAAAGAGCTTTATTTCATTTGCTTTAATCAAAAAGTTCTTCTCAAATACTTCCTGATAATATTTAGTCTACATTAAGCACTCCATTAGGGACCTCAAATGATTCCACTTAACATAGCCCAGTTGAAAGGCAAATAATAGCATAAATTCAGAATTGATATAATAAAAATCAGTGCTTTTTTCTCCTAAATATTTTAAAACTTTTTTTTTAATCTTCATTAAGAGAGCCTGATCCAAAGCCCAGTGAAATAAATGGGAGACTTTTGATAGGTTTTGGATTAGACCCAGATAATTACTAGTCTCAGTTTAGTTGGATCAATGTATGTATGGAATTGTTTGACTGGGAGGCACAATACAGATGCACATGGGAAATCATCTATTTTCTGTGATTATTTTTTAATTTATTTACTGAATTTGAAGTACCATTTCATGATCAACTTAAAATGATAGTTTTGCCTTTTGTACATTTGGCCACAGTTTTTTGTTTGCTTTCAAATCATTTTTTTAAAATGAGGAGGTTAGTTACCTATTTTGATGTTTGCATGGAATCTGCAATGTGTTGGTTTGGTTTTATTTTCCATACATATTTTATGGTATAAGGGTTCAAACAAATTTAAAATTCCATACTACAGATGTATGTGGATCTGAACCGTAAAACCTAGAATATTACATATAATCATCTAGCAATACCATCTCCAGCTGTGATCTAATCAAAGATCAACAACTAAGGAAGGGTGGTCTGGGTCAGCATATCTGAATGGGAGATTCCATGAAAAACCTAAGTGCTTGCTGGTGATACAATACAGTATACGCAAAAAGAAAAGGAGTACTTGTGGCACTTTAGAGACTAACAAATTTATTTGAGCATAAGCTTTTGTGAGCTACAGCTCACTTCATCGGATGCTCACTTCATAAGTTCATGAAAGCTTATGCTCAAATAAATTTGTTAGTCTCTAAGAGGCCACAAGTATTCCTTTTCTTTTTGCAAATACAGACTAACACGGCTGCTACTCTGAAACAATACAGTATGTGGCACTTATCACTGAGAGTCAAGTTTAAACTCACATCTGAGAATACTGGTTGAGGATGCCATATTGGGTAGAGGTGCCATGTATTAGGTTAGACAAACTGAAGTTTTCTTATTCTTCCGTGGTCATGAGCTAGAGTGGCCCTCTTTATAAAAGGAGGGGTTTTATATCCAGTATCCTAATCTAATTCCCATCTGGATAGTTACACTCTACCCAATAAAACTTTCCTCTACCTTTTTAGTGGGATACAAAATTATTCTTCCCTTCCTGTCCCAAACTATTGCTCAGTATTGTTGAACTCTGCTAAAGAGTTGTCACCTCATTGTATCTGTGGGTCAATAAAAGATAACATTACTCTGTTTAGAATATAGATTTTTAAAAGTGCCAGATTTTTAAAAGTACCTAGACACCTAAATATGCAGAAAGTGCCTAGTAAGATTTTCAAAGGCACGTAACCTTTTGAAATCTGGCCCTTAAGTTCTTTTGAAAATGGGGTTTACGAACCTAATTCACTCAGGAGCTTATAAAATTTTACCCTTTATACAGTTTGTAAAGCACTTTAAGTTGAAAGGTACTATATAAATGTAGGATGCATTATTTTCATTTAAAGGACAACAAGGACAGCATTTTTGGATTGAAGTTTTACTAATTAAGGTTAAAATGTCTAATATCTAGACCTAAGGGAAGAGGAAGTAGGATTCAGTGGTTAGGTCACTGGCCTACAACATGGGAGACCTGGTTCAATTTTCTGCTCTGCCATGGACTTCCTGTGTGACCTCAGGCAAGTCACTTAGCCTCTTTGTGCCTCAGTTCCCCATTAGTAAAATGGGGATAATAATGCTTTCCTACTTCACAGGGATGTTGTGGGGATAAATAAATTAAAGACTGTAAAATGCTTTGAGACCTATTAAAAGTGCTATATAAGAAATAGGCATTTTATTAGTGTTTTGACAAATATTAGGTCTAAACAATGGCCCATACTTTTGGTCAGATTAGTTTGAGGTCCAAAATCATCATCAGGCAGGGACTTGATTTCTGATAGTAGCAATCATGCAGGCCTATCATTTATATACTATAAATATCTGTAAACAGGAAAATGTTTCTGGTGAACCACCATTATCAATAAATCTATACTTCTAATTTCTCTTTGCGGCTGGTGTCATGCTTGTTACTCCAAGATCCTGGACTTTAATATGATTCCTTCTTTTTGAAGCTACATCTGGATCCTTTCAATTCTGTCTTTCACAGCTCGTCACCAATGCTATCTGTTGCTTATTTTGTACAGAGAGAGCTTTTACTTAGATGCAGCTGAATCCATGTGACAGATAAAATTGAAATGAAACTGACGGATTTTTCAGACAAATCCTTCTCTTCATATATCATGCAGGTTTCCTTCTTTGTGCAGTATCAGAAACCAGTTTTCAGGATTAAAACACAAGTATAAAAGAGATCACATTCTTTAGTGCTAAGAAGCAAAGAGCTACCATGGTAGTGAGTGCTGTTGCATCATAAAGGGTAATCATATTGCAGTGGTAGTGTGCTGGGTTATTTCAATCCTGCCCACTGGTACTAGCTTGCTTTTAATGGGCAAAATTGTGCTCTCGGTTTAACTCATACAATCTGCTCAACCAGTATTAAACTCAGGGAGAGCACAGCTCCCCTCCCTCCATTAAAAGTAGAGGGAGAGTTTCCCACTTCTCTCCCTGACCATGGTATGGGGAAGTCCATCTTTCCGACAGCTCCTGCTTCTTCAATGACTGGTGAATTTCAGCAGCTACCCGTAGAAGTGCGATATGATGCAGCTGCAAAATTAACCATGTCTTGCTTGCCTTAAATAACGCGGTTGAGCACAGGGCTTGCCAAGAATTGAAGCCAATAAAAAAAATTAAGAAAAAGCCAAAGTCTTATGTTTTTTGTCTTTGGGGGAGGGGAAGTATTTTGACACGCACAAATTACTAATCAGAAAAGAATGTACCACCAAATTTTGGGGTGTTCAGATCTGGAACCCAAACTGTGCAATTCGTCCTCAGATGGATGCAGGTTTCAAGACAAAATCTTGGATTCAAAGAAATAATAATGATTAGTGATTGATTAACCCCAGACCTGGGGCAGATCACATCTGGAGCTGATTTCTGTGACTCAGTCCCTTCTAAATCTGAAGTTTATTTTTTTAAACTGAATACGATTCTGATCTTCATCTCATTTATTTTGAAGAATGAAGGTGCACAAATGGATTTACAGATAAATGCTTCAGTAATTAAAACTCTGTAAGGTAGTGATAATGATGGATTCTACAAATTACTTCAACTGTAAATGAGATGAAAACTGAAATCCAAATCAATAGACAGTGACACTCTCCCCAAACAGAATATCCTTGCAAAACCAGGGGTTTAGATGAAATAGTCGATCTGAAATGACACCTTTTGAAAAGTGGTAGAGCGGAGAGAGGAAGAATTTAATTTAAAAACCTCAGTCTGTAAGGAGAGAGCCATCTTGTCTCAAAATAATCACATTCAATGAATGAAATAAATGGGTATACAACAGCATGTGAGTCTAATTATGAACCATGGGTAATAAATGTCATGTTATGTTTCAATGGTTTTATGGATAAGGAACTCATTTGTGTGCTATTTCTAATATGAATTTTATGACTAACGCTAATAAATGTAGGAAAGTATCTCCTGATTTTTAATAAAATATAGAAGCAGTTGATTTTGGCCAATATAAAATGTTACATCTAGGGACAACAAGGTTATGACTAAGATTAAAAAGTAAGTTTAAAAACAATCTAGTTTTTGCTCTAACTCTTGCATAAACGCATGTTGCATTCTTTAACCTACTTACGAGCACCGTAATTCTTTCCCTAAAGTTAATGGCAGTGAGCTTTGCATAACAATAGCAAGGCCCAATTAAATACCAGGACACATCCTTCAAATCCCTCCTTAAGACTCATGTCTGCCACGATGCCAACAAAAATCCTATCACAGCTAATTAGGCATGTGGCAATCTGTAATTGTGCACTTTCCCCGTCTCTTCCTTTTCTAGTCCCTTATTTTTACTAACTTCCCAATTCTGGCCATTCCCACTAACCCTGGGTTAGCACCTTGGCTGATATAAATTAGTGTAGTGCTATTGATCCCCAACTGCATAATATTTTTTTAAAGGCACAAAACATATAACAAGTCTGTGCCAGTCATCAATGCAGTAAACTTATTCGTATTCTATCTTTTACCATAGTATTGAACCACTGCACCAACTTTAATGTACTTATTCTCACTATATACCCCTGTGAGATAGGGAAATGCTATTATGCCCATTTTACAGATGAGAAACTGAGACCTAGGAAGATTAAATGACTTGCCTACATCACACAGGAGGTCAGTGGCAGAGCAGGGGAATAAACACAGGTCTCCCGAGTTCTAAGCTAGTGCATTAAATGATGAACAGTCTTTTCTGTCAACCCTTTGTCTGTTCTTGTGTCTTTTACACTACTTTTTTTAGGACAGGAATTGTCTTGCTTGTATTTGTACAATGCCCAGCCTGATAGGGACTAATCCTGAAGTCATGGAGCTATGCTGATTTATACCAGTTGAGGATCTAGCCCTAAGTATCTAACACAATTGTAAAGTCTTAACAGATTCCCAGAAGTATAATTCAGCAGTGGACAAGGGAGCAGGAATCACCATGTATTTCATTGCTGGGTTTAAGTATTGTATTTTGATTATGTACAAAAAACCTGAGCTGGGTTTTTTGGGTGAGGAGAGGGAACCAGACCTTGGAGAGTTATAAAATTATCCCTATAAACTATATCAAGGGCAGGTGCCAAGTCAGCTTTATAAACAGTACAATCTCCTTGAAATAAAGGGTGCTCTCTTTTTATTGCTTGACGCTTTCATCTGCTAATGTCAGACTGGGGCTCTTGTGTTTCTGGAACCATTGTACAAATTTTCTTTGTTAACTGCACACAAGGAAGAACTCAAAAAAGTGAGGAGCTGTCAAGCAGTAACAGCTGCAGAAGCTCCCTAGTGCTTACTGGAGAATGTAGCTAGCCAGAGAAACCCATCAAAACTGCCTGTAGTGCTCTACAGGATCCCCATGCCTACGAGATCAGGCGATTTACAGCAGAAAGTCTTGCACATTATCACTGTCACACTTCAGTCATAAGCATCATAAACCCAGAGGTGATAGATGAGACTTCCACTTTGCTGATAAAGGGAACTGTCCTTGCTTTATTATTTGCTCAAGGTTAAAATCGTTGGTTTTACCTGATAAAACATCTTATTTGCAGGCTTGTCTTTGTTCATTCAGAGGTCATTTATATATTTGACATTAAAGATGCCAGAAAGTGAAATGTTTAAGCTTCATTTGGCCAATTTCCTAGTTGGGCAGATGATGCTGTCTGTAATTAAGAATAGAAAAAATCATTTGAAAGGTGATCTGTTAGAAGATGGATATCCCCAGAATATTAGTGGAAATCAGAATTAAATTAGATTTTGACTATTACAAAGAAATGATGGGTAATGTTGGTATCTTTGAATATATCTGGCAAGTCAATAATACGTATGCAATAGAGTACTATGCTGAACTTAACTTGCATATACATAAAGCTGAATTTTGAGAGCAGCCTCAGTTTAACTTCCTCTTGCATCCACAAAATTGCACGTACAGTTTTGTGCCTACCATTATTTATTGACACAATTATAATCATGCCTATATTCAGGACAGTGATCTCCATTTAGGTATTTAGAAATACGAATAATTGTCCATGCTGAATTAAGCCACCTATTTGCAGACAATCTTAGGCCAGTCTACATTTACAAGCTTCCAGCGGCACAGCTGTACCAATCCAGTTGTGCCAGAGTCAGAACGCTTGTGTAGCTGCATTATGCCAACAAGAGAGAGCTCTCATGTCAACATCATAAAACCAGCTCAACAAGCGGCAGTAGCTATGTCAGCGGGAAAGCGTCTCCCACCGACATAGCGCTGTGCACACTAGCGCTTATGCCAGCAAGATTTATGTCGCTCAAGGGAGTGTGGTTTTTCCCCACACCCTGAACACAAAAGTTTTGCCAACATAAATGCTAGGGTAGACATGGCCTTGAATTTCCATAGTGTGAACATTTGCTCCTATAATACTGGCAAAGGAGTTCATGTGTAAGGTGATAGTACACAAAAAGTCTTCCCTGCAGACTGGTTCTTCAGTGATTGCACCATCAGGTTTAGACTATTACTCAGTCTCAGAGGAGAAGAGCTGTAAAGTTATTAGGCAAATATCCCATTTCTGAGCCACAAGCAGGCATGTAGGCCTATTCTTCACTGTTAATTCTCATGATCTTCTTGTCCCATGGCTAAATGGAGAACTTCAGTCTCCAGAGATGTCAAAGAGACTGGCACCTTTCACATGCACTAAAGTCATTTAACAAAAAAAAAACTAATTAAGATAAAGTCATGCCCACAGACACAGAAAGATGCAAATTCCATGAATTCCAGAGAGATAGCCCCAATGGCAAAGCAGCTGGTACTTGAGAATTTCCACAGATTAAGGCCAGCTAATTTCAGATAGAAGGACTATAGGAGACTGCCATAATTATGGGATTATTTCTGCACCCCAATTATTGACTTGCACCCCATGGCAAGTGATATAGTTAGGATTTTTCCTCAGGGTTTTCAAAAATGTGAGGGGTTTTTTCCAGGGGAAGGGATTTCTGTTTTCCAGCCATCACTACTGCAAACAAAATGTTTTCAGCCCACTTACAAAGCTGCGGTTTTGTTAAATCAGTGTTACCCGGACACAAAGACTGGAGTACAGGGGAAGAGAGAAATTCTGTAAGTCAGATGTGGGTGGCTGCTGGTAGAGTGGTTTCTGTCAGGCCAAATCTGACACCCTGTTTTAGGCAGACATGGGTGACCTTGTCCATTACAGCCTTCCTCATAAAGGCTGTCTTGCCAGCTCTATACACGGTCACAATAAGACTCATCTATAGAGGGAGCTCAGAGAATGCCCTGAATCATTGCATCTCCTGGTTGCTGTAGCCAAAGTTCACCTTAAAAGTCCCAGTGAAGGGAAGGTTACTGACCCAGCCAATCTCTAATCCTTGTGGATTTTGCACCACCAGACCCCCTCCCAGGGTCTAAAGATTCCACATGAATGTTAAAAATGAATGGTGGGTATAGTAGGGTTGCTGGTTCAGTCAGCAGGCCTACGGGTCAGGGCCTGCTGCCCCAGTCTCTCTTTTCATGCAGTATGTCCAGAACCCATAGACGGAGTTCAACTTGGTCAGATTCCTGGTTGGTAAGCTCCTGGTCCTGCCCACAGGGCTAGGCATAAGGAAATCTGAGGAGGATGGGGGACTCAGGGTCCTCAAAATATGACAATGTGGGCTGGCCTACACTGGCCCACTTCCTGTTCACCTTTCCCGGGGCCACTTCCTACCCCACCCAATGTCTCGGTTTGGGGCATGGCTGCTGTTTGATTATAGTCCTGTGCTCCAAACCCCCAGGGTCTGAGTGCTGATGTATGCTGTTGCTTCTCCTCCTGTCTGCAGGCAGCATTTCTCCTGGAAATGGATTCTCTCTCTCCACCCTGCCTGGGCTACTGGAGATCTTTTTATACTATTCCTTTCCCCAGGAACATGCTCAGCAGTGCCTGAGGGGTGGCACTTTCCTGGCCTACTACTGACCCAGCCTTTCCCCTACCTAGGCCTGAGTGAGTTGTTTGTAAATCTCATCAGTGGGATTTTCAAAAATTTTGAACTAAATCTTCTGCTATTGACTTTAGTGGGAGTAAAGTTAGGCCTATCCTGAATACTTTTGAAATTCCTATCCCATATACATAACAGACACTTGCCCAAGCTTATCCATTCCTGGACTTTGCCTTTATTTGGATCATAAGCCACGAAACCCTCAGGTAGGAATTATACTTCTAAACATGTCAATACAGACCTTACCTACATATTTTGCCAGGAAAGTTATTCTCAGGACTCCAGTCTAAAGGACTTCCTGTCCCTCCCTCTCTACATTTTACCACAAAGAGACACTAAGCCTTTTGATCCTGTGAATTGGAACTAATGAGATCCACCCAAACTGGGCTGCCCATGAGAGTCAGGGAAATAGCTCTGTATCTCTGCATGGGATTCTACTCCCTAATCCACCTTCACAGGTCTGCGTTCATATAGTTCTTTTAATCTTCTAATAAACAACCTTCACCCCTTTACAACATTTCCTTACTGGTATTAAAAATATCTAAATCAGACCACATGTCCAAATAACGAAGCACTTTTAAAAGCTGTTGTTTCAGAGCCAAATTATGCCCTTGTTTATCTATTCTACAGAAGTTGGGGTATAAGAAGCTAGGCAATTTTAGTCAATGAAAGTTCCATGTGTGTAAATGAGGGAAAAACTTGCCCCTTACTTAACAAAGCATAAGTCTCCTTGATCCAAGGATATATTGTATTGCAATTTCTGAAGTTTAAACACAAGTTTGTTCTTTAAAAATAGTGGTATATGAAATCAAATTCTGATTGCAGTCTAGTCTGTAAATCAGCAATTCAGTTTAATTCTTCTGGATAATTATGTCCCCCACCCCGAGATACATGGAAACATCCTTGAATAATAGATAGCAGGTCATTTCTTTAAAAAGAATGTGAAAACAATTAAGAGTCTAAAATAGACATGCAGAACCACTAAATTTATCATGCTGTAGTTTGATTTCCATCCCTAAATTACTACCTCTTATCTTCTTTCACTCAAGCTATTTTAAAATCCTTTTGGGGCTCAAGTAGACACTAATAATGTGAGATTTACCCAGAAGAATATAATGATTAACAAGCATAAAAACCCACAGAGACTGAACAAGCCCATATGTACTTGACCTGACCTCCTAGCACCTCTGTACTGACGAATTGAGGGCAGTTGCTCTTCGGAGGAATTTACACACTCTTCATCTTCATACTTTTGTCAACAGGTATCTGGTTAACAATGTTTGTAATAAAGACTTTAAAATTCTCTTTCAAGTGCTTAAAAAAATGTTAGAGCTGACAACACTGGAGACTGACATTCCCTACATAGCCATAAACTAGATAGAGAACAGGCAACTGCATGCCAGCTTCTGCATGCTGTCCCACCAATGCATTTCAATCATACTCCAGCAGGAGCAGCTATTGTGGGCATTGGCTCATTCACTCTTTGGCCTTCTGTTGAGACTGATAAAAAGGGAACACGAGTCGGCTTTCAGTTTATATAGCACCTTTCACCTAAGGCTCTCCAAGTGTTTTACCAGCATTAAGGAAATCTCAGACCAGGCCTGTAAGGTACTGTAGTTCAGTGTTATACCCATTTTCAAAAGGGTAAACTGAAAGATCCAAGGCCACATCTTTGGTCAGTGAGACTAAACAAGGAATAAGATGCAATTCAGCATTAATGAAGAGTGATAGAATGCAACCCTACATGATTTGCCCAAGACCACATCATGGGTTAGTGGAAGAGCCACAAATGGAACTGCAAAGTCCTGACTCTCTAGATAGCCCCTTCTCTTTTAGATCTCTATTTGACTCCCACAGAAGTCTGTAGGAGACTTTTTCACTGTCCTTAATGGGAGCTGGATCAGGCCCTTGGAGGCTTTTGTGAGCCTTTATATGTAGCTCATACAGAACTAAATTCCTTGTATTTTCAAGCTCTGAAACATAAAAACCAGATTTGTAAATCTCATGAATTTCAGTTGCAAGTGGGTCTTTCTCCCTCCACAAATGGCATTTCAGTGACAATAAGTGAAGAGAGACAACTGCATGATTTAGAAAGATAATAAGAAATGCCGGGTTAAATTTAGAGGTCAAATTACGTTGCTGACGTCATGAAGCAAAACCAGCTATTTAGGAGAGAATAATATATGTTTTAAAAACTACTTTCAAGAGCAAACTAGTCACCCACAACCAAAGTTATAAATTGGATTTAAAGATATTCTATTTTTAAAAAAGTTTCCGATGTGATTTTTAACATCTTACAGATTGTTTCAGACATCAAGAGCTATAGCACTGATGCATTAGGTTTTCAGTTAATTTATCCACCTAGATGTAGATTTCAGCAAGATAAAAATGGTCCCTTCTGTCTTTTCAAGCCTCATCCATGACTGAGCTTTATAAGAAGCCATTAGTCTTGCATCAAGGTTGAAAGGTAGACATATACGCCTGAACTGTGACTGAAAGCAAACTCTCTGGTGTAATATTAAATATGGCAAGCATGTTAACAGCCAATAAAAAAAAGGATCTTTTCACATTTTGGTTCCATGAAATGTTTATGATAGTTATTGGCTCTGCTCTGCAACAGACAAAGCCAAGCTATTGTTATACTCTCAGTTAGAGTTACTGACATTGAGCAATCCTTTCTGTATTGGTGTTCCGATTACCCAAAAACAAGTAGTCTAGAGAAATACATATTTAATTAAATTAAAACATTTGGGGAAAATGAAGTCAATGGGATTCATGTATATGCTTAAAGTGAAACACAGGCTTGAATACTTTGCTGAATAGGAATAGAGTTAAGCATATACTTAAAGGTAAGCACATGCTTAAATGCTTTTGTTGGATCAGGGCCCCAGTGAGTAAGGGCTGTGGAATCAAACTCCACAATTTTGAAAAACACAAACTATTTGATAAAATATTCTACCATGCAATGACTCTATTGCTTATACTGTAGTGAGTTTTGGGGTGTTCTTTAGTAAATTAGTTGGACCTGTCTTAATACTACAAAATGTACATTTTATAATACTTATACACATAGGTCTAAATTGTGCTGTCAGCTACATTAGTGCCATTTCATTGATTTCAGTGAACTTGCACCAGTGTAAATGAGATCAGAAGTTTGCCCTATTTGTACATTATAGTGGTGCAGCAGTGCCACTATAATTAAGGGCATGGCTACACTTGCAAGTTAAAGCACATTAAAGCAGCCCTGGGCTAATCATGATGCATCCACACTGGCAAGGCATGTAGAGCGCCCAGACTCCATGGCTGGAGTGCTCCTGGTAATTTACCTCGGCAAGTGGAATAACGTTTGATGTGCCCCCGCTGGAGCACCACAACACTCTGGTCTGCTAATACGCTCTGATCAGCCTCCAGAAGTGTCCCACAATGCCTGTTCTAGCCACTCTGGTCATCACTTTGAATTCTACTGCCCTCCCCTCAGGTGACCAACCGTCAGACCCGCCTTTTAAATTCTCTGGGAATTTTGAAAATCTCCTTCCTGTTTGCTCAGCCAGGCGTGGAGTGCTTTCAGTGAGTCTTTCCAGGTGACCATGCCTCCACTCACCAGGCGATACCCAGTATGGAGCAATGGCGAGGTGCTGGACCTCATCAGTGTTTGGGGGGAGGAAGCTGTCCAGTCCCAGCTGCACTCCAGCCATAGGAATATCTATACCTTCGGGCAGATATCAAGGGATGTGATGGAAAGGGGCCATGACCGGGACACACAGCAGAGCAGGTTTAAAGTGAAGGAGCTGTGGAATGCCTACTGCAAAGCCCGCAAGGCAAACCGCCACTCAGGTGATGCCTCCACGACCTGCCATTTCTACAAAGAGCTGGACACGATACTTGGGGGCGACCCCACCTCCACTCTGAGGACCACCATGGACACTTCACAGCCCAGTTCAACAATGCTGGAGGAGGAGAAGGAAAGCAGGAGCGAGGGTGCTGAAGAGGAGGAAGACACCCAGGAATCCCTAGATGCATGGACCCAGGAGCTGTTCTCAAGCCAGGAGGAAAGCAGCCAGTCACAGCGGCTGGTGCTTGGGGAAGGACAAACACCAGAGAAGGTTCCTAGTAAATGGCTTTTATTTCGGGAAGGAAGTTATTCGGTGCAGGCTCTAGGGGTGAGGAGGGTTAGGGCTGCATGCATGCCGAGATGCGGAACAGGGCGTTGATGTGCTCTCTCACATCGCGGTAATCGGCCTCAGTGATCTCTTCAAAGGTCTCATCCAGAAGTTTGACAATGTGCTTGTGCAGGTTTCTTGGGAGAGCCACTGCGGTCCTTGTCCCAGTCAGGCTAACATGTCTGTGCCACTGTGCCATGGGGGGGGGGGGGAACCATTGCAGCACACAGGTAAGCTGCATATGGGCCAGGGTGGAAGCTGCATTGCAGTAGAAGACGCTCCCTTGTTTCCCAGGTCACCCTCAGCAGCGAGATATCTTCCAGGATGAATTCCTATGGAAAATTGGGGACAGTGTTCTGTATAGGGACCCCCTGCAGCTGTTGGCTCTCCCCAAGGTACAAAAATCCAGAGGACAGTACAGCCATGAAACAATCAATCCCCCTTGACCCTGTGCTTACTCACCATTTTGGGGCTCCCATGGGTTATGTGTGCTTACTTTGGGAAGGGAAAATTATGCTATTGTGTAGACTGTGCTTGCCCTTAAGTATGGGGAAAATCATTGCTCTATCTGGTGTGAACAATGCTACCTCTGTTAAGTGTTGCATTTTGCCTTTACAGATGCAACCTTAAGATCTCAGCCGTCCATGTTATCACCAGCCGAAAGACTCCAAAGAATTAGGAAGAGGCCACGTAGAAGCAAACAGGACATGCAGCATGAAGTCATGCAGCAGTCCCTAAATGAGAATCTAAAAGTGCAGGAGTGGAGGGACAGTGAAAGGAGGATCTGCCAGCAGAATGAGGAGCGCTGGCACAAAAGCGCGGAGCT
Source organism: Dermochelys coriacea (assembly GCF_009764565.3). NCBI lineage: Eukaryota > Metazoa > Chordata > Testudines > Dermochelyidae > Dermochelys > Dermochelys coriacea. Next base: position 57,468,516 of record NC_050075.1, on the reverse strand, counting down.
CTGGCTGCAAAGCACGGATCGGCTGATAAGCATAATGGAGTGCGAAGTGGACTCGATCCAAGTGCTCATAGCCATGCAAGCAGAGCACTACCGTACCCAATCCCCCCTGCAGCCCTTGTCCCAAAACTCTTTCCCTTGTACCTCCATGTCACCTCCAACCCACTTTCCCCAACATCCGGGTTCTTATCGCCCCCAGCTGCGTCCAACACCTGTAGCTTCACCCACCCAGCCCTGAAAACTACTACCCTTACCCACTGCACTCAACCCCCATCACTATACAGTATAGCTATCCTGAAGTGCAGCACTCATTGCACAGCACTCCAGATAGGAAGGCTGAGTATGATAACAGGACATATGCAAATCTGTGATTGTACCGTTCCCCACCCTATCCTCTTTCCCTTTCTGTTTCCCAAGCAGTTGTGTTTCTTTACAATAAATGGATTTTTGGCTTTGAAAACATTCTTTATTATTGCATAAAGTAAAAGATACCTTAGCCCAGAAAAGCAACAGGCACTGCAAATCATTGTAGCAAACACAGATTCCTAAGAACATTTGAACCAATGCACTTCACTCCTGTGCAGGGCACTAGACATTACTGGTGGCTTTCAGCCTCAAATTGCTCCCTCAAGGCATCCCTAATCCTTGCAGCCCTGCACTGGGCCCCTCTAATAGCCCTGCTCTCTGGCTGTTCAAATTCAGCCTCCAGGTGTTGAACCTCCGAGTTCCACGACTGAGTGAATCTTTCACCCTTCCTTTCACAAATGTTATGGAGGGTACAGCATGCAGATATAACCACAGGGATGTTGTCATTGGCCAGGTCCAGCTTCCCATACAGAGCGTGCCAGCGGCCCTTTAAATGGCCAAAAGCACACTCCACAATCATTCTGCACTGGCTCAGTCTGTTGTTGAACCACTTCTTGCTGCTGTCAAGGCTCCCTGTGCAGGATTTCATGAGCCATGGAATTAAAGGGTAAGCTGGGTCTCCAAGGATCACAATGGGCATTTCGACTTCCCCTACGGTGCTCTTATGGTCTGGCAAAAAGTCCTGGCTTGCAGCTTCCTGAATAGGCCAGTGTTCCGAAAGATGCAGGCGTCATGCACCTTTCCGAGCCAGCCTGCGTTAATGTCAGTGGATCACCCACGGTGATCCACAAGCGCCTGGAAAACCATAGAGAAATAGCCCTTCCAATTAACATACTCGGAGGCAAGGTGGGCTGATGGCAGAACTGGAATATGCATGCCATCTATTGCCCCTCCGCAGTTAGGGAAACCTATTTGTGCAAAGCCAGCCACAATGTCATTCACTTTACCCAGAGTCACAGTTCTTCTGAGCAGGGTGAGATTAATGGCCCTGCAAACTTGCACGATTCCAACAGTTGACTTTCCCACTCCAAACTGGTTAGCGACTGATCGGTAGCTGTCTGGAGTTGCCATCTGGAAGAATAGCCACCATCTCCACCATCAGGGCAGCTCTCAATCTCATGTCCTTGTGCCACAGGGCTGGGGCGTGCTCATCACAGAGTCCCATGAAAGTGGTTTTTCTCATCCGAAAGTTCTGCAGCACTGCTCGTCATCCCAGACTTGCATGACGATGTAATCCCACTACTCAGTGCTTGTTTCCCGAGCCCAAAAGCGGCGTTCCATGGTGATGAGCATGTCTGAGAATGCCACAAGCAATCTTGTGTCGTATGCGTTACTTGAGTTAATATCATCGTTGGAGTCCTCACTGTCAGTTTGGATCTTAAGGAGTAACTCGACTGCCAAACGTGACGTGCTGGCGAGATTCGTCAGCATATTCCTCAGCAGTTCGAGCTCCATTCCCACAGACTGAAAGGGAAGACAGAGCGTGCAGTACAAAAAACTTTGAAAGATGGCACCAAATGTCAAATGACGGAAGCACAGGGATTACTGGGATGCGAAACTATGCATCACGGGGTGTTGTGACAGGATCCAGAATGCCCAGCACCCCCTGCCCCCTTCCCACAAGCCACAGTGCCAGAATGGGAAGAGGTGCTCTGTGAGATAGCTGCCCATCATGCACCACTCCCAATGCCGCTGCAAGTGCTGCAAATGTGGCCATGCCAGTGCGCTTGCAGCTGTCAGTGTGGACAGACTGCAGCGCTTTCCCTACTGCGCTCTCTGAAGGCTGGTTTAACTCAAAGCACTCTACATCTGCAAGTGTAGCCATGCCCTAAGGTTGCATCATGACTTCTATTTAAAATACCAATTTTAGAGGACTTAGAAATGTTGATATGTTTTGTTGGAGACCTTTCAAATTTGGTGCATCTTAGGAGGCTGAGGTGTAGCATTAATGATCCAAATTTTGAATCACTTGTTCTAGGGTTTGGGGGAGATATACATCCTAAAAAAAGACGTTTTTCAAAAGGTTTCTAGGTGGTGGGTTGTTGTTTTTTTCCATCAAGTTAGAGATCAAACTACTGATGTGATGCAGGTCAAAATTGCCTCAATTTGTGGAGTTTTAAACAAGATAGTGAACAGCATCCACTAAATCTTTGGGAGAGTCAAACTGAAAATAGTATTTAAGAAAATGTACATTTTTACAGTGTGCATGTGCCAATACAGAAAAACAGCTAGAGGATTTCCTTTCTCACCATTTTATATGCTTTAAAGCCCAACTATTGTAAGTGCTCTAAAACCCAAACAGTTATTTGGATTGCTTTGAAGTTTTACATGCCTCAAGGGGGTGCCAGGTAGCATTAGTGATCCAAATTTGGGGACATTTGACCAAGGGGTTCTTAAGTTACCAGCCTCCCCAAAATGGTTCCTTCTGATGCCTTATACTGTTAATTTAAGGGGATACTAATGACTGGATAAATCACAGAGCTTATTGAGATTGATGTCTCTGAACTCACCCTTCAATTAACTAACTAAAGATAAATTAATCACAAGCCCCCTACCTAAGACAACAGGAGTTTTGGACTGAGTGGATGGATGTTGCCACAATTTGAGAGTCATGGGGGGGCAATTTTCTTGTGGAGGGAATCTTATCAAAGTCTTTGGGGGACGGACGGATGTGGAATTAGACATGTGAATGCTTGCTGTGAAATGAGCCGGATTAGAGGCCAATGGAGTGGGATAATAAGAGCTGAGGCATTTGGGGCTATAGACCATTTGAGCCAGGGGTTCCAGAGATATAAACCCTGAAAAAATAGCCTTTTTTTCCAAGAAGTTTCTAGACACTTTTTTTTGATAGGTTTCAGAGTAGCAGCCGTGTTAGTCTGTATGCGCAAAAAGAAAAGGAGTACTTGTGGCACCTTAGAGACTAACAAATTTATTAGAGCATAAGCTTTAGTGAGCCACAGCTCACTTCATTGGATGCATTTGGTGGAAAAAACAGAGGAGAGATTTATATACACACACAGAGAATATGAAACAATGGGTTTATCATACACACTGTAAGGAGAGTGATCACTTAAGATAAGCCATCACCAGCAGCAGGGGGGGGAAGGAGGAAAACCTTTCATGATGACAAGCAAGGTAGGCTAATTCCAGCAGTTAACAAGAATATCAGAGGAACAGTGGGGGGTGGGGTGGGGGGAGAAATACCATGGGGAAATAGTTTTACTTTGTGTAATGACTCATCCATTCCCAGTCTCTATTCAAGCCTAAGTTAATTGTATCCAGTTTGCAAATTAATTCCAATTCAGCAGTCTCTCGTTGGAGTCTGTTTTTGAAGCTTTTTTGTTGAAGGATAGCCACTCTTAGGTCTGTGATCGAGTGACCAGAGAGATTGAAGTGTTCTCCAACTGGTTTTTGAATGTTATAATTCTTGACGTCTGATTTGTGTCCATTCATTCTTTTACGTAGAGACTGTCCAGTTTGGCCAATGTACATGGCAGAGGGGCATTGCTGGCACATGATGGCATCTATCACATTGGTAGATGCGCAGGTGAACGAGCCTCTGATAGTGTGGCTGATGTGATTAGGCCCTATGATGGTATCCCCTGAATAGATATGTGGACAGAGTTGGCAACAGGCTTTGTTGCAAGGATAGGTTCCTGGGTTAGTGGTTCTGTTGTGTGGTGTGTGGTTGCTGGTGAGTATTTGCTTCAGATTGGGGGGCTGTCTGTAAGCAAGGACTGGCCTGTCTCCCAAGATCTGTGAGAGTGATGGGTCGTCCTTCAGGATAGGTTGTAGATCCTTGATGATGCGTTGGAGAGGTTTTAGTTGGGGGCTGAAGGTGATGGCTAGTGGCGTTCTGTTATTTTCTTTGTTGGGCCTGTCCTGCAGTAGGTGACTTCTGGGTACTCTTCTGGCTCTGTCAATCTGTTTCTTCACTTCAGCAGGTGGGTATTGTAGGTGTAGGAATGCATGATAGAGATCTTGTAGGTGTTTGTCTCTGTCTGAGGGGTTGGAGCAAATGCGGTTATATCGTAGAGCTTGGCAAATGTATACCTTCAAATCAGCGGCACTGCGATGGGTACCCGCATGACCCCACAGTATGCCAACATTTTTATGGCTGACCTAGAACAACGCTTCCTCAGCTCTCGTCCCCTAATGCCCCTACTCTACTTGCGCTACATTGATGACATCTTCATCATCTGGACCCATGGAAAAGAAGCTCTTGAGGAATTCCACCATGATTTCAACTATTTCCATCCCACCATCAACCTCAGCCTGGACCAGTCCACACAAGAGATCCACTTCCTGGACACTACGGTGCTAATAAGCGATGGTGACATAAACACCACCCTATATCGGAAACCTACTGACCGCTATTCCTACCTACATGCCTCTAGCTTTCATCCAGATCATACCAATCGATCCATTGTCTACAGCCAAGCTCTACGATATAACCGCATTTGCTCCAACCCCTCAGACAGAGACAAACACCTACAAGATCTCTATCATGCATTCCTACAACTACAATACCCACCTGCTGAAGTGAAGAAACAGATTGACAGAGCCAGAAGAGTACCCAGAAGTCACCTACTACAGGACAGGCCCAACAAAGAAAATAAGAGAACGCCACTAGCCATCACCTTCAGCCCCAACTAAAACCTCTCCAACGCATCATCAAGGATCTACAACCTATCCTGAAGGACGACCCATCACTCTCACAGATCTTGGGAGACAGGCCAGTCCTTGCTTACAGACAGCCCCCCAATCTGAAGCAAATACTCACCAGCAACCACACACCACACAACAGAACCACTAACCCAGGAACCTATCCTTGCAACAAAGCCCGTTGCCAACTCTGTCCACATATCTATTCAGGGGATACCATCATAGGGCCTAATCACATCAGCCACACTATCAGAGGCTCGTTCACCTGCGCATCTACCAATGTGATAGATGCCATCATGTGCCAGCAATGCCCCTCTGCCATGTACATTGGCCAAACTGGACAGTCTCTACGTAAAAGAATGAATGGACACAAATCAGACGTCAAGAATTATAACATTCAAAAACCAGTTGGAGAACACTTCAATCTCTCTGGTCACTCGATCACAGACCTAAGAGTGGCTATCCTTCAACAAAAAAGCTTCAAAAACAGACTCCAACGAGAGACTGCTGAATTGGAATTAATTTGCAAACTGGATACAATTAACTTAGGCTTGAATAGAGACTGGGAATGGATGAGTCATTACACAAAGTAAAACTATTTCCCCATGGTATTTCTCCCCCCCACCCCACCCCCCACTGTTCCTCTGATATTCTTGTTAACTGCTGGAATTAGCCTACCGTGCTTGTCACCATGAAAGGTTTTCCTCCTTTCCCCCCCTGCTGCTGGTGATGGCTTATCTTAAGTGATCACTCTCCTTACAGTGTGTATGATAAACCCATTGTTTCATGTTCTCTGTGTGTGTGTATATAAATCTCTCCTCTGTTTTTTCCACCAAATGCATCCGATGAAGTGAACTGTAGCTCACGAAAGCTTATGCTCTAATAAATTTGTTAGTCTCTAAGGTGCCACAAGTACTCCTTTTTTTTGATGTTTCAAAATGGTCTTGGTCATCTTTTACCCCAGGAAGCTCATGATTCCCGCTAAATCTTTGGGGGATCCAAAGTGTGAATGGTATTTAAGAACATGTTCACTTCTTTGCTTCCATAGATGTACATTCTGGAACAATCATAGTGCGCATGTACCAATACAGGGGAAAAAAAATCTCAGAAGGTATCTATGCAGCCGCTTTATACTTGTATGCGTAGTTTGCGGGAATGTGCCAACACCAACGCCTATGGTGAACATGCCATTACTGATGTTTCCAATCTGAATCCTTTTACACTTATATAAGAAATATTTAATAACTTGTATTGCTTCCTACAAGTTGTATCTGCTATATTAGAATATGTTTTTATTTTATGGGGAGGTCTTCTCTGAACACAGCAGAATAGTCAGCAACCGGTCTAACCAAAATTTGTGTTATATCAGGGAGAGAAGAGCCAGAGACACAAGAATTTGTATGTGGGAGGGCGATGGGGGACAGGAATGGGAAGAGGGGATGCTGCTGCAGAGAGGTTGTGTAATGAGAATGGGTGACAGACAAGCCTTGGACTGGTGGTTTGAGAAAATCTGTATTTTACTACCTCCAGGGAGTGGAGGCAGGTGGTCACTTCCTGATCTCAGGGCAAATTAATGTGGTATTTCCAAAAACACTTAGTGAAGAGGCTTGGAACTGACAGAACATGTACCTTGACCGCTGAGGAAAATGAAATATGTGCACTGCCAGGGTTACAAAAGAGTAGATTCTGGGAAATTCTGGAAAACAAGATTGCAGAATTTTGCTGGTGAGCAAGGAGTACACCTTGATATGAACATTGCTAGCTGCAGAATGATTCAGCTCAGTATGCAAATTGTGGGAAAGGATACGTACAACTGCCTACATGACTACTAACTCCTACCAGCAATATATCTTTTCCTATTTAAAAAAACAACTAGGAAATTCAAGGACAAAAAACTATGTCAATATAGCGTTACGGTTGCTTGGTGGTATGTCATCCTATTGAAGAGCACTGATTTGACTCAGACTTCTGAAAACTAGTTATGGTTGCCCATTCATTTGAACTAGAGCTCTCATGAGGTGCCATAGTGGCATTTCAGAATCGAGATATCTCAGGTTTTGAAATAAAAACAAACAAAAAATAATAATTGCAACATAGTGACAGAATTTTCAACCAGCCCTGACAATAAAGTGTATATTTTATATCTTATGTTCAATGCTGCATATTTATTGTCAATGTAATTCTGCTCTTTGGCATTTCACTCTTCAAATGTGACATTTTTTAGGTGATTTTGCACCACCCTGGTAGAAAAACCATTTCCTCTCATAACCAATTGTGTGTTATTCAACTCTTCTGAAAAGTCATGTTGGCACATATGACTCTAGCTGGGCTCTCTCTCTCTGCACAATTTGCTATCCAGATAAAATACATTACCTGACAAGTGATATGTTTGCACGTGTACCATACTATTCTTTATTTTCACACGTTTGTATCTATGTGTCATTACATAGATACTAAGGTCAGAAGGGACCATTTTGATCATCTAGTCTGACCTCCTGCACAACACAGGCCACAGAATCTCACCTACCCACTCTGCGAAAACCTCACTTATGTCTGAGCTATTGAAGTCCTCAAATCGTGGTTTAACGACTTCAAGGAGCAGAGAAGCCTTCCTCAAGTCAACCGTGCCCCATGCTACAGAGGAAGGCGAAAAACCTCCAGGGCCTCTCCAATCTGCCCTGGAGGAAAATTCCTTCCCGACCCCAAATATGGCAATCAGCTAAACCCTGAGCATATGGGCAAGATTCACCAGCCAGATACTACAGAAAATTCTTTGCTGGGTAACTCAGAACCCACCCATCTAATATCCAGGCCATTAGGCCTATTTACTATGAATATTTAAAGATCAATTAATTACCAAAATCACGTTATTCCATCATACCATCTCCTCCATAAACTTATCGAGTAGAATCTTAAAGCCAGATAGATCTTTTGCCCCCACTGCTTCCCTTCGAAGGCTATTCCAAAACTTCACTCCTCTGATGGTTAGAAACCTTCATCTAATTTCAAGTCTAAACTTCCTGGTGGCCAGTTTATATCCATTTGTTCTTGTGTCCACATTGGTACTGAGCTTAAATAATTCCTCTCCCTCTCCGGTATTTATCCCTCTGATATATTTAGAGAGAGCAATCATATCTCCCCATAACCTTTTTTTAGTTCTTTGACTTACAAATATAGAATGGACTTCCCAGTAATTTCTTATACTAGCAATAGTAACTATGATGCAGTCAATCTCACTTTATTTAGATTTATCCATCTCTATAGAGCTTTTGGTTTAGAAATTGAAGAGAAGCTTGTAGTCATTATAAGAAAAGGATGTCATTTGAATGAGGTCACCATACATGAGAACTCCGCAAGTGATCCCTACACTGAACAATACTGGAAACAAGCATGAACAACTGTTGAAATCAGAAATTGGATTTACACCATGAAGCCAAATCCAGAGAGATATTTTTATAATATGTGTCTGATCAAGGTTTTTAATTGCAGACTTTGCAAATGACGGGACCTTCTCTGAAGAGAGAGTTTTATCCGCATTACAGTGTGACTCAAATATTCTATTAACCTTATTACTATGAAAAGATGGACTTGAGCAGAAAAATTTAGTTCCTAGATAACTGTAACTCTATCCAGTTCAGAGACATTTGGATCTGGGGTTATGATTCAAGCTCACCTTTAGTAATATCTGTCAGGGTTCTCTCCCCATTCTGAACTCTAGGGTATAGATGTGGGGACCCGCATGCTTATTTCTGTCAGCGTAGGGTAAAACTTCCCCAAGGCACAAACTCTTTGCCCTTGGAGGGTACGCTGCCAGTGATTTAACAAAGAATCAGGGAAAGGACCACTTGGAGTTCTTATTCCCCCAAAATATCCCCCCAAGCCCTTACACCCACTTTCCTGGGGAGGCTTGAGAACAATATCCTAACCAATTGGTTACAAAGTGATCACAGACCCAAACCCTGGGTCTTAAGACAATAGAGAAGTCAGGCTCTTAAAAGAAACAGAAATTTATTAGAAAGAAAAAAAGGTAAAAGAAGCACCTCTGTAAAATTAGAAAAGAAGCTAATCTCACAGGACAATCAGATTTAACACACAGAGGATTTCCCTCTGGGCAAAAAGTTACAAAAAGAAAACCAGGAATACACCTTCCTCTCAGCACAGAGAAAATCACAAGCCAAAACAAAAAGTAAACTAACGCATTTCCTTGCTAGCACTTACTAATTCTAATGGAGTTGGATTGCTTGCTTTCTTGATCTCTCTCTGGAAAGCACACAGAACAGACAGACAAAACCTTTCTCCCCACTTCCTCCCCCCCAGATTTGAAAGTATCTTGTCCCCTTATTGGTCCTTTTGGTCAGGTGCCAGCCAGGTTACCTGAGCTTCTTAACCCTTTACAGGTAAAAGGATTTTGTGCCTCTGGCCAGGAGGGACTTTATATTACTGTGTACAGGAAGATTGTTACCCTTCCCTTTATATTTATGACATATGCATTATAAATTTACAAGTGATGCCTTGTATCAAAACTACTGATTTATACTGTAATGGTTTGCTGAAAAGTTTCTTTATATCCAGGGATGATTATTTTTAAAAAGCATATAATTTAATGAAGCATTTACACTGTGTTTCATGAAAGCTTAATTGAAAAGTTAATTCAAATTGGCTTGGACAGAAGCAAGAACATGTGGACTGAATACTGTATAAAAGAATGAAAACAAAGTTATGATGAATATCAATGTACTGTGTTGACAGATGTAGCACCTGGTGAGGTATCACACAGATCAAAGTTAATAGTATTTTTTTTAAATCTTCCTTTATGATCTGGAAGGAGGAGTAACAGCACATTAATGAAATTGGTAAATGATGCTAGATTTGGATGCATTGTTAACACCATGAAAACAGAGATTAGAATCATGGGCAGAAAATAGAAAAATGAGATCCAGTTTGGACACATGAAAGCTTATACAGATGGTGAAAGCAAATTCTGAACATGCATCCTCAATACAAGGGAGAAACCTGAGAAGAAGTAATATGAAAAGAGACCAGCTAGTGATAATGGACAGCCGGTTAGACATTAGCCTACAATGTGATTTAGCTGCAAAAGGCTATCAGCAGTTTGGGCTACATATACAAAGGATAACATGTGAATAGGGAACCAATACATCTCTGCGCCGATATGTCAGTGCCTGGAATACTACATTCTGTTCGAAGCACCAAGTTACCAAGAGAGGCTGAATAACTGGGAGGAATAAAGAGAAGAGCAACAAAAATGGTGGAAGGTTTGAAGGACTTACTTATGGAGGGAAAACTAAGTCCCATTGAAATCAATAGCCAATCAGACTACTCACACATTCAGATTTAAGCATCTGCTTAAGTGCTTTGCTAAATTAGGGCCTAAAAAAGATAAGCCGGTATAGCTTGGCTAAGCCAAGAAGAGACATCACCTCAGTCTACATATATTTGAAGGGCATACGCCACTGGTTCAGTTCATCATTGCACTGCACTCTGTGTAGTCATTTACACATCAGCGCAAAGTGAGCGTAAAGGACTTCCAAATCTCCTTGTTTTGACTGATGTAAATAACTACACCAGGTGCAAGACAAGGATGAATGGAGCACAAGAAAAATGATGAATTATGTGGTGCACAGAGGTAAAACTTGATATAAATGATAGGATGAAATTAATTAAAGAATAATTTAGGTTCAATATCTAGATAATCTTCTACACAGAGAAATGCATTAGGCTGTGGCAATTTTCCAAAGCCCAAACATTTGGGAAACTTTAAAGTAGACTAGAAAAAGTACTAGAAAAAACACAACCAGGAACATTTCTACTTTTATAGGGAGACAGGCTTGATGACCTAATTGGGCTTTCTTCCCTCTCTAATTTATGATTCCATGTTAAACAATTTGAAACGAGAAATTTGAACATCTTACCTTATTTTTCCATAGTTAACTAAACAATTAAATAAAAAATGTAATTGCATATTGTAAAGTGTTATAAATCATTTTTTCCTAACTGGTTTTCAGGAAAAGTATAGTTTTTCCTCTGAATTTCTGAGACTGACACATTATTAACATCACATATTGGGTTCAGACAGTAAGGGAAACGGCAATGATAAAACCAAAATAGAAAGTGTCCAAAAATGAAAAAGTAAAACAATATCAGCCTTCCAAACATTCATCAAAGCACATTAGCAATAAATCCTAATCAACAACATGTCACTTTCCATTGAGTGAAAATACAGCTATGCTATTTGCACTCCCTGATAAGACAATAACCAGAGGAGGGAGGAAAATGGTTAGCATTGGACTTTCAGCTATAATCTGCACAAAGAAAGGGAAACTCAGTGCAGTAGAAAAAAATTTAAAAAAAAGGGAAATATAAGAAAATATTTGTTGCCGAGAAGCAAATTATTAAAGAGAGGGTGAAATTGTAAAGGTATCTTCAATGGAATGCTGCCCTCACTGAATTTAGTGGGAGTCCTGTCATCAGCTTCAGTGGGGCCAGGATTCCACCCACAATCTTCTTGTAATGGGATGATTTATAAAAAGCAAGATATACAGCTATAAATAAAGATTACACATCTAATTTGCATACATCTTTATGCCAAATGCACACCTCAACTGGGTGTTTGCACACGCAAATGGCTAACACACATATCAGTGTTTATTTACACATTCATTTGCAGTAATTCATAGTTTGACTAACTTCAAAGGAGCTGTACCTACTTACACCAGCTTAGGATCTGTCCCTTTAAATTCTATTTTACTGTTACAGTGATATGGGGAAATTCTTTGAATAATGTCCAAAGAGACATTAATCATTTTCTTCCTTGACCTTGGGAAGAAAATTCTATTTGTGGATTATTAATCAAAAGTAAAATTTCTTAACCACAACAGTATGTCCTGCCAGGTACTCATACGTCTTAGAATTAAGAATACAATTTAGAATTACAATATCAAGTAAAATTACCAATGATATTATATTAACTCACTTGCAAACTGTCCACAAGTTTATAAAAAATATCTTAAAATGAGAATCCAAAATCAATTAATCTGATTATCTGCACAATGCTGTTGGCACAGAGCCTAAAGTAAGGATTCATGAGCAGCCCCTTACTCCCCTGTATGAGATGTCCACATCAGCAGGACCTGTGTAAGGGTTGGGTGGTGAAAGCATTCCCACTGACTTAAATGGAGCCAAGATTTCACCTCTGCTACATATTGGCTAGAACCAGCTAAAGCACTCGGATGTGCATGTATGGTGTCAGATTCCCAAATGGCATAAATCAGCATTGAAACTACACCAGATGAGGGATTGGACCATTCATTTTAAGATTTTCTCTAGTTTTTTTTAATGCCATCTGCAACATTTTTGGGAGTCACTACAGAGTTATTACAAATAAATGTATCTGAATGTATTGGAGTTAGCTGCCACTGTGATATGGCTGTGAAAAAAGCTAATGCGGTTTTGGGATGCATCAGGACAGGTATTTCCAGTAGAGATAAGGAGATTTTAGTACCATTATAAAAGGCACTGGTGAGATCTCACCTGTAATACTGTGTGCAGTTCTAGTCTCCCATGTTTAAAAAGGATGAATTCAAACTGGAGCAGGTACAGAGAAGGGCTACTAGGATGATCCGAGGAATGGAAAACTTGTCTTATGAAAGGAGACTTAAGGAGCTTGGCTTGTTTAGCCTAACTAAAAGAAAGTTGAGGGGAGATATGATTGCTCTCTATAAATATATCAGAGGGATAAATACCGCAGAGGGAGAGGAATTATTTAAACTCAGTACCAATGTGGACACAAGAACAAATGGATATAAACTAGCCACCAGGAAGTTTAGACTTGAAATTAGATGAAGTTTCTAACCATCAGAGGAGTGAAGTTTTGGAATAGCCTTCCAAAGCAAGCAGTGGGGGCAAAAGATCTATCTGGTTTTAAGATTCTACTCGATAAGTTTATGGAGGAGATGTATGATGGGATAATGTGATTTTGTTAATTAATTGATCTTTAAATATTCAGCGTAAATAGGACTAATCCCCTGAGATGGGATATTAGATGGGTGGGATCTGAGTTACCCAGGAAAGGGTAATATCTGGCTGGTGAATCTTGCCCATATGCTCAGGGTTTAGCTGATCGCCATATTTGGGGTCGGGAAGGAATTTTCCTCCAGGGCAGATTGGAAAAGGCCCTGGAGGTTTTTCACCTTCCTCTGTAGCATGGGGCACGGGTCACTTGAGGGAGGGTTCTCTGCTCCTTGAAGTCTTTAAACCATGATTTGAGGACTTCAATAGCTCAGACATAGGTGAAGTTTTTCGTAGGAGTGGGTGGGTGAGATTCTGTGGCCTGCGTTGTGCAGGAGGTCGGACTAGATGATCAGAATGGTCCCTTCTGACCTTAGTATCTATGAAATAAAATTATTTTTAGATGCTCAGCAAATATCCAGTAAAATCTGTTCTGCCCTTACCTATCTCTGTGACCAAAAATAGTTTTCTTAGGGATAGTAGTTTATGGGTTATATCCACACAAGCAAGCCAAACGTCACAGGGTACCAAACTTTCTACAGGTACAGTAACATGCTTTTTTGTTTGCAGGTAAACTCATACTATATAGAAAGGACAATACTCACTTTTGTTCTTTGCAATTATCTAAACTAATTAATGATGTAAAATATACACAAGTAGAAATTGATAGTTTAATACATTAAAATGGAACCAGAACAATTTTTGCTTCAGTACCAGGACTTAAAATGATTCATAGATTCTTAGGATAGAAAGGACACCTATTTTCATCTAGTTTAACCTTTTGCATAACAGAGGCCATAGAACTTCCCCAAAACAATTCCTGTTTGAATTTTAAAAACACATCCAATCTTGATTTAAAAACTGCCAGTGACAGAGAATCCTTTATAAATTAAATGAAATGCATAATCTCTTCTAGAGCATATAATAATCTCAAAATCCAAATGAAGAAGAAACCTGAAAGAGAAATGCTCTTTTGCAGCAATAATTACAGTATTTTTTTCTTTGCTGAGCTTTATTACACACTGTTTGCATTTCTTCCTCTATCCTCTCTACCATAAAGCCACAATCTTTAATTAGGGAAAAGAGGTTAAAAGAAAAGTTAATGCCATATTCACACAATTAATTAAAATGAAAATATTACTTCTTGGATTGAATGGCTCACTATATTTATAAAGAGGAATAATGATTTTGAGATCTAAAGTAATCTGTCCTCAATTACAATTTCTTGTCACCTGATTACCCCTACAAAGCAGATAAATCCAGATTGCTTCAGTCCAATTTAAAGCATGCAAGTGTGCATAGCACCATAATGATAAAAAACAATTTCAAACCGGTTATGGTGGGGAAATTGACTGGAAGTGATATCTGCTTCTTCTGCTGATGATTCTGCTTGTCTTTAGTGTCTTTACTTCACTACTTTACTAGTGTCTTTGTAAGTATTAGAAAGAGCTAATAATCTAGAGATTTCTAAAAACAGGGTTGGAAACAGAAGCCATCAGGACCAGAAGGAAAAGACAATCATTTCCTGCAACCCCCCAGAAGCCAGACTACATGTGTATGCTTACCACCATGAGAACCCTGCAGGCTGTGGGACCGATCCAAAGTCCATCAAAGTCAATACAAAAAGACTCCAACAGGCTTTGGATCTCACCTTATGACCACATCCCCTTAAACATCTTTGTCCTCTAAAACAAACTGCCACATCCCCTTCATCAAATGACAAAACAAATTGAAATAAACTTAAATTCAGAGGATGGATGAAACCAAAAACAAAGAGCAAGTGACAGTCTAGAAGAAGATATAGATTGCCAGAACACCCCCCCCCAAAAAGGACAGAATATAAATGGATGCCAAAACAATAGCAGGAGAAACAGTCTGTTATCTGAATTGCCAAAAGAGAAAGACAGTTCAGATGTTGTACATTTTATTGAACATTTTATCCCCAAACTACACTAAACCAACTCTAAAATGTCCTTTGCAGCAGAAACATTCTACATTCAAACACATGCCATGTTAAACTAAGGCTGTTTATTTTTTTTAATTCTCTGCTTCCCTTGGGTAACACAAATCCCCAGAGAGGTAATCTCAAAGTACAGCTTTACTAAAAGTTAAGGGATATGAAGGCAATGTGTTGTTCTCATCAGATTCTGCCGAAGACAGAGCATTCAAAAGAAAAAAAAATCTGACTTGCTGAACCTGAAAAGACCTCATGTATTACTCTGTTCAGATGTACTCTGCACTGCACCGCAGACCCACCAGATCATCACCTTCTCTTCTGTCTTCAAAGGCTAAAGGGAGCTTATTACACATTTCCAAAGTCACTATTTCTAAGCTTATTTTAGCATGTTCATATTCCCTTAAAGATACACATTCAAAAATAAATAAATAAAACGATAAATATTCTCTATAACTATAGCCCAAAATTTTCAAACTCGAAACCTCTTAAATCCATATTTAAAGATCCAAATAAGTCACCTGATTTTCCAAAGGTACGGCGCTCATGTGGTTCCCACTGATATTAATGGGATTAGTGGGTTCACCGCACCTTTGAAAATCAGACCCTTCTAATCTTAAATAAATCAGCTTGGGATCTCACATTCAATGATTTACACTGGTAGTCCTGTGGGGTGTGAACTCTGTGGAACCTCAGGACAGAAAAAATACTGTTATCTTAAGCAGTTGTTTAGGAAATTGCATTGTATTTTTAGAGATCTTGGAGTTAGGAGGTTACTCCCAATCTCCGGGAATTTGGATTTCAAAGCCCTTTTGAATTGTGGGTGTTAACTCTGACATCCTAGTCAAATTGCACCTTGTATAATTGTAGTCTGTCCCTCTAAATTTAGCTTGCATACAGGATTTCCATTCACTTTCAGTCAAACTGTTGTGAATTATTGTTGAAATATGTTAAAAAACAGATGTCATATTCCACTTCAGAGATGCTGCACTGCTTCTTGTCTGTGGTTTGTTTACAAATTAGTTTGAGATTGAAGTTGTTATAGAATTTAGTATTGTTATACTAATACATAACTTGCCTGAACAGTTAGCAGCAATGATAATGGTAAGTCATCACTTCCCAGAGACAGATGGAAGTGGGGGACAAGGTCATGTTATGGGAAGAAACATGAAGTGGTCCTATTTGTTCTGCTTAATTTTTCTCTAGTTGGCTGGAAACTGTTTCTCTTATCCTCTGATGTCCCAGACATAACAGCATCCTGGAGTGTCTATTTTTGCACAGCCTGAGAAATGTTTTCACCCTGAGATTCTGCCATTTTTCTATGCACGTTCAGTTTAAAAAACAAGCTTGAGCAGCACCTCCAATTAAAATATTCCATTGTAAAGTTTCCTAACAAGAGGGGAAGAGAAAGGTCAGGTGCGAGTACGAAACGTGACTGCCTCCCCAACAAGGTCAGCTTGCACTGCCCTCTCCAATACTGCCCTCTTTATACACCACTTGGGTTCCTCTTTTATCATTGCAAAGTGCTGCAGAACACATACCTCCAAGACTTCACTGGAGCCCCGCCACAAAGGGCTCTAGTAATGTCAAACCATTTACATCCAGCTGCAGTGTATCAGGCACTTAATAAAGATAGCCCATGGATACACAAAATCTCAACTTTAAGTTACCTGTTCAGTTTGCTAACCTATGATGTGAAGAGTGGCAGTCATCAAATGCACTTGTAACTGTTAACTCAAAAATTATGGTAATATCCTTTAGTGCCCAGATGAATTTAATGGGCATTAGATCAGGCTACAAATATCTTTAACTTCCAAACTTGGGCAACATCCCTGCTTTCAAAAAGAGCCCCTAGCTATATTAGGATGGGATTAATGAGCTTAATACTGCTCCCATTGACATCCATACAACCCAACAAGTTCAGTGGGCTTTCACATGTATGATTACAGGAGAATGTGACCCCATGTAGAACCTGATGCAACTCCCATTAAAGTAAATGGGAATCATTCCATTGACTTCCATGGAATCAGGCCCGGATGGAAGACTGATCAAAGAAAATAAACAGAAAAAAATGGATTCTATAGGTAGACTGAAAGGCATTTAACAGACCAACAGGGCAGAGTTTTCATTGTTCCCTGTGAGAGACGTCATTGTTTAAATAGATTTAAGTACTAGTGAATTCAAGCTGATACAGGGAAAAACAGAACCTGACAGCACATCTTGCATATCAGTAAGGGAGAAACACTTTTTCAACACCTTTTTAAAAAATGTTAATTTATTCCTATGCTCACCCCAGCAAACATACAGAGATAGTGACTCAAACAAATTTAATTCCATATAAACAAACAAACAAACATCTATTAAACATCACACAGACTAAGACAACATACAAAACAGGATGCACAACATGTAAAAGGACAACTGCTATTCTCATAGCTAATGTGAATCACATATCAGTCAGGGAGACTACCCTAGACAATCATAGTAGGCTACATACATATACATTTTACATGTTAAGGTCAAAATATAAATCGATAGTAGTAGCAATAAACCCAAAATAGCATAGTATTCCCACTTAGTACTCACTGCATATGTAAAGTCACTACTAAGAACTCAGCGCCCCTCCCCACCCACGTGTAATCACATCAGCGACTGAGACCAGAATTAGCTGGGAAACGTGTTTTGTTTCCATGAAAATTTTTGATTAAAACAATTTGGGCTTTCATTAAAAAAATAAAAAACCACTTATTTGGTTTTGCTTTTGGCAACTGAAGCCTGAAAACTGAAATATTTGGTGTTTTGGCTGGAATTGTTCAGTTTTCAGCTTTGTGAGTGGGGGCGGGGGTTGCTTTTATTTGTTTTGGTTTTTTGACCAAAAAAAACTGGGGGAAAAAAAGAGGAATCTTGCCCTCCAAACCTTCCTCCCACACAATACAATACCTGGGTTTTGTGCTCCTGCCCAGTTTTTGGGCCAAAGTAGTAACCTTATATACACACAATTGATTTACACTTATCTTTTTCTAGTTACCTCCAGTGATTTATTTCAGGGAAAGACAAGCACAGCATAAGAATTAACCTTTAAGTCTCCAGAGTTCTTAAGAAAATCATCATATTATGCTTGTAAGATAAAATAAGCCATGCTGTGTCACCAAGTCTGGTCAACTGAAATTCCATTATGAAATATTATTTCATACAAAGCCTGCACTTCAGCCTTCATCACAGAACTAGAGGGAGAATTCATTGTGAAAGGGACTAGGATCAAAGTTAACCTCAAATATTTTAAATAACCCACCAGACATGTTCTCGCTCAGTTTAACGCAAATATTAGACTTGGTTGGGAGACAATTTGAATGCAATAAATGGAAAGATAAAGAGATCGCAACTCATGAAGATTTGCTTTGATGAGAATCTTTTTAAGACTTCAGAACTTCAAAAGAAATTATGATTTTTCTTTGTTTTAAAATGTATTATTTAAGTGTATTCATGAACTGTTAAATAGTTTTTAATTTAATAAAATATCATTTCAAATTCATCTTTAACACAACAAGAAAGGACAAAAAAATCAAAGCTGGTCAAAGGCATGAACAAATTTACAGAAGATTACCTATCAAAACCATGCTCCTAGAGTTTTCAAACCCTGAACAACAATACTGTAGGAGGGGGGAGATTTTTGATACCCAGAGCCCAGTATCATGCCTGGATCAGTGTCCGCATCTGGAATACCAAGTGTTATGCTTAATGCTAAAAGCAGCTTAATGGAGGCCTTGTTGAAACCTTAGCACAACTAACAGACCAGGAGCTCTGAATGACCATGACGAGTAAACCCTATGCCCTCCTGACTTGAGCTTTTTGCTGAAGCATGCAGTTGTGCAAGGTAGGAAGTCTGGCAATAAGACATAAGGACGGCCATACTGGGTCAGACTAATGGTCCATCTAGTCCAGTATTCTGTCTGCTGACAGTGTCCAATGCCAGATACCCCTGAAGGAATGAACAGAACAGGTAATCATCAAGTGATCCACCCCATGTTCCCCATTCCGAGCTTCTGGTAATTAGGGACACTTCAGAGCATTGTTTTGCATCTGTGCCCATTCTAGCTGATAACCATTCATGGACCTATCCTCCATGAACTTATCTAGTTCTTTTTTGAATCCTGTTATAATCAACTATAGTTAACTATTGCTATGTGAAATACAGCTCGATAACTGATGAAAAATTCCCTGCCTAACAGGCTGGAAAACTCCACACTTCTGCTCAGCATTTTTATTTGTTTGTTCATGTCTGATGAACAAGCTATGTAATACTAACAAATTGGGTGTAAAAAGAGGAAGACACGGTGGACACTTGGAACTCGGACATTTCTTAAACACCTCTCAAATTCCCCTGCAAACAGAATGGTGGCCACTGGATGTCTACAGACCTCAAGACCTGGGGTAAATATTAAAATGGGGTTAATTTGGGTTGCTCTACTAACCTGTTGTGGACATGTGTAAGTGCTAGAGACTAAATAAAGTAGAAGCTGTAAGTGAAAGCACTTTTATTTGCCTGCTTGCATCAACTATCTATCAGCCAGATGTGCTGTGTCCCTATTGATTTATTTCCTACCACCACCTTGCAAAAAGTAAAGTTACCAAGAGCTTTGGGTAAACAACCCCAGGCAAAACACTACTGAAGAAAAGGAACATTAAATGTAATTGTGCTGCTCGGAGATACCTGTCTGCTTATGTGGGGGTTGAGTGACCTCATACAAGGTTCCTAATACTTACAGTTAGTTTCAGGGCTTGTCTACATGGCGCATTACAGGGGTCTAAATTCCAGTGCTCCCTAGTGTGTTGTGCATTAACTGGCCCGTGTGGACCCTGCTGGCGTGTACTAAAAGTTCCCTAGTGCATTAATGTAGTCCCATTTCAAACAATAGGGCATCACTCTAGGCAGGGCTATTCCTAAGAGACACAGGATATAGCAACAACTGAGTGCAAAAAGCTATGTCAAAAATAAAGGATGGTTTTCTGCTAGATTATATGAATTACTCAATCTCTTCTCTATTTCACATGCAAAATGCAGCATACATTCACCAGCCCTTAAGCATCACTGTATTAACTACCTATTTTGAGAGCAAGATGTGCATTTGTGACACCAGCAGGCCTGATATTTCCCATAGTATTATGGTTCTCAAATTGCACATCTCTTCAGAAATTACAGATACTGCAAAGCCTGTATCAATTTCCATTCTTGTATTTCCATTATTTATATTTGCTTTAACCCAATTTAGAATATCTGAAACTTTCTGATGCTACATTAAAAACAGTTCTGCAAAGTGGTATCTGTTACCTGAAATTGGGCCAGCTAGTAAGCTTAGGGAGGACTAATGACCCACCAGAGTTTGACAGAAAGCAGCACGTTTATTATACTGATAGCTAAGCTCAAAAAAAAAGGTGGGAGGAGGTCACACTCACACTCGCATTCTCACGCTTCTAGGACAAGCCCGGCACTGGAGATGTCAGGATCCTTCAAGGTAAGTGTCCCACAGTGCAGCGATGGACAGTGCGATGAAGTGCATGTCTTCCCGAGGCACAATGGAATGCACGTGGCGAACCGCTGGCCAGGCAGTCCGGGCGAAGGGCCTTCACAAGAGGTACAATCTTGTGAGTGCACTCCTGAGCATGTGGCCCCTTCCCCTTTTAAGGACCTGCTCCACATGGCCTGCAACTAGAGATGACTTGGCCATGTCTGGTTGGTCATACTCCACCTCACACAGTGTCCATGCATTGGTCATGTGATCACTGCCTAATCAGAGTCCCAGATACCTTGTCTACCTGGGAGCTCTTCTGATCTTCTAGCTGCTCAAGCAGCCCATTCATCCCACAAGCATTACAGGAGAGAGGGGAAGGGGAAAATCCACTTCATAGAGGGAGAGGAGACAAAAAAAAAGGCAGGGGAAGGTGTAACAGACCTTTTGAACAAACAGGTGATACAGAGCATACATATCACTGCTTCTCCTACAACAAAAAGAAAAGGAAAGGAAATGCTCTAATAAATTTGTTAGTCTCTAAGGTGCCACAAGTACTCCTTTTCTTTTTGCGAATACAGACTAACACGGCTGCTACTCTGAAATCTCCTACAACAGTATCAGTCACAAGCCACCTCACTATGAATGGGCACAGATTCTGTAACAGGCCTCTCCTACATAGCTTCCATCCTGCACTTAGGCAAAAATGACTACTTTTTCCTCTGCTGTGATGCACTACATAGGTAAGCTGTATGCTCTTAACATGGCTCCTACACATCAGCTTATGGAAAAAACACAAAAATAATGTCTTCATACTGAGTTAAAAAAAGAATTAGATAAGGTAGTGGAGGGTAGGTCCACTAAGGCTTATTAGGCAAGATGGACAGGGATGTAGCCCCATGCTCTAAGTGTCCCTAAACCTCTGACTACCAGAAGCTGGGACTAGACAACAGGGAATAGATCACTCAATAAATTGCCCTGCTCTGTTCATCTGAAGGATCTGGCCCCAGCCACTGTTGGAAGACAGCATACTGGGCTAGATAGATTATTGGTCTGACTTAGTATGGCCATTCTTATGTTCTTAAACAAAAAAAAACCCCAAACATTGCTTTGGTTGATGTGCCAAAGTAACAAATATGTGGAGCCCTTGTCCTTGATGTCCTCCAGGTGAAGCAACTCCTGACATCTTCCTTTTCTATGGATTGAGATTTCCTTCTTTCATGTGGCCCCTGGGCAATGTGCATATGCTTCTTGGTGGTTTCCGCTCTAACTTGACAGCCACTGCTCCTTCTGAGTATGTTATTCTTTGTTAAAAAAGAAAAAAAAAAGTCAGCAGCCCATTCCCTTACTTCTGAATTTCTGATTACAAAAAAACAAACAAAAATAAAGATCCCCAAAGGCTTCTTATTAGATGCTTACCAGAATGACAGGTTCTGGAGTGTTATAAAAGGCCAGCCAGGAAATGAAACGTGATTTCACTTTCAGCTTGGAAATTTGCTTGGAGTGCATATTTTAATCACATCAGTCAAGTTCTCAGACCATGTCACCTAGTTCTTGATGAGCTGACTTATCGAGAGTATTCTCTCAAATGGGCAATGGAATGTCCACCGGAAGTGATTCAAAAAGGTCACACTCCTATTTCCTGTGATGTGTTAGGATAATAGTAGCCTCTAAATGATGCTTTGCATTCTAGACTTTTAGCAGCTGGAAGATGTCCTTCTTCTGTTTCTGCTAATCTGAGCCAATTGCTTATCTCTTCCTCCATTCTCTGGAAATGATCTGGCAACCAGTGACTTTGGGAGAGAGGATTATCTTTGGCAAGCCAGCTGCTGAACTTTAGAGAACAGAAAATCATTCCAGTTATATTCTGCTTGCCAACCAACCTCACAGAGCTGCGAGAAACAAGGTGGTTTCCCTTTATAGGGATTTATAAACATTGTCTTTGCTTCTGATTCATATGGACATTTCCCTCTTTAGTTTCCCTTTGAAACTAAGTGTTCCAAGCTATCTGAAAATCTGAAAGCAAAACTCAGCCAAAACCACCAAGTCAAAACTAGTGATATTTCAAGCTACAAGTTTCCAAGCCAGAAGTCCCCAAAGTTTGAGAATGCTCCGTGCTGATATTTCAGTTTAGTCCAACAGAGAGGGAGAATCCAGTCCCTAAATTGAAATCTGGATGTAAAGTGACCCAAAGTTTGAGTTTGTTTCTATGAAGTGTTTTGGTTCACGTCGCTCTCTCTAGTTAAAACCAAACAGCATCAATTTTCAACGTGGAGGCCACAAACAGGTGCCAAGAGGTCCACTCTGCCCTTTCCATATTGATAGGTTGGAAATGGTTCATACTAGATCCCAGCTAGGTGGAAGATGGATTCTGGGGGAGTGCCTGGTATGTAAAAAGGGGTCATAATATACAAGATTGAGAACCACCAGCATAGCAACTGAACATTTTGCAAGGATGTGATGCATACTTATAAATTGGGCATGTTCTCTCAAACTGTGCTCATTTGTTTGAATCAGGACTCAGGTTCACCTGAAATGTTCAAGATCTCCATCATGGGTGAATCTTTAAAAATTTAAGATTGAATTCAAACCCCAAACTAGGCAAATTACATGCATTTTTGGATTTTCTGGGAAAATATTTTCAACTGCTCTAATTATAGTTCTACTGGAACCCTTTAACACACCTCAGAAGACACACTTCATCACCTTGGTTACCATCACTACTAGAAACATGCCCAACCCATGATGTTCTCCTCAGTGGTTCAGGTAGTAGAGTCAGGCAGTGGGAACATGCTTGAATTTGGTGTCCCAGTTTGTAGTGTCTTGTAAGAAGTAAATCCAAGAACACAAAATAGTCCAGAATCTGTTCCCCAGTCCGACACCTTGTGTATTAGACTAGGTTCCAGTAGCATTTGCATTCTCAGATAACAATACTTCAGTAGCTTTAAAGGGACATATCATTATATGGTTCTGCTGGTTATAATGACAGGCATGAGTTATGAAGTTTGGATGAAGATCTGAGCTTCACCAAAGTTTGCAGGTGTTCTGATGCAGGGGTCCAGATTGGATCCAGCTCTATTTTATTACAAGGCATAAATGAATAAATTTGTCTGTCTGTCAGTGTTGCTCAAATAATCTTCAAAGGTATAACAGCCAAAAATATATTTCTTTTGGATGACATAAAATTATATCCCAGTGAAATGTTCTGACACGAAAACAAAAAGTCCTATTCATTACAGCTAAATGTTCTCTAGCTAAATATTTACCATCTCTGTTTTAAATACAGCCCCTTTTCCTCTACATTAGGATGAAATTCATTTCTGTGTGGAGGGCCAGAACAAAGTCTATGCACAATTTAAGTACTATTTTGGGGACTTAACTGATGTATAGCCCTTCACACAGAGGTGATTTTCATCATTAACAGAAAAATCTGAGATCTGAAATCTTCCAAAGGCATGATGTTTGCAATGAAGGATTCTACATCAATGAAGGATCCGAACTCTACCTGCTCATGCATCTACATCACAATGGGGTCTTGTGACCCTAACAGCCTCCCAATGCAAGAGTGCAAGGGTCTCATTGGTATCTGGTAGTGAGTTTCAACTGTCCTGACCAGCTGAATGTGCCAAGTCATAACATGTAGCTAGAAGGTGTCTTGTAATATATCAATAGAAAGCTAATAACATATTGATCATTAATATTATTGTGTCATGTATCTACAGAGGAGACATTCAAAATTACATACATCCTGGAAATTAGGTTATTAAAGTGTGTCTGTCAGGCAGGGCTAAAGTCACCCCACCCTAGACAAAGGAATGTAGTTCTGCCACTTGAAGGTTATTTCCAAGGTCCATTAAGAGACAATGGGAATGCAATTTAATAGAAGGTAAACAAAACCATCATGCTAACAAGGGAAGGAGATAGCCATTCAGCATCATAGCAGGGGGAGGAGATTGCAGAAAACAGATCAGTTTGTATTTTAGCAAATACCAGCAAAGGAAGAAACCAGCAAGGAACTTCCTTCACCAGGAAACTCCATGTTGCCTTCCTCATGGCTTGAATGAGCTTTAATTTGGAGAGTGTTGGGGGGGGTGGATAACATGCAGAAGAATCCATTTCAAAGGTTCACTGAACTATAAGGAGAGGGGCAAAGAACCCCTAGTTATCTTTCACTTAAGACAACAAAAGAACCAAGCACTTTGGACTCTGTGGGGGATCCTGACCAGAGGGGTTGGTCAACTATCTTGGTGGAAGCTAGACTGGTAAGAAAACTACCTTAAACAAAGATTGCCACTTGTTTTGTTGTCTTAGCCTCTGGAAAGTGTTTTTCATTTGTATTTGCTGGTAGCCATTTCTATATATCCTGTATCCTTTATACTTGAACTCACTTAAAATCCCATCTCCTTTTGCTAGTAAACTTGTTTTACTTTAAATATAAACCAACCCAGTGCTGTCTTTGATTTAAAATGAATGTTAATTCCAGTTAATGTGGCAAGCATCTTTAAAGGAACAAATGAACCTTAATATCTCTCTGAATGGTCCAGGAGAGGGTTGGACATTGCAGAGCACATGGTTTTAAGAAAAAAGCAAGACTGAGGGTGTTGGGGCTATCTTGCCAAGTGAAACCAAGACTGGTGGAGGCAAGAGTGTGGCTGTGGTGTAACAAGCAGGCTGCTGGAGTCAGAGCATTGAACCATGACTTCTTTACACACAGACACTCAATGCACGCTTGTATGCTGGCTGAAAGCACCCAGTCAAGAGAGCTACCGCAGCAGGGCATTTTGAGACACTGAATTACAGGGCAGGCCAAGACACAACCCCTCACTGGTCTGGACTGCACCCCAGAATGCGAGAAGTCTCTCCACTTTTGTTATGCAGAAGCTTCACTAAAGAGAACTTTATGAAGATGACCGTACTGGGGCTGGCTGCTGGAATTCACTCTCTGATCATATAAAAGAAGTGTCATTGCTCTTTGTGTGATCTTCACAGCTCTCAGCCATTTGTTAGGCCAGATTTTAGGGATTAATTTACTTCCAAATCCTGGTGAGTCTAAACTTTTGTATTCTTGTCAGGAAGCCTGTTGTGAAATTCTGGCCCTAGTCAGTTATAAAATTTTCATGAACATCAACTGGGGGAAATCAGGATTTCAACCATAGTTTTATGTAAACTGAAAGCTATATTCAAAAAGCAAGCAGGATGATATTATTCATGAGCTATGCTGTGCTGCAGTTTTATCTTCCCATCTGAATAGGAGTTATTATTTTAGCATACAAACTATAATGTATGCATAGTTTTATCATTAAAAAACCTGTAGCTTTATAATAACCATACCTCACCTGGTAGGATAAATGAGTTAACCTTAATATTGCCAGAGGGCTAATATGTAGGAAATATGTGCAGATATATCATTAGCACAGGGTAGAAAGACAAAACACTTCAGGAAACTTTGCTACAATGTATTAGAATAAGACGTAAGGCAGGGGGCTAGGAGGAAGTAGGAAAAGTTAAGATTTTGTGCTAGCAAGTAAGTGTTGGTTCTGTGTCTGCATTAAAGAGTAAGCACTTTTCTGTTTAAATAGCAATAGCTGTAGTGAACAGTCTTGTTGTAAATCCCACTCAGAATGCAGCTTTATTCTTGTGACAGGTGGAGCCATTTCTGAACTTCCCAAACTCCAGGCGTGTCCAGATCTAAGGTTTAGTTTAACCCACTGCAGAATTAAGGAGCAGGCACAAAAGGTCAGAGTTCATAGTTAATTATGCCTCTGTCCAAGGAATATCTTACTACCATGCACCAACATCAGCGGCACTTATTATGTCCCAAAGCGAAGACCTTGCACTTAGAGGAATTCAGGTATGCCTCCAAAAGGAAATCAAAGGAAAATACTAGCAATAAATATGCCTTATTGTAGTACTGAAGGAGAAAATTGTGCTGGGCTTGTTTCGCTAGTTCACTATTTCAAGTTTATACTTCTGCAGTACATCATCCACTGAAAAAGAAAAACAAGAGCAGCTATAATTCCTTTTCTACTCAACCACTCTGTAGTTTTGGGGAGAGAATGTTGGTAGGTGGCTGCAAAATTTGCTTTCATAAGAGGTGGTTCTCCTCCCTTGAGAAGCTCAAGACCTTGCAAACCTCTGACTAAATTTTGGGTTTTCAATGACCTTCATGTGAGTGTCCTAGGTCCCCCTGAGACCAGTGAGGAGCCCTATTGACTTCACATCAATGAGGACCGGTGTGGGGCTCATTGCAGGATCAGGACCTTAGCCTGATCTTGCAAATCCTTTATTGCCTCTCATTTAAAGATGAATTGAAGATGATTAAATTTGAAAAACAAAACAAACTACGATTTTCGAGTTAGAGACACCTGCGCTCTGTAGTAAGGATAGAAGAACCCCTTAAAATTTAGGTTGGCTCATGTGGGTGCCCTCTAAAGGTATAAAACTTATTTTTCCTTTCCCTCTCTCCCTTGATCTGTTCTCCTGTTTCAGAGTCCATACTAAACTGAACTCTCATCTAGTAATGTTGAAATTATGTCAAACTTTTGAAACCATGATTTTCATGTGGACTCTTAGTCATAATGAGTTTGTCCAATTCTACTCCTCAACATCCAGCACGTAGAAAATGAGAGAGGAATAAATTAAAACTGAGCTTCAAGATGTAGAAGAAAAGAAAAGAAAGAAAGAACAAACTAATACTTCCATAAGAGTAATACTTCAGAGAGTAGCTGCCATTTTTCTGCTGTCCTTTCCCTAAGAGACTTTTTTTGTTCCTTAATATGCTATATCATAATTAGTGAAACTAAAGCACTTGGTGTCCTTCAGTGGTCTGTGTCTGCTTTGTACTTGTTGGATGCATTCTCCTTCATGTCACCTTTTTTTTGTCATGTTACAAGATAACGATAAGAGCACCAACACCAGGATTCCAGGCACCCTTCCAGGCACGATGGATCGCTGTAGGTGTTTCTTTCATACATTCCTGAGGAAATGACTGATGAGCCTGACCTCCTCTCTGCTTTTGAATTTTATTTGCTCTTCATGTTCTGATATATTGCCAAAAAAAACCCATCTCCCCTAGGATCTCCTATTCTCCTACCTTTACTCCTATAATTAAAAACAGAAAGACAATTATCAGTTTTTTAAATAGAAAAATAAAGTATATTTTAGGGGAATTTGACTACTTTAAATTTGACTATTTTAGGGGAATTTTTTTCAGTATTTCATTATTTACAGAGGAGTTTCACACAATGTTGCAGCAGGATCTCACTGCTGAGCACTGGTGTTAAACAAAAGATCTCATAACATCCCAAATGTCACAAAAATGTTGCAATCCACTTTTTAGTTCTCAAATATTGTCAATCCACAGACACTAATTCTCACTCTATTTGAAAAATAAAGTAACAGATGAACCAATGTTTTTGCTTTTAAGCCCTGTCCACTCTTGTTTCTTTCCACGTGTGCTGCTTTTATCCTCCTGTCTGTTTGTTCTCTTTCGATTTTCTAATTCTGTTTCTGAAACACTGCCATCTTTCATCACAGCACCACCAGCACCACTTATGGCCCCAATTCAGAAAACCACTTCAGTACCTCCTTAACTTTAAATCAATAGTACCTCAAATTATGCTTTACTTTGAGCACATGCTTAAGTGCATTCACAAAGATGGATGAATTTAGGAATGTGCTAATTACATTCCTGAATTGGAGCCACTATTTCTTCATTTTATTCTCTTGTTGATCATTTCTGGTACCTACACATCTGCACATGCTTAAGTTAAGTCTCATTGACTTAAATAGATATGTTTAAAATTAAACAAATGCTTAAATGCTTGCTGATCTAGGGCCCAGACTCCTATCTTCTTTCCATAGACTTATTCCTGCCTTTTCCTGCTTTTAACTTAAATCAGCAGCATAATTAATGTCCTGTATTCCTACAAAGTTAAGGAAAAGTAATTTTTCCAAAGAAGTCAGCCTTATCAATGAGATCAGCTTTTATAATGTTCAGTAGTACAAACCAGTCTCAGAGATACATTCTAATAATATTGGTTTGCTCTACACTCCACTGCTAATAATAGCATTTCATGAATTACTGAAAATACACTAGAACTGGCAGCAGATCATAACTGTAGCATCAGACTTTGAACTACCCTTTTTCATATTTTTCCCCATGTGATACCATCTTTTCTCTGCATTCTGTTGATGGTTTTGATGTTGAATGCCTTTGAGGTGAGACCGTACAGCTTTACAGATTTAAATATTAAAAGAACAGCCATTCTCTTTGACGTGCAGAGATGTATATTGATTTTCTTTTTGAAAAGAAATAATTCTCCAGAATTAAAATTCTACAGTGAAACACATTAAACTTGTTAACTAGAACTGTGAAGATAAATAGGGATCTAATGTTTAACATTCTTCTATGTCGACTGGATACAATTCTGCACCGTAAGATTTATTAACCTAGATGCAACTATTATGTTTTTAACTAATGAAATAATATCTTGAAGGACTAAATCCTGCTCACTTTATGTACTTGAGCAAGTACAATGCACTGAAGCCCTGGGGTAGGAAAGCAACATACCTGGGAAAATGCTTTTAACTAAGTAGCAATTAAGCACCTGCTTAAGTGGCATTGAAGTCAATATCCTAAAGCTGAACTCACTGATCTGATGGATTGCTTTTATAACCTTAATTCAGATCCTTTTGAGAATGTGTTATGATACAGTCTTTATTTACATGATCACATACTATTTTTCCCAAAGGACCCGCATCCACAAAGCACTTAATAATCCACCTAATGTTAAGCATGTGAATAGCCTCAGTGAAGTCTATGGGAATATTCATTTGCTTTGCTGGATCAGACGATAGATGGTGCTCAGTGAATAGACCAGATTTGAACCAGTGACTTAGAGATCATAGAACAGAATCATAGAATATCAGGATTGGAAGGGACCTCAGGAGGTCATCTAGTCCAACCCCCTGCTCAAAGCAGGGCCAATCCCCAACTAAATCATCCCAGCCAGGGCTTAAAACCTCTTAGGAAGGAGATTCCAGCACCTCCCTAGGTAACGCATTCCAGCGCTTCACCACCCTCCTAGTGAAAAAGTTTTTCCTAATATCCAACCTAAACCTCCCCAACTGCAACTTGAGACCATTACTCCTTGTTCTGTCATCTGCTACCACTGAGAACAGTCTAGATCCATCCTCGTTGGAACCCCCTTTCAGATAGTTTGAAAACAGCTATCAAATCCCAACTCATTCTTCTCTAAATAATCCCAGTTCCCTCAGCCTCCCCTCATAAGTCATGTGCTCCAGCCCCCTAATCATTTTTGTTTCCCTCTGCTGGACTTTTTCCAATTTTTCCACATCCTTCTTGTAGTATGGGGCCCAAAACTGGACACAGTACTCCAGATGAGACCTCACCAATGCCGAATAGAGGGGAATGATCCTGTCCCTCGATCTGCTGGCAATGCTCCTACTTATACAGGCCAAAATGCCGTTAGCCTTCTTGGCAACAAGGGCACACTGTTGACTCATATCCAGCGTCTCATCCACTGTAACCCCTACGTCCTTTTCTGCAGAACTGCCGCCTAGCCACTAGGTCCCTAGTCTGTAGCAGTGCATGGGATTCTTCCGTCCTGAATGCAGGATTCTGCACTTGTCCTTGTTGAACCTCATCAGATTTCTTTTGGCCCAATCCTCTAATTTGTCTAGGTCCCTCTGTATTCTGATACCCTCCAGCGCATCTACCTTGCCTTCCACTTTAGTGTCATCTGCAAACTTGCGGAGGGTGCAATCCACTCCATCCTCCAGATCATTAATGAAGATATTGAACAAAACTGGCCCCAGGACCGACCCTTTGGGCACTCCACTTGATACTGGCTGCCAACTAGACATGGATCCATTGATCACTACCCATTAAGCCCGATGATCTAGCCAGCTTTCTGTCCACCTTATAGTCCATTCATCCAGCTCATATTTCTTTAACTTGCTGGCAAGAATACTGTGGGAGACCATATCAAAAGCTTTGCTACAGTCAAGGAATAACACTGTTTTTCCCTCATCCACAGAGCCAGTTGTCTCGTCATAGAAGGCAATTAGATTAGTCAGGCATGACTTGCCTTTGGTGAATGCATGCTGACTGTTCCTGATCACTTTCCTCTCCTCTAAGTGCTTCAGAATTGATTCCTTGAGGACCTGCTCCATGATGTTTCCAGGGACTGAATTGAGGCTGACTGGCCTGTAGTTCTCAGGATCCTCCTCCTTCCCTTTTTTAAAGATGGGCACTACATTAGCCTTTTTCAAGTTGTCCGGGACCTCCCTCAATCGCCGTGAGTTTTCAAAGATAATGGCCAATGGCTCTGCAATCACATCCGCTAACTCCTTTAGCATCCTTGGATACAGTATATCCGGTCCCATGGACTTGTGCTCATCCAGCTTTTCTAAATAGTCCTGAACCACTTCTTTCTCCACAGAGGGCTGGTCACCTCCTCCCCATGCTGTGTTGCCCAATGCAGTAGTCTGGGAGCTGGCTTTGTTCGTGAAGACAGAGGCAAAAAAGCATTGAGTACATTAGCTTTTTCCACATCCTCTGTCACTAGGTTGCCTCTCCCATTCAGTAAGGGGCCCACACTTTCCTTGACCTTCTTCTTGTTGCTAACATATCTGAAGAAACCCTTCTAGTTACTCTTAACATCCCTTGCTAGCTGCACTTCCAAGTGTGAATTGGCCTTCCTGATTTCACTCCTGCATGCCTGAGCAATATTTTTATACTCCTCCCTGATCATTGGTCCAATCTTTCACTTCTTGTAAGCTTCTTTGTGTTTAAGATCAAGATCAGCAAGGATTTCACTGTGAAGCCACGCTGGTTGCCTGCCATATTTACTATTCTTTCTGCACATCGGGATGGTTTGTTCCTGCAACCTCAATAAGGATTCTTTAAAATACAGCCAGCTCTCCTGGACTCCTTTCCCCCTCATGTTATTCTCCCAGGGGATCCTGCCCATCAGTTCCCTGAGGGAGTCAAAAGTCTGCTTTTCTGAAGTCCAGGGTCCGTATTCTGCTGCTCTCCTTTCTTCCTTGTGTCAGGATCCTGACCTTGACCATCTCATGGTCACTGCCTCCCAGGTTCCCATTCACTTTTGTTTCCCCTACTAGTTCTTCTCTGTTTGTGAACAGGTCTAGAAGAGCTCTGCCCCTCGTTGGTTCCTCCAGCACTTGCACCAGGAAATTGTCCCCTACACTTTCCAAAAAGTTCCTGGATTGTCTGTGCATTGCTGTATTGCTCTCCCAGAAGATATCAGGGTGATTGAATTCCCCCATGAGAACCAGGGCCTGCAATCTAGTAACTTCTGTTAGTTGCCTGAAGAAAGTCTTGTCCACCTCATCCTCCTGGTCCAGTGGTCTATAGCAGACTCCCACCACGACATCACCCTTGTTGCTCCCACTTCTAAACTTAATCCAGAGACTCTCAGGTTTTTCTTCAGTTTCATACTGGAGCTCTGAGCAGTCATACTGCTCTCTTACATACAATGCAACTTTCCCACCTTTTCTGCCTTGCCTGTCCTTCCTGAACAGTTTATATCCATCCATGACATTACTCCAGTCATGTGAGTTATCCCACCAAGTCTCAGTTATTCCAATCACATCACAATTCCTTGACTGTGCCAGGACTTCCAGTTCTCCCTGCTTGTTTCCCAGGCTTCTTGAATTTGTATATAGGCACTTAAGATAACTTGCTGATCATCATGCTTTCTCAGTATGAGGCAGGAGTCCTCCACTCTTGCGCTCTCCTACTCGTGCTTCCTCCTGGTATCCCACTTCCCCCAGGGCTTTGGTCTCCTTCCCCTGGTGAACCTAGTTTAAAGCGCTCCTCGCTAGGTTAGCCAGCCTGCTTGCAAAGATACTGTTCCCTCTCTTCATTAGGTGGAGCCAGTCTCTTCCTAGCAATCTTTCTTCTTGGAACACCATCCCATGGTCAAAGAATCCAAAAGCCTTCTCTCCGACACCACCTGTGTAGCCATTCATTGACTTCCACAATTCGACGGTCTCTACACGAGCCGTTTCCTTCCACGGGAAGGATAGACGAGACCACCACTTGTGCCTCAAACTCCTTTATCCTTCTTCCAGAGCCATGTAGTCCGTATTGATCTGCTCAAGGTCATTCTTGGCAGTATCATTGGTGCCCATGTGGAGAAGCTGGAAGGGGTAGCAATCTGAGGGCTTGATGAGTCTCGGCAGTCTCCCCATCACACCATGAATCCTAGCTCCTGGCAAGCAGCAGAATTCTCGGTTTTCCTGGTCGGGACAGCAGATAGATGACTCAGTCCCCCTTAGGAGGGAGTCCCCAACCACCACCACCACCACCACCCATCTCCTTCTTTTGGGAGGGGTGGTCGTGGAATCCCCATCCCTAGGACAGTGCATCTCATGTCTTTCAATTGGTGGCATCTCCTTCTGCTCCCTTCCTTCAGATGTATCATCTAGTCCACTCTCCACTTTAGTATCTGTGGAGAGAACATGAAAACGGTTGCTCACCTGTATCTGCATTGCTGGTACATGGATGCTCCTTTTTCTTCTGGAGGTCACATGCTGCCAATTTTCTTCACTGTACTTCTGTCACCACTGCACAGCCTGCTGTGATTCTTCAGAATGTTGTGCCAATAGAAGTATATCCTGACATCTGTCCAGGAAATCTTTATTTTCTCTTATGCAACGCAGGGTTGATACTTGTTTCACCAGACCTTGAACCTTCTCTTCCAATATGGAGACCAACTTTCACTTTGTACAGAGAAAGTTGCTTCTGTCCTGGGGAAGAAAGAAACATAGTACATTCTGTGCAGGTCACAAATCCTTTCAGCGATCAGCTGGTATGTTCCCATTACCATCTTGTTTCCTTATTCTGTAAGTGTTCTTCATTTACCATCAATTCCTGTTGTTCTGAGCAACAAAAGCAATGTGTAAAAACACATTTATACAATATTGGAAGCACTTAGGAAATAGCACACTACACCTTCCAAAATAGTTTCTCACTTAAAGGACCTTCCCTACTAGAGTCACTTTACCAATATTTGGGAATATTTTATTAACATAAACACCTTAATGGAAGAGACAAAACAAGAAGTAATGTAAGTTTCTACTAAAAATCACATCCTCTGTAAGTGGTGGAATTGATTTTCAACTCAGTGTTGTACACTATTGAGCATTTCAATTTCCATCGTAAATGACATGCCATTTTTTTAATAAGACAGTACTGCTATGTCTATTGGGAGTATTATTTACTGGTCCCCAGTGGTGATTAAAATTCAATAGCTTCCCATTATTATTTTCTAATGCCCATTAAAACACTCTTACCTTCCCTGAAGAAGAGGGGCTGGAATCTGTTCTGGCCTCCTGAGAGGCACAGCATAGGAGGTTCAGCCCACAGGGAGGGGAGGTAAAAATGTCTTTATGCAACCTAGATTCTGGGCTCCTGCTGGGGCTGAAATAAGCCCATGTTGTTACTCTATTTTACTACTTCCTTTTGCAAACTGCTTTACAGCCTTGAATTCCCAAAGTGCTGAGTGCAATAAGCATGCTTCTTCTTACCCAACCTCCATGGTTCCATTTATATATGGGACTGCATGAGGATAGCTTAGGCACACTTGTGTCAGCCCCACGCAAGGGGAATACTTCCCTGGCCTCTTGAGGCTCCTTTTGTACCACCAGAGCAGCATATGAGGACTGGATCCTGGACCAGAATCCAGTCCAATCCCTAAAAGGCATAGAAAGGCAATAGCTGCATAGCCCTCTAGAAATGGATAGAGAAGTCCCCTGTACATGTAGTTTTAACTGTTTCATTCTTTGTGTATTAATGCCCAGAAACTGCCTGTTTTTCTGCATCACAGGTTGAAGGAAGGAACATGTGAAAGTTTATTATTCATTAATAGCTCCCTACTTAAATGTAATCAATCAAAACTGATGTTTCTTGATTGGAGCCATAACATTGGCTATGCTTTTTGGAAGGCATACAGTTTGGAATACACAGTTGAAATAATGGCAGTACAGGTAAAAATTAATTAAGAATGTGGAAAAATTCCAGTATTAGTTAGTAAAGTAAGAAACTGACTGAAGTTTGTTAACATTTGGAAAGTTAATACCAAACAATGCTGACTATGGGGCTCAAAAAAGAAATCCTATAAATTAAATCTTAATTTAAGAAAAAAAAAAAAGGTAGGGCATATTGTATTTACTTAAGGAACAACAATGAACTGTGGCCAGTTGAGCAATTTTGGCACATAAATAGAATACATGGGCCTGATTCACAATGTCATTACTTCTGGTTTACACCTGTGTAACACCATTGAAATCAGTTCCAGGGAGAAAGTACGTATGTTGTGTATTAACCCCCCTCCCCCCCACACACACACACAAAAAGGACTTAATTAGTGTGGAGGGACATGTAATGGCAAGTCTGTTACCCCAGAATTTGACATTCCTGCATATACCCCAGAACTTGACAATACAACAGTCAACCATTTTGTATGTTCAGCCACTACCGGCAGAAAACCAAACATCACATAGCTAGGAAAATCTTAGGCCTTTGTGAGGCAAGGTCAGACAGCTGCATGCTTTCAGTTTGTTAATCAGAATGGGAGGATGAAATCAAAAGTTAACAAGTATGAAGAAAGTAAAGCAACCTTGGTTTTAAGTGCCCTGACACATTCTTGTTATGACTAGAATTGTTCTGATAAGAGATGAGTAGTTATGCTGAAATTAGAAGAATTGGTGATCCAGGAGGAGTCAGTATAGGTTAAATGCTTTGTTTGAAGTTAGTGATAAAAGATCAGGCAAAGGAATATGCTTTGGAGCAGTCCAAGAAAGCTTTCTGTGGGCAAGGATTTGGCAGCTAAGTTCCCCAGCATCTAGCCAGAATGCAGATCCCCCTGGAAGGCTGGCCACGGATCCCTCAGAACCATTTCTTAACTCTAGGTAAATATATTTGTTTTGAAATGCTCTAAACCCTACTGCAGCAGCATGAATGTGCATGTATGTGTGTGTGCGCACACATGAGCACATTTGCACACTTGAGATCTAATAAAAAAAGTAGCTTTAGATGAAAGCATTCCTGGTTTGTATCAATTATTTAATCAGACAGATTGAGCTGCGTCCCCACTGATTTGTTCCTCACACTGCCTGGAGAGAAACAGTTAAATTACCGCTGCTGTGGGTTCTGAAAACCCTGGGTAACAAGTCTTCCACGCCAGGGTTGATTTCCATCTCTTCAGATTCATTTTTGCTGCTATTAATGGAGTTATTCTGCACTACATTTCTCCAGGACCATGTTGATATAACTTGACTGCTTTGAGCCCCAGTCCTGCAGATACTTAGGCACATGCTTAACTTTACTCAGGTGAGTAGTTCCATTGAAGTCAATGATACTACTCATGTGCATCAGTGCTCACAAGATTGGGGCATAAATCCTCCATGTGGGAGTCCAAGTAGAATGCATGCCATTGTATAAACCCTCTGCCGTGAAGTGAATTATGTCCAGAGTGAATCAGTCTCAGATGTTCCTCACTGAAAAAAAAATCTGATGTGAAAAAATGTATGAAACGGAATTAGTAATCAAGTGTTTTTCCCTGGATTTCATAGTTTGAATTTAGTTTTTCAACCCTAAACTCATCTCAGATTTGCTAAAAGGTTGATAATTCATTTGGGTAAAGCTGGACTGAGCTTTGTGTTGGCCTCCTGCTTGAGGATGCCATGAAGAGATTTACAGTCTTTACCTAAATCCATGGTGAACACAATGATTTCAGTTCAGTTCCAATTTGATTTGTCAGGCTCATATCCCAATAATTTCATAGCGTTTAAACTCACAAAGGACCATTAGTCCAACCTCCTATAGATCATGGGCCAATACATTTAACTCAGATGCCCCTATATTGAGCCCAATGACTTTAGTATCCTAAGGACTGAAATGCTTTGGTCTAACTAAACTGCTGTGTGCCACAGGCAAAGAACAGGAGAGACCAGGCTGCCACCAGTACCCAAGATTCCTGCAATGCTAGGGAATTGATGAGATATGTCCAAATGATCCCAGCAGGCAATCCGTACCTCATGCTGCAGAACAAGGTAAAACTCCTCCCAGGTTCCTGCCAATCTGACCTGGGGCAACCAAGTATCTAAGCAAAATACTCCATGTACCACCTCACAGCACCGGTCCAGTGTTCCATCTCCAGCTGTGGTCAATTTTTGATGCTTCAGAGGAAGGCAAAAAATACCCACATAACCCAAATCAGAATATCAATTAAGACACCAGAGGTGAAAATCCAATGTGAACCAAATCTCCCTCCCTCAAAATATGGGTCCCACAAAGCCTTGAGAACATATGCCCCTGACATATACACAGGTCTGCTGTTAAATCATCTTCTTGCAGTTCTCTTTTTGGTTATAGTTTTATGAAAATAAGAGCAGGGGCAATCCAACCAGAAGACAATATACTACAAAAGGTCAAACTTTCATTCTTCTGCCATAATTTAGTAAGACTATTGAGCATGAATTAACACAAAATTTCATTGCTTATGACAAAGGTTGTAACAAGAACAAGAAATGGAAGAAATTAATTCTTCATATGGGAAACAGTAAAACTTTAATTCATTCTGATCGCAGTTTCACATTTTTAATATTATAGTTCACTTGGGAAAGAAGAAACTAAAGGACCTTGTGAGAGTATTTTAAAAAAAAGAGATGTATATCAAAGACAAATTGACTCATAAATGCTGGTAGAATACACTGTAAACTCTTGGGTAGAGCTGTTGAAAAGAAGAAGAAAGCCTTATCAACTAATGAGACAAGGCAGGTGAGGTAATATCTTTCATTGACCAAAGTTACTACCTTTCCCAGACCTGAAGAAGAGGTCTGTGTAAACGCAAAAACTTGTCTTTCAGCAACAGAATTTGGTCCACACTAAGAGCCACATGTATCCACTTTGCATTACATATGGATGTAGTGAACAACACTAGCCTGGGAGAACCCTAACTTGGGAGAACACCATCTGAGAAAAGCAATGGCCAGAATTCTCTCTATGCCTCTAGGCAACAGCAAAATCACTCTGTCATGTCAAGTCCCGAAAGCTCATGGATCCTACCAAATTCCAAAGTTCACTCCATAACGATGACAGATTGCCAACAAAACAAGATGTTGCAGAGCTGGTGAGTTGCTATGACCACACACTTGCCATCAACTCAACACAATGGTTATGGAATGGCCCTTTTCTCTACATATCCCACACACATCTGCATGGCTCTTGGATTACTTGAGTCAGATGAAGAGAAGAGGGTACAAAATGTAGAGTCAATGGCAGAAACCTAGGGCTGAGACAGATTTAAATGCAAAGAATTCTGACAAGTCTATGTTGAGGCTGTGTTTCAGGCTAAGAGAACATTTTTCTCCTCCTCTGTGGCAAAAATTCTTTGCAAAGGGCTATTATAGTTGGTGAACCACCTCTTCAATCCAGCCTGACTATAACATCACTCAGTGCAAAGAGCTAGTGTTTCACTTACAGACCAGGATATCATCTCATCAAATACACCAAGAATCAGTAAATTCAAAGAGGAAACCGCTCACTGTGGGAGTGTTACAGGCAGCTCAAGCCCATGCGGCAAAGTGTTATTTTCATAGACTCATGGAAATGTAGGGCTGGAAGGAACATCATCTTATTCAGCCCCCTATGCTGTTCATCACAGCTGGCCTTCAGCCATGGAATTCATTCCTGGCAGAATGAAGACAGATCACAAATCTTACCACACTTCCAGATCCAAATGCAAAACACTGCTTTAGTTGTGCTTTCCATAAAACAAAAAAATCATCATATATTTACGGATACAATACAAAAACTAAACAACCAATGATGTAAGTTACTCCCACTACTAACTTCGCTAATCTAAGTCTGTTTTCAAGCTCTGGAAGGAGGTCTGATACCACCAGGATTGGTAAAATATATCAAGAGAATCAAGGAATCAAAATTGCTGGGGGGTTTGTTTCTTTTTTCTGGGGGTGTTGAGTTTGCAGTGATGTGATGTTGTACACATTTATCCTCAATTACTAGCCCACTGGGTTAAATATATAGTAATGCTTTTATCTCTCCTTATGGAGTGTCTCAGCTCTTGAACCACACACCATTAGTTGCTCTGACTGTTAATACCACTTACGCAGTGGTTTAGATAATCAAAGTGTTATGCATTAAATAATTACTCCTCATTGTTCCTTCCTTCCATGATATTTCCATATGAGTGTCTTGGTGCTTTCAGACTTTAACATAAAGCAACTCACAATTCCTGGGTGAGGCGAGCGAGCATTATTCCTACATATTGCTAGAAAACTGGGGCGCAGATCAGCTTTCCTAACACCATGTACCAAGTGAGTGGTGGAGCAGGAATCAGAACTTAGGTATAACTGACCTCCACATCGACTCTCCATCCTTTTCTATGGGGGCAGATCTTTGCAAGTAGCATTACCACTTGTCTCTTTCAACAAACAGGTCATTTCACTTGCAAGTTTTATAGACAGACTTATATTTTGTTGGTTGAGTTTTATGAGGAAACTTTGTACCCTACTGTAATTCCAGATATCTATATTAAGCATACAGGAATGGCTAAGTGGCATTTATTAACAGTGGTATGATATCAGCGCCATATAAACAGCACATAAAGGCCATCTGAGGTAGTACAGGAATGCTAGATTAATAGTAGTAATATTAAAGATTCTAATTAATCACATTTTCACTGGACTATGAATGGATATCATAGAAATGAAACAACAAAAATGCAATCAAAAGTTTCTGCCAGTTTATGAGAGATATAGACAAAAATCTAATACAGGTCAGGACACACTGCTATGAAACCTGATCCTAATCCTCAAAGTTTTGCCTTTTACTTCATTCTGAGCAGTTCGGACCCAAGATTACCTATGAGTCAATTTGCTCTTTGGAGGTGCTGTAAATACAAACTAATATTTATTAATATTATCTCATAGTCACACTATTTTCTAGGGCTGTCAAGCAATTAAAAATAATTGTGATTGATAGAACTGTTAAATAATAGAATACCATTTATTTAAATATTTTTGGATGTTTGTCTACATTTTCAAATATATTGATTTCAATTACACTGCAGAATACAAAGTATACAGTGATCACTTCATATTTATTTATAATATTTTCACTATAAAAATAGTATATTTCAATTCACCTAATACAAGTACTGTAGTGCAATCTCTTTTAATGAAAGTTGAATTTACAACTGGAGAATTATGTACAAAAAATAACTGCATTCAAAAATAAAGCAAATGTAAAAAACTTTAAAGCCTACAAGTCCACTCAGTCCTACTTCAGCCAATCACTCAGACAAACAAGTTTGGTTACAATTTGAAGGAGATAATGCTGCCCATGTCTTGTTTACAATGTCACCTGAAAGTGAGAATAGACATTCACATGGCACTGTTGTAGCCAGCATTGCAAGATATTTACATGCCAGAGGCGCTAAAAAGATTCACATGTCCCTTCATCCTTCAACCACCATTCCAGAATACGTGGGTCCATGGTGATGACTGGCTCTACTCGATAACTATCCAAAGCAGAGTGGACCAACGCATATTTATTTTCATCATCGAAGTCAGATGTCACCAGCAGAAGGCAGATTTTCTTTTTTGGTGGTTCGGGTTCTGTAGCTTCCAAATTGGAGTGTTGCTCTTTTAAGACTTCTGAAAGCATTCTCCACACCTCGTCCCCCTCAGATTTTGGAAGGCACTTCAAATTCTTAAACTTTGGGTCGAGTGCTGTATCTATCCTTAGAAATCTCACATTGGTACCTTTTTTGCGTTTTGTCAAATCTACTGTGAAAGTGTTCTTAAAACAATATGTGCTGGGTCATCATCCGAGACCGCTATAACATGAAATATATGGCAGAATGTGTGTAACACAGAAAAGACATACCATTTTCCCCCAAGTAGTTCAGTCACAAATTTAATTTACGCTTTATTTTATTTAATTTTTTTTTAAACAAGCATCAGCAGCATGGAAGTATGTCCTCTGGAATGGTGGCTGAAGCATGAAGGGGCATATGAATGTTTAGCTTATCACATATAAATCTCCCCACTGTATTTTCCACCGAATGCATACGATGAAGTGAGCTGAAGCTCACGAAAGCTTATGCTCAAATAAATTTGTTAGTCTCTAAGGTCCACAAGTACTCCTTTTCTTTTTTTCTTACAAATGCCTATTCTCACTTTCAGGTGACGTTGTAAAGAAGAAAGTCAGCATTATCTCCTGTAAATGTAAACAAACTTGTTTGTCTTAGCAATTGATTGAACAAGAAGTAGGACTGAGTAGACTTGTAGGCTCTAAAGTTTTACATTGTTTTGTTTTTGAGTGCAGTTATGTAACAAAAAAAATCTACATTTGCAAGTTGCAATCTCTTTAATGTGAAAGTGTATGACAGTACTTGTATGCAGTGAATTGAAAAATACTATTTCTTTAGTTTATCATTTTTACAGTGCAAATATTTGTAATAAAAAATATAAAGTGAGCACTGTACACTGTATTGTGTTGTAAAAGAAATCAATATATTTGAAAATGTAGAAAAACATCCAAAAATATTTAATAAATTTCAATTGGTATTCTATTGTTTACTAGTGCGATTAATCACAGTTAATTTTTTTGAGGTAATCTCATGAGTTAACTGCGATTAATCAACAGCCTGACTATTTTCCCCCTATGTTAAATACTGAACAAAAGCATTTGGCAGTGACTTCCTGGGAAT
Source organism: Dermochelys coriacea (assembly GCF_009764565.3). Taxonomy (NCBI): domain Eukaryota; kingdom Metazoa; phylum Chordata; order Testudines; family Dermochelyidae; genus Dermochelys; species Dermochelys coriacea. The sequence goes on along the minus strand of NC_050075.1, from coordinate 57,427,210 downwards.
CTTTGGTCTTTTTGGAAAGCAGAAGTTGTATATCAAATTTAAAATAGAACATTGGAACTGACCACCATTATTTCTTAAGAACCATACCCTGCAATTGCAATATTACCTTTCCATAGTTATTTATTTGCAATGTCTTTGTTACCACAGAAAGAGGAACACACTGCACCAGCCTAAGTGATGGTACAGCCTACACAATTTGACTCGTTTTATTATAGTTAGAGCTGGTTGAACTTTTTTGTTCAAAATTTCTCTCATAAAAAGGGACTTTTCCGGAAAATTAAAATTTTCCTGAAAAGCTTTCAGTTTTTCTCCCAAAAGATTCAAAATTTTCATCAAAACTGAAAGTGTTCCTGCCTACCTTTGGTGAATCATGATTTCCTATAGCTTGAACAGTAACACACGTGTTATAACAGTAATAAGTTAGAGTCCCATTCCTACCCCTGAACCTTTCAAGCAATATCAGTACTGGACAGATTTTCTTTACTTGTGAAACCTTTCATACAGCACTATTTCTCACTTGCACAATCAGGATACAACAAAGCTCCAGTTTGTACAAAATATGCTAGCCAAGTTCATCACACAAGATTTCTCCAGCTGAAGTTGCTTTGGACTTGATTCCTTGTATTGGCTTTCTTTATTCAGCATGGCCACTGTTTCCCATTACTTTCAGTAGGGCTGAAGCCACCCCTCAGTTCAACATTAATCTACAGCCTCTGCAGGTAGAAGTGAGGCTGATCTTAACAAAAATAAATAAAATCTTCTGAGGACTTCAAAGCACTTTACAAACATTAATGGGTAAGTTCACAGCATCTTTGTGAGGTAGATGCTGCTGAATGTATTTTGCCTGTTTTAAAGAGGGCTGGGGAAGGAAGAAGTAGAATAAAGCAAAAGGAAGTTCAGCATCTTACCAAAGTTCACGACAGGCGCTATGAATACAATCCATTCTTCACTGGTGCCAGTCTGTAGTTTTAGGCATAAGACCATTCTTCTGGACTTCTTTTTATCAATTGCTTCTTCAGGTCCAAGACATTTACCCATGCATGACTTGAGCTGTGTATAAAAAGAATTTCTGTCAAGCTCTCCTAGTATCTTTCAGAATTGGAAAGTTGGATAGTAGGCTGCACACAACAAATAGGCTAAAGTGGCCTTAGTGGAACTTTGATACACAGAATATTATTGTCTTTGCAAGGATTAGAATTCATATAGCTGACATGCATACAAGTTTCTCTAATCTACCAAGTATAAATAGGATTTTCTTTGTCCTGAGACATGTTACCTTTTCATCTATTCTTTCTTCTTTAGACACATAATTTAAAGTATTTCACAAGCACAGAAAGCTGTTACACAGTGGAAGGTAAGAGCAGTTTGCTGAAAATGACAAATTAAACTCTTTCCTGGTTTACACAATAGTAGCTTTGCCTCACCATAAGACTAAAACCTAATCAACTCAATACCTACAACTGTGTTAAATAGTCTCTCCTGGTGGTGGCCGTCAAAGCTACAGACATGAAATGTGAAAGAGAAGTTGCACTAAGTCAGAAGAGCCACAGTTCCAGCTGGGGCCAATAGCTCGGTGACTAAACTCCAACCAATAGGGACAAATGAGTCAACATAACCCTCAAGCTGCTCCTCAGAGGTGGGGCTTAAACTAACAAATAAGGACAAACACTTTACTCCTGCCTGGATTCAGAGCCCTTGTCAAACAAACAAACTCTTCCATAGTCAGGAGTTAAACAGGTTTTGTGTAAATAAGATTTGAATTTGATAAGGGGCTCTGCCATCAACAGTACCATCACTCTCCAGGAGATCCTAGCTTCCAGCACTGCCAATTTTATCTTCCCACAGCCCATTCCTGTTATGTGTTCAGAACATTCACTTAGTTCAATGAACCTAGCTCATACCTGCTACACCTTGACAATCCCCCACTTCAGGGAGACAGCTGTGGTTTTTCACAGAGATAGAAAGAGCCTGTTAGCCCTTTTTCTTCCAGTCCCTTGGTAGGATCTATATGTGCTGTCTCACGGTTCCACAGCCACAGCAATTGAAGACATTTAGATAAAGCTGCCTGTAAGTGATGGTTTATTTTTATGCCCATTTGTTTGATTCTTAAGATTCTTTCCCTGATGAGTGAGTGGAAAAGAATGCACACTCAGAGTGTCCCCTTTAATGTTTATTAAACATTTTGCATGATGTAACCTGAGGGAGATCAGTTTTAAACTCCACAAAGGCAAAATTGTGGTTGAAGTTCCTCTATGCAGTGCAGAGATATTCAAGAGCTAAGGTTCCAATTACGGGCTGGCAGTGGTGTGAATTTCAGTCTCCTATATAACTTTTTCCTCTGAAATGTTACCTTTTACTGGCATTATTGCTTTTTGCCCTGAGCACTGATAAAAGATGGACAGTGTCAATAAAATAGAATAAACTTTTTTTTCATAAAAGAAATAAAACTGCATGTGTACTTTTTATTTATTATCACTATTATTTTGGATAGAACTGAGGAAAGGGAACTGACAAGAAATGCTATTTTTCTTAAGGTTCACTAGTATCTGACTGAAACTGCAACCATTATGTACCACTATGAACAAAAGATAAAAACATATGAAAATTGGAGCATGATACTTGAGGACCACTTTATTTTTATTACTGCATCTCCTTCATCAGACAGAAGGAAAATAGCTGTTTGGCTGTAGCCATTGTCTCACAATAATCTCAGTATAGAAGATGCTCGTCTACTGATTAGTCTGCTAAGTATCTTTTTTATTGACTAAGATCATACTCAGTTCTGGCTATTATCAAATCTTGAGGGGCTGTTGACTGTTAGTGCCAATAGTGCATGGAAGCTGGAAAAACTGAGATCATCATCATTAGCTGAGATTATCACCTCCTCTTCAGACTAACTCTTATTTTCAACACTATCTGAATGCTTTCAGGAGCATCAGATGTGTAGGATGTTATGGGGAGCAAGGAAAAATGCTGTTAGTGCCTTGTCTATATTAGGGCTTTAGCCAGGGTGTAGCTACGCCAGTGTAACTGCATGGAAGCAAACTCCTAGTGCATCAGTGCCTCTTACCTTCATCTGAGATTGCAACTCATACTTTACACCAGTGCAGTGTATCAATAGTAGGGGTTTGCACTAGTGCAGCTACATTGATGTGGTTACACCAGTGGCTAAGGGGTAGCTCCACAAAGGGATATAAGCACCTAACTGCTACTTTAGGTGGCAAGGTCTAACATTTAGATGCCACTGAGATCCTCAAAACCCCATGTAGCTGCCACCTAATCCTATAGGCACCTATATTCCCACTAGCAAAGTCCCCTAGGTGCCTAACTTTCTGCTGGTGGGTAAGTGCAAAGCCAACTGAGCAGTTCAGGGGCATCAAGGCTTCACACGCTAGCTCAAACCCAGCAGCATTTACAAACTAGACCTTGCCTGCAGAAATCCATTCCAGTAGGTGTGCTGAGGCCCCCCACAAAGGCAGCCAGGGCCAAGTTGAGAGAAAATTTGAGGGTGGGCATGTGTGTCCCCAATATACCCAATGATTAGTGTATTCTCTGGGGAGGTGGAAGACCTAGGCTGAAACCCCACTCTGCCCAATTTGGAGCAGGGACTCGCACCCAGGTCTTCACTTCCCAGGAGACTTTCCTAGACACCAGGTTACTGAGTATTTTGGAGTGGGTCTTGCTCAATCCTGCCTGTTGAAGTTCTTCCACTTTAACTATACAGTGGGCAGGGAAGTGAGAATGACTCTGCAGCCCCGTGGTTAGGGCACTCAACCTAGAGACTTGGGTTCCAGTCCCTGCTTCAATGAATATTTAGTTAGGTTGCCTATAAATTAGGCACTGCAATATCGAGTGTTGCAATGTCTAAGTCCCTTTGTGGATTTAGCCCTAAAAAGCGTAGTATATACAAGGCTTAAGACTGCTATAGAAAAACCGATTGTAAGAAGGGTGAGCCCTCTCAATTCCCATTGACAATCCCTTTGAAAATATGATCCAGGCCAAATAAGTGCCTTATAGCATGTGTTTTATTTATGGTCCTAAACTTCTTAGAATTTTTTTAATCTCACAGCTACTTAAATCTGGAAACAAGTTAGTACATGTAAAGCAATCATTATTGAACTCATCAACCTGTCCATATGTTATACATCATCTATATCAAATGCAGTAGAGTGGTGGTCATTAAAGTCTTTACAGGTTCCTTTAAGTAGTTATTTATAACCTGGTGTTCCCCATACTGTTACTGTGGAAGCATATTTTTGTGCTTAAAGCACTGGACTGAGATTCAGTTCCTTGGTCTGCCATAGGCTTCCTGTATGATCTTGGGCAAGTCACTTCATCTCTTCATGCTGGAGTTCCCACTCTGTAAAATGGGGATGATGATATGCACTTTCCATAATAAATCAGTTTTATGTTCCAACATTACTTTGTATTTTTCAAAGTTTCAAGCAGCCTGTCTTCTCTCTGTGAATCCCTTCCCATTTCAGTGTTTTTGTTAATCTAAATTTTATCATAAAGAGGCGAGAATGACATTTCTAGCCTACTAGCTATGTTGTTAGAAATGTGCTGCCAGATAAATGATCCCATAAATGTATGCTGTGATGTTCCTGAGAATTGCCAATTACCCATAAGGAATTCAGTGCTAATGTGTCACTTGGTGACATACTGAAGGTCATGGTACTTGCCTATGAGAAAGGGCACGGCTGCCCACCCATGCACCTTCCAAAAACCAAAACGAAGGGTCGTATTCCACTAAGGCTAAGCTCATTATCAAAAAACTCCAAATGCTTGATGAGGAAGCACTAGATCAAAACAAACAAAACAAAATGTATGAGGTTCTTATTAAATTTCCAAAGTAATCTGGGGAATTTAAACATATCTTCCATTAATTTCAATGGAAGATGTGTCTGTACCAGGGTCAGGAGCCTCCTGATCACCCTTTCATAGTAAGGGACGGCTCTGCAGCACCATTCCTCTTTTTCCCTTTCTTCCTCAAATACTCAGAGATTTTCATGAGCCCAATAGTAGCTCTCCTTGGGGTTTACTTTATTAACATGAAGTTCAAAACAAACACAAAAAAGTCTTCCACCCAAGCCTTAAACTGGGCACAACCTATACAGATATTCTCTGAGAAGATGCAAGACCTGACCTGCCCTCTTGGAAAAGGAAAAAAATATTTCCAGTCAGTGCCAGTGCTTTCTACTCAGCCCTTTCTCAGGTCCACTGCAGAAGACTCCCTCTTCCTCCAGCTTCTCTGCAAGCCCCACTTGACTGTCCACAGGTCTGTTTTTCTACCCCTGCAGAGACCTGGTTTAGTCACATAATCATTGGTCATGTGTCTTAAGTCATTTTCTCCACTGAGGAAGGCAGATCAGCTGTGTCACAATAGGGCTGAGACCTAACTTGCTTTAAAAGGGGGCAGCAATCCTATGACAGTGTCTAAATCCCCAAAGACATTTTGAAAGCCTCCACTCAGAATCCTATATCAGACCATAAGACCCACAATCAAATGTCACCCATTTGCTGGCAGTAATAGCAGCTCACAAGAGACCAGGAAATGTCAACAGGTCATAAATTGCTATGAAGAGGAGGGCAATTTACATTTTTGGTCATAAAACAATGTGTAAATTTAATCATCATAGAGAAAATAATCTGGGCATTGTGCTTGAAGGCCAAATCACCTGTAGTCTTGAAGCCCTACCTACCTTGCAACTAGTGAGTATTTTTTTTTCCCAACTGCAACTTCATATTATTCAATAGAACTCTCCCTGCAGGGGAGGCAACCACTATAGACAGGAGTAGATTTCAAGATTCCAGGAATGTAACCATTCTGTTGAAGCAGACAACGAGAGGTGTCAGATCTCTCAACTTAATAGTCAATTATAAATATCTACAGAGCTAGACATCTTAGGGGCATATTTTGATTATGAATCACTCTCTCCATAGTATCACATGACCCATAAATATATTGCCACCAGTGTAAATGTAATTATACATCAGCATTCTCTACTCAAGAGAAGCTGAAAAAGTCAAAGCACCAGATCCTCAGCAGATGTAAATCAGAGTAGCTCCAACGGCTTCAAGGGAGCTATGCCAATTTACACCATCTGAGGATCTGGCTTAGAAAATCTAAGGCAGGCAGTTGACAGGGAAGAAGGCGATGGTGAAATCATGTAATTTTATAAAAAGCAATTAAATAGTGGCGTGCTGGTACAGAAATATCCAATTATTCATGGGTATATTAACCTCTTTGCTCACAGATGCCAAATTATGCAATGGAAGCAGCACATTCAGTGTGATGAAATGTTCTCTTAGCTCATATCAAAATGTTCAATTATCGGCTGCTTCCAGGGGATGACAATGTTCTAATTCACTGTGAAGGTTCAAGATCTTGTGTTCTACACTGTAATGCTCCAAAAAAGATTAGCAAAAAGGTGCTGAGAGAGGAATTTGTTGATAGAAAGACCTCCAACTGGAAAAAGTACGGACAGATCAAACTCCTTGCAAATAATTTAGGTAACACAAAACATGAGATTGTTCAGGCTCCTGAGCTAATTCACATGGACCCTGTACAAACACCTCCCACCTCCCATTTCTTATTTCAGCTCTCCCATTTCTATTCTTTCTGTGAAACATTGTTATGGTCCTTGGCCTTGAACATTCCTACTCCATTTTCTGACCAAGATTTGTGGGCATCTGCAATTAAGTTCCTACAACCATATTTAGGCACCTCCTAAAAGAGAAAAGCCTGGTTTTTCAAAGGTGATGACCATTAAGAGCTATAAATATACTATGAATGTCAACGTATTTCCCCTGCAACACATTTGTAACAAAATGTTTTGTATGTAAAGTTGCAAACTTTTGGGGCGTAAACTGTTTTGTTTTTTAACAGAAGGAAGGCCCTTGAATAACATCTGCTTTTTCCATTGCTTTTCTCTCTCTGCCTATGAGCTAAAAGCTGAATTTCCACTATTGCTGGCAACATGAACTTGAACAGTGGGAGACCAGTAAATCTCTAACAGCAGTAGTGCTTTATGTACCTTAAATACTGTAAGATTAAAAATGTGGTTTTATCACAGCATGATACCAATGTTAATAACTAGTCCTGTGCAAAGATTCAAGATTTTCAAAGCTTCAGGTATTCTTTAATTGAAAGTTGCCCAATCGTGCATGTACTAACCTAACAATGGAAAAGCACAAATAATGTTAGTCAGTATTTCACTCAAATAAGAAAATTTGAATAGGGCAGTAAGTTTTTTAATCCTGCACTATCGGCTTTGATGTACCAAATCTGTTTCTGCATTTGCAAGTGAAGCTACCTACAAACAGCAGCCTGACAGCCTCTGATTACAAAATCAGGCATGCAGAAACATTCATTTGTGGTATTCAGTAAAAGAATAGCAAATGTTGCAATTTTATATCTCTACACCAACAACAATAATTTTGCCTACCGCTAAATGATCAAGTGTCACAGTACTAAGCAATTGTTTTTCTTCAAGTTAATTTTTTTTGTTGTTGTTGCCCCCTTTTCAATAAGTTTTTGATAAAAGTTTTTTTTTTCAGAAACCTGAGTTTGTACTTCATTTTCTGACTGTTTTGACCTTACCAGTGTGGCTAATAGATATGTAATACAGATCTATACATTGCATCATGGAATTGGAGTATATGTAGCATTATTGTACTTTAATCCAGATTATGAACCAAAATCTTAAACCCCATATTTAGCAGAAGCTATATGCAGGCTTCCAGGGTGAGTCATTCTGCTCTTCACTTGCCATTAGGCAAGAAATACAGAATATGGGGCCATTAGACAGATGTGTGCGAGTGGGACCTCATGCTACCTCTCCTATTCATGGAAGTCAGTTCCAGATTCACAAAACTTAGAAATTCACTTCCCACACTAAAGAAGCTATTTTTGAACTTGGTGCTGGACTAGCCAAAGCTTATCCTCTTAAATATGAAGAGAAGTCTTCAGGAAGAACTGTGGGGATATTTTAGAATAGCGACCTACGCAACATTCTAACATGGTGTGTCTTTACTTGTACATTATTTTTCACAAACAATGTTTAGTATCATTGTGCCCATTCACCTGGAGTGCTATGCCCCTCTGAACTGAACATAGAGGTCATTGTGTGGGTTCTAAGTATGTCCAGTTTGACAACCAGACCTATCAAAGGTCTCTGGATTCTAAATTTTTCCTTACAGGTTTCTGCCATTGAAATTGAAGATAATAATTATGTATATTTCACTTAGGAAATTGAAAGCTGATGGAAAGAGTGATGGAGAAGCCAAACAACCAGTAGCAGTGGTAATCTCTATGAGACAGAAGATACTACATATCAGTCTCCCATGATGGTACTCCTCGTTTAGTGCTTTGTTGCTATCAACAAATTAAGCACAGAGGGGGATATGGAAAAATACTTCAAGAACAGCAACAGCATCACACCTACTTTGAGGTCTTGGCTGGCTTGGCTACTAACTTTTTTTCCTTTGTCTGATGATTGTATTATGTAGTATAATATAGCATACCCATCAGCAACCATACATTCTGTTATGCCATTTTTTCCAAAAAGTCACTGGGTTCCTTCTGAAAGAACAAACTCATGCTCTTGTCTGCGTTCCCTGCTTGAGCAATGCTGTTCTTGTGACAATTTCTCATAACAGCTCTTGGGGGAATGTTCTTTAATTGGATATGCAGAATCTTCTATATCTTGTTGAGACTGACACTTCTATTGCTTATTTTGCTGCTCTACCTTTCTTTTATACATCCTCTAGCACTATCCAATTGTCAGTGATACCCAAATTATTTCTGCCCTTGCCTTTATGGATTGCACAAAAATTTAAACCTGCCAGAGACAAAAAAAATTGCAGTTTGTTCTATGTAGGTAGACAGCTTATATGAATATGTTCACTGAGGACCAGAAGTGTAAAGCAATATGAGGAAACAGTTTGCTGTCATTGCTAATAGTTTTCTCCAGTATATAGCATCAAAAACATAATGGTGGAACATGTCCATGCCATAAAATGTGAATGTGGAATCCATATAGTGGACTTACATTTAAATTTTTAGAGCTGGTTAAATTTCCAAAATTCAATTTAATTATTTTGAATAATAACTTTCTTCCCTCCCACACACAAAATGCACAAAAACATTAGTAAATTGTGTGTGCACATGTGGGGAGAGTGGGGTAGAGAGAGATTTTAAACTAGCTCTATAATTTCAATTACTTCTGGATGAGAATCCATTGATACAAGTCTTATCAATACCAGTTCTCAAAGACAATACAAATGTGACTTCATATGCAGGGTGTGGCGCATTCTATAAGGCTATGTGAGCAGTTCTTTGTGTGTATACCATTTTCTCAGTGCATGCTCATTTAAAAAAAAAAAAAAAAGTCTTGCACCAACTTTGTAACCTACTTTTCATGAATAGTGTCACAAGGTGGCCCTGCCCAAGCACCATCCAGCAGCAGGCCATATCATGCCAGGAGCACAGTTTTCCCCTTGAAATTCATCTGCACAACAGAATACTGTCTCTCTTAGGGGCAAATTCAAATCCTTTTATTTATATGAAGTGCCATAATCCACAGATTTATCATAGCAAGAACAGTTCCTCTCAGAACCCCAAAATAAAACAAGGTTATAATGCATCAGCTCTTCATTCCCAATCAAAAGGTTCCCAGTTCACACATGTGAGAATCATTAATAAAACCCTGCAAATCCACTGGTATCTGCTTTATATCTGCTGATATCTGCATCCATGGGTGCAAATATCCATGGACCATTTCTGTGGATAGCAGCGCAGATGCTGATACAAATGTTGTACCCGCAGAGCTCTGATGGTAAGAGCTGGGGGGCCAGCTGTGAGGCACCATGGTACAGACCCTCCACCTGCCCTGGTCTGGGGACCTGGGGGGCAGGGACAAGAGCTGGGTGTGCTCGGCTCTTACCATGGCTGGGCTGCAGCTCTGAGGCACCCCCGTCCCCGGATGGAGCCTGATCTGGGTAAGAGCGGTGTTGGCAGCTGTGGGGAGCAGGTTGCTTAGGCCCCCCACCCACAGGGGCTGCCCGCCTGGCTTTTACCGTGGCCAGGCTACGGTTCTGAGGCACACACACACACACTGGAATCCAGTGAGAGCCAGGAGAGAGCTACATAGGCTACTGTGGGGAGCCTGGTTCCCGCCAACTGCCCTGGGTGGGGGGCTGGGGGCAGGGACACTTGGCAGGAGCTGCTTGGGCCCCCCACTTAGCACAGGTCGAGGGACCCAGGAGGGCTCCCCACATCTGCCAGCATGGCTCTCCCTGACCAGGCTCTGGCCGGGGAGGGGGGCAACTTGGAGCCACAGTCCAGCCATGGTAAGAGCCGGGTGGGCAGCTGTGGGGAGCCACGATGAACCTTCCACCTGCCCTGGGTGGGGGGCCCAAGCAGCCCTTGGGCAGGTCCATAGGTCACCCCCCTCCAGCCAGGCCAGCATGGAGCCCAGCTGGGGAGCCATTGGGGGCCATGGCAGACCCTCCACCTGCCAGTGGTGCACACGGGGTGGGGACTGAGAGCAGCCCCGGCAGTGTCCCCACCCCAAGCTCCCTGCCTGGAGGGTCTGCAACTCTGGGTGGGTTCCCCACAGCTGTCCACGGCTCTCCTCGACCGGGTTCCGGCAGGGGAGTTGGGTACCTCAAAGTCTTACACCAGCCCCTGCTGTAGAGCCCTGTGAATCCATGCGTAGCCACAGATAATTTTTGCAAATTGGATGCAGATACACATTTTTTTGTATCCACGCAGGGCTCCAGTCATTAACCACAGTAACCACGCAGTCCTAGATCCTTTAGTCCATTTTTCAGAGCCTGTTCTCCAGTCCTTCTGTCTGAGAGGTCCAAGACCCACTTCTCTGCCACAAGTCTTCTCCCATAGTTGCAAGCCAGGTATTCCATGAGAGAACTCCCTGCAGGATTCCACTCAGATAGGCCTCCCTGTCTGCCAGTCCTATTCCTCCAGGACCAGCCCCTTATTCTTCAGTTTCTCCCACAGCCTGCCAATTGGGTTTTATGCCAGAAAGCTCCCTGCAGGGTTACACTCCACTGGGCCTCCTTGCCTGTGAGTCCTATCCCTGCTCTTCGAGAACTCCCTCCAGAATCAACCCCTTGCTTCTGGGTCCAGCTCAGATAGACCACACTTGTTCTTTCCTTCTCCCTAGGTTCCACCGCCCAAGCCTGCAAGTTGACAGGGTTCCCCATGTCTCACCAGTCCTTCAGTTTCTCACCAGCAGCTCACAGTTTCTGGTCTCCTTTTGGTTCCCTGCAGTTCTTCTCCTCAGTCAATTCTCTGCATTTCCTTCCATCTCTCCTTTGTTCTCATCTCACTCACTTTATTTCCTGACTGACTTACCAGGTCTCACTCCCTATTCAAGAGCCCAGATGCTCTGTTTTAAGCCCAACTGGGGGTCAGGTGGCCAGTCACAGGTGGATTGGCCTCTTTCTTCTTAAAGGGATAGTGTCACCTTGTGACACAGAGAGAGAGGAGAAAGCTTGCCTTTGTGCTCTATAGCAGTCTGTGGTGGAGTAGAATGCAGTAGTGAGAGCTTCAGCATATACAAAAAAACAACTCTCTTTCGTGTCATGAATCATGATGAAGCCTTGTTGGTGTAAAGTAACATACACTAGCAGAACCTCTTCAATTTCTGATCAAAGAGGCCCTAAGGAAATCAGTTAGCAATTTCTCAGGTGTATACAAATAATCTAAAAATGAAAGCATATGCAGCAGGAATCTTTTTTAAATTTTCTAAGTGTATTTAATCAACAACATTTATTAAAATATTTAGGTGAACTATAGGAACATTTGCATGCTGCAGTAATTTGAATGAAACATGCACTGACAGTATTTTGTTCCATATTTTTCATAGTCCATTTTTACTTTACAGCTGCTAGAAGTACCATCAAAAGAAAATATTACCTACTATATCTAGTAGTGCAAGATTTGTTTATGGCTTAGCATCTCCCAGAATTGTGTTATGTACTTCTACATGTTTTTAAAAAATCATCTGTTCAATTTCTAAACTGTTTTGGAATTTATATACATTTTCGATTATATGCAATTCTATTGGTCTATGAAGTTCAAGGGAAATTCTTTATCCTTTAAGACAGGAAAATATCTGCTCCTGGAGTATATTTAGATCTTGCAACATACAAGTTTTAAACCCCTAATACAACTCACCTAAAGCAATGGAACTGATTTATAATTGACTTGTATAGTCTTTAATGAGCTGTTTTATTTGCAGATGGAAGCATCCCTGTTATCAATTGTCAGGGCTGGATTATTTTAAAAACAGTAAGTTCTTCAGACCATTAGAGCCCAATCCTGTAGAGAACCAAATGTGTTCAATTCTCATTGATGTCAATGAAAGTATTTTAACCTCAGCACTTAGCAGGATCAGACCCATATTCAATTCTTTTTTTCCTTTTCAAATGGTTAGTATCTTTTCTATTTCCTAATTCTATCCCCTTGCATGATGACAAGGAAAAGTAAATCCTCCCCACATAAATTATTTCCTTCATTAATGTTGTTGAAATAATTACAGGTGATGAAGACATTTCTATGCATTCAACAGCAAGCTGATATGGAACTGCAAAGACCTTTTTGCTGAACTTTCTCCACAAATATTACATTTATAGATCAGCATGTTTGCACAGTAGACAAAACAGAAATAACAATTGTGTGGCTATGTCTGGAATAAATAAAGTGAAAAGCAATGCATGAAATGATTGCTTGTGAACCAGATTGAAAAGCATGCTGTCGGCTTGGTTTAAAACAAAGATTTGCATGACATTATTGGCACATGATATACATTTGAATTTAGACTACTAAATACAGTGACCCCTGCTGTTACACTATGCCAGAAATCTGAAAGAGGTTTGAACTGTTATCAAAAAATGGCTTAATCTAGATCATTTTACAACAGGTAAGGTGTACTGTGCATCTTAAAAAGTTAAAAGAAAGCAAAACTATTTGATTTTCCTTTCAAAAAATTCAGCCATTAATTGCATACATGTGAGTGGAATAAACAGAGTGAAACCTTTGCTGAAAGTCAGTACAACACAGCATTGTGCTGCCAATCTTTAAAGAAGTGGGTCCCAGTTTTTTGTTCCCTTTAGCTTGTGACAGTCTCCATGTGTATATGTGCCCGGAGAGAGGAAAAATGATGGACTCATGAATTTATTAATTGGTTTTCCTTTTCATGTAAAAAGAGCTTTGTAATATCCCTGAGCAAGAAAGCCAGCAACTCCATTTGATAAGCAGTCTTATTAATTACTTATCCATTCACTTAGGTGTTTTTAGTCTTACCTTTTGAATTCCTCAGACACATTACCAAAATTAAAGGTCAGCCTCACAAAAACAGATCTTTGCCTGGACATCAAATGGCATTTAGTGCAAATCACCTTCTAACTACTAAAACACCACTTAGTAAGCAGCCACTGAATTGCACACCCACCATGCTCGTGGATGGGGATTTGCCCCCAGAAAGGCAGGTGGATGACAGAATTCGAGGAGGAAAATACAACAATTGGTTCACAAAGTCCTTTTCCCCATTTTTAACCCCCACCACCTCTAGCTAACAGTATAGAACAGTTTCCAACCTATGTAATTAGAGATGTGGATGAGAGACAAGAAGCTTTGTGTTGTGGTGGTGGTGGAGGGTCCTGAGATGGTTATTTTCCCTTTATTTCTCTAAAGGATTTCTCTTTTTTTAATTTATTTATTTATTTATTTTAAAATACTTGACATTTGGTGCATCCCAGAAAATTCCAAGGCAAAATATTTGATGTGGAGCTCCAGGGGTATTGTCTTTGGCAGGAATGATTAAACAATATCCAGAAAGGAGCTAAACTCCATCAGAGGCAGAGAAATCACTCCAATATTCTCTTCAGTCTTCACAGCAGAATTTTAGGAAGAAAACTTTTAGCTCTGGAAGTCGTGTGTTCAGATCCATATATATCTAGAGGAGGCTTCCAGTCCCTACTAACCAACTGTGATCCATGGACACTTATCACTGTGTTTAGGAATCCCAACTCTTAGCTTTAAGCTTTAAGATTGGGTGGGCAGGATTTGCTAGGAATGAGGAAGTGATCAAATTTGCACACATTTCCAAAGGAAACTACAATCCATTGGTGATCTTCCTAAAAACACCATCCTAGCCACTATGGATGTAGAAGCCCTCTATACCAACATTCCACACAAAGATGGACTACAAGCCGTCAGGAACAGTATCCCTGATAATTTCATGGCTAACCTGGTGGCTGAACTTTGTGACTTTGTCCTCACCCATAACTATTTCACATTTCGGGACAATGTATACCTTCAAATCGTGGCACTGCGATGGGTACCCGCATGGCCCCACAGTATGCCAACATTTTTATGGCTGACTTAGAACAACGCTTCCTCACCTCTCGTCCCCTAATGCCCCTACTCTACTTGCGCTGCATTGATGACATCTTCATCATCTGGACCCATGGAAAAGAAGCCCTGGAGGAATTCCACCATGATTTCAACAATTTCCATCCCACCATCAACCTCAGCCTGGACCAGTCCACACAAGAGATCCACTTCCTGGACACTACGGTGCTAATAAGCGATGGTCACATAAACCCCACCCTACATTGGAAACCTACTGACCGCTATTCCTACCTACATGCCTCTAGCTTTCATCCAGATCATCCCACTCGATCCATTGTCTACAGCCAAGCGCTACGATATAACCGCATTTGCTCCAACCCCTCAGACAGAGACAAACACCTACAAGATCTCTATCATGCATTCTTACAACTACAATACCCACCTGCTGAAGTGAAGAAACAGATTGACAGAGCCAGAAGAGTACTCAGAAGTCACCTACTACAGTACAGGCCCTACAAAGAAAATAACAGAACGCCACTAGCCATCACCTTCAGCCCCCAACTAAAACCTCTCCAACGCATCATCAAGGATCTACAACCTATCCTGAAGGACGACCCATCACTCTCACAGATCTTGGGAGACAGGCCAGGCCTTGCTTACAGACAGCCCTGCAACCTGAAGCAAATACTCACCAGCAACCACACACCACACAACAGAACCACTAACCCAGGAACCTATCCTTGCAACAAAGCCCGTTGCCAACTCTGTCCACATATCTATTCAGGGGACACCATCATAGGGCCTAATCACATCAGCCACACTATCAGAGGCTCGTTCACCTGCGCATCTACCAATGTGATAGATGCCATCATGGGCCAGCAATGCTCCTCTGCCATGTACATTGTTCAAACTGGACAGTCTCTACGTAAAAGAATGAATGGACACAAATCAGACATCAAGAATTATAACATTCAAAAACCATTCGGAGAACACTTCAATCTCTCCGGTCACTAGATTACTGACCTGAGGGTGGCTATCCTTCATCAAAAAAACTTCAAAAACAGACTCCAGCGAGAGACTGCTGAATTGGAATTAATTTGCAAACTGGATACAATTAACTTAGGTTTGAATAGAGACTGGGAATGGATGAGTCATTACACAAAGTAAAACTATTTCCCCATGGTATTTCTCCCCCCCACCCCACCCCCCACTGTTCCTCAGATGTTCTTGTTAACTGCTGGAAATAGCCCACCTTGCTTGTCACCATGAAAGGTTTTCCTCCTTTCCCCCCCCTGCTGCTGGAGATGGCTCATCTTAAGTGATCACTCTCCTTACAGTGTGTATGATAAAACCCATTGTTTCATGTTCTCTGTGTGTGTGTATATAAATCTCCCCACTGTATTTTCCACTGAATGCATCCGATGAAGTGAGCTGTAGCTCACGAAAGCTTATGCTCAAATAAATTTGTTAGTCTCTAAGGTGCCACAAGTACTCCTTTTCTTTTTTCCTATTTCCAAAGCTGTCACTGTCCATTGTTTCATTAAGAGGAATAACTTATTTTCAAAGTTCTTTGTCAGGGTAGAAATGGAGCAGTGCATTTGGTGTAAGTGGTGGATATGATTGAGGGGATGGCCCATGATCTTCCTCATTTTGTGGATCTTTGCCAGAAAATAAAGATTTCTTAGCCTTTCCCATGGCTACAGCACACAATTTAAGAAAGCCTTCGGTTGCAGTTCATCCCGGTGAGTTTTCCTGACAATTATATTTGTATTTCCTTTCTATTTTATCTGACACAGCTCATCTGTGAGTTAGTGTACCACCATAATATCTCGTCAGATGTTCCATTTCTTGACCCATGGGTTGGATAAAGTTTGTGTTGAAGATGCTCTAGAATTTGGCTGGGTCTATAAACTCCATCATAGAGGTGTCATCTTAGCATGCCCCTTCATGGCCAGAAGTAATATTGCAGAGTTCTGCCTAGGTTCCCCATTGTCTCTTCTGGCTCACTCTGGCTACAGGAGAGACCTAGCCCTCCATATAACAGAGTTCAACCCCTTTTGGATCCTCAACATCTTTCACTTAAAGTCCACCAGAAAATAGCAAAACAACTAAATCTTCAGCCCAGTTGGACTCAGCTGGGCGTGTTCTTCTTTGTAGACTAGCCTCAGCTGCAATAAAAAGTTCCAACACTGACCAAGTTCCTGGGATTCCACCTCAACATTCAGGGATGCCACACTGTCTCCCTGTCTCTGTCTCCAGCTTGGCTTTCATCCATCACTGAACAATCCGTCTGCTATACTTCCATCACCAGCCCCCCGCAGCTGGGCTTTCCTTCCTCCGAAGACACACCATGTACAGGTGTAGCAGGGCAGGGCTAAGTGGACAGGGCTGACTGGCCCAAGGCCTCTGGCCCATAAAGAGGCTGGCCACCCTGTTACAAGCTTGCGAGGGAGTACATTAATGGATGAGCATTTTTCCTGCTGGTGAATCTGACGTCTGGTTTGGAGGTGACAATGATTTCATCCGGCAGTGATCTTCTTACATTTCCAGGCCAAGATCCTCAACTTGTGTGAACTGGTGTCTTTCCATTGAATCTGGCCCTGTATGTCCAGTTCTACACAGACTAGCCATGGTAACATTTTCAAAAGCACCTAAGTGACTTAGGAGCCCTGGTCTCTTTTAAAAAATAACATGCAATTGGGAACATAAATCTTACTGAAAATCAGTGAGACTTAGTTGCCTAAGTACCTGTCGCTTTTGAAAATAGGACACAGGCACTTTTGAAAATTTTACCCCTCATCTAGGGTATGGGCAGCCATTTGTGTGGTCCAGGGATCATCTATATGAGACCAGTGGAGGGGAAAGTAATGTCTACATGGATGGTGAAGTCTCCACCAATGATTTTTGGGGATTCTCCCATTGTCAATCATCATCTTCATGAGTTCTTCTGGAAAACCTTCATTGTCTGAGTGGGGGCAGGGGGCTTAGATTAGTAGAATTTCTCAATTGGTTTTGTCTATTGACTCACAGATGAAGTAGCTACCCTCATAAGTTTTCCTTTTGAAGCTCCTTCTGTGTTTGAGGTTGGACTGATGTAGAATAGCTGCTGTTTCCCCTCATCCCACCACCACCACCTTCCTCTTTGTTTGTATGTGTGTTCAGGGAATGTGGTATGTGCAGTTTGAGGTGAGCCAATGCTGGCCCTGCAGCATCCATAATACACACCAAGTTCGTGGTCTCATTTGCTATGAGGCAATCAATGACAGACTGCATGTTGACCTGGCACAAAACACAATGAGTTTGAAGTCTGGCTTAGAAGCTGCATCATGCTCTTCTGAGGGCTGACTGCAGGAAGAATGTAGAAGCATGGGGGAAGATACCTGGTGATTTTCTTTCCTGGTATAGGTTGGAAGCACTCCCATGAACTTCAGTGGAACAGGATCAGTCACTTGCATTTTGCATTTTCTGACTTTTTAGTATTAGTGGGAAATCTTCACTTTCTATTACCTGTCGTTTTGCACACACATATTATTGAATATTTAGCCAAATTTTCAGAGCTATCATCAGCATAATATGTCCATCAGCATTTAATCCTTTGGAAACTCTGGACATGCATGTAATCTATTCTAGAGTCATCTTCTGTGGGGAGAGTAGCAAGGAGAGTTAATGTAATTGGTAAATTTGAAGGCTAGGCTACTCTAGGAAAATGTGTCTCATTTATTATATTTAATTCTGAGAGATACCACTGAGCTGCTAATATCTAATAATCCACTTATAGAAGCTGTGCTTATCTGTTAAAATTAAATTGTTTACATTTACAATGCTGTGTGGTAAATATAAATACTCATTATTTAAAAATGTATGTCTCTCTGCACTACATTTACCTCCTTGTGAAGATAATTTTCTTCTCTTTTCATACATGCCTAAAGGGTTTCTGCAGATACATCAGCACCATCTTTTGGTTAAACTGTATCCTGACCTACATTTTTCTATTTCATTACAGCCCTTTTCAGCCAAGATTCTTTTATGGGGACAGCAACAAAACAGCCATGCAACAGTTTGTATTGTAGCCCATGGTCAGAACAATTAGAACAATCAAAAACTTTGAAAATAAAGGGTTATTCAGTAAGTCACCACCTGCTCCTGAGAGGGGTAGAATCAAGAGATCCATGCTGTGGGATGGTGCAGAAACAGCAAAAGCCAGCTCTGCTCTGACACAT
This sequence comes from Dermochelys coriacea, assembly GCF_009764565.3. NCBI lineage: Eukaryota > Metazoa > Chordata > Testudines > Dermochelyidae > Dermochelys > Dermochelys coriacea. The sequence goes on along the minus strand of NC_050075.1, from coordinate 57,408,607 downwards.
GCTTCCTCAAGACCCCCACAAGCCTCTCTCTGGCAGATCCTTGAGGTATGTCTACACTGCAGCTGGGAGCCAGCTACCCAGCCTAGGCAGACAGACTCAGGATCAAGCTAGCACGCTAAAAATAGCAGTGTGATCATTGCAGTTCAGGCAACAGCTCAAGTTCTTTAGCCCACTCAGCCCCCTGGGTCTAAGCTCAGGGGAATAGACTGACTCTCCGCCAGAACCGCAACATCCACATTGCTATTTTTAGCACACTAACTCAAGCCCTGTGGGCGCAGTTCTTCCTACCCATGCTGGGAGAGTCACTCCCTGCTGCATTGTAGACATATAGGGACTGGCTTCTGAGGGTAAGGAGGAGCCAAATGGTTGGACGAGCAGACTGGGAGGGTGTGACTACTCTATGTGGTATCAGCATCCTCTCCTAATAAAGAATGCAGATTTTCATTGCAAGAAAATGCTTCTGCCCTCCCCTGAAAAGGTTTCTTGAGGGCAACAGCAGTCAATGAGCCTAGGTTAGTTTACCTCCTGGATGAACTATGTTGATATAAGCAAGGAGTCAATGTAAAGGCCCAGTCAATTGGCCCTGGTCTGCAAAGATTTGGGGAAATCCATAAGTTTTTGCATTTATTGTTGGGATCTTGTAAAGATATGTGTTCAGAAATATTGTTGGACATGATCCTTTATCTACTGTCACATTATAACAAATGAGAAATCCAGTATTCATTAGAGATTCCCCAGAGTAGAAGAAAGGAAAGTGTGTTTTCCCCCCACCCCAACTCCTCCCCTGAATGGCTGATCCATAGAGCATAGCTTCCTTTGTCTCTGCTCCTAACTGATGGACTTAGTTTTTCAGCTCAAGTGGTAGAGACCAGTGTTTTGAAGCTATGGCTTCTGGGTTCAAACCCCACTCACAATTCGTCCAGGAGGTAGATGTATACACATCAGGCTTGATTCTTATTTACATTAAGGCCTCTCTATATTGCTCTAGCCTTTAAATGTAATTTACTTTAAGTCTCTTATCCTACCAGAGTGGTGTAAAAGGGACTTCATGAAAATAAGATTCAGACCTATTGTTTCTTAATTGACTATAGATGTTCATAGACAATTTTTCTATGACAAATATAATATGTTAACTTAGCCTAGAGATTTTTGTATTCATTTATTTGTTGTCATTAGATTCTTTATAGCATATTTTCTGTTTATGTCTTTTATATACTTCTATAATCAAGGCCATGTACAAGCTACTAGAAGTATTTTTCTGTTAATATATTTCTCCAGCAGTCTAGATTTTTTAAAAGTGTTTTCTCCTCTGAAGTCATGTTAAAAAAAGGAAAGAATAAATTGCTTCTTTGGTACATAGTCAACTCCACTCCATTGGCATAATTCTTGGGCCAACTGACAGCACATCATCAAAAGGACTTGCATTTGTTAGATCTTACCAAAGATGTCTCAGCAGGAGAAGTCCAACCAGAGGAAAAGTAACATTTGTGGATGAGGCCAAAGACTGCTTCCCATGATGTGACCTACACAGGGACAGAGAGGATCTATTCCAAAGGGATGGCAGAACTTTAAAAGATTTTAAGATTAAAAGACTCTAGAACTTTTCACAAAAAGGCCGGAGAAGTAGAACATTGATGAGCACCATAAAAACATTTTCTTTCTCTTGCTCTCTCTAAAAAGAATACATTAATGGGTTTGAAATAAATTGAATGTGGTGGCTGTCTATTAGTAATCCTAATTAAATGTATGAGTTTCAAAATTCAGGTTGGATGAGGTAATAGGGCACAAAACACGCAGATGATTGGGGAACCCAGAAATGACCTTGTTGCCTTGACTGCAGAGGAATGTACTGGTCCAATTTTGGTGTCATTCAAGTCATTTGAGGTCAAGTTCTACTGCTAATGAAGTCTGTGAGAGTTTTGTCATTGATTTAAATAAGGCCACATAAATAGAAATATAGTTTAGCCTCATTTGGATTAACAGAATTTTGTCTCTTTGTCCCTACCCTTCCTAGCCAAAGGAATCATTACAAATTGCAGTAAGAAATCACAAAGCAGTGTCCAGCCAAACACACCATCTTTTCTACCAAAGGGATGTGTCATATTAGCAGAGGACAGGGTAACACCCTGCAAAAATATCTGCAAGTGAACAGAATTTGTCTCACTCTGTTGTTAGGTCTGTATCAACTGTGGTGCTATTATTAATCCTATCAGTATCCTCTTTAACTTTCATGCAAAAGGTAGCTTTGCTAGAGTAAAACAATATGCAGCATTATGTCTGTTTAGACTAATACTTTAGATTTCAGTTACTGAAATATATAATCAGTTTGGGACTCTGTTTTGCATAAAAGAGTCATCATCATTCATTGCCATCCTGCTCAACAAAGGTAGGTGTATCAGGATTTGCCTGTGGCATAGAATGTTGTAGCTCTGTTAATCTACAGTAGGGAAATAACTTATTAAGAGACAGCAGCAATACCAAAGTAAAACTTAATATAAAAGAGAAGCAATAACACTTGTAGAGAAATATGTGCTCTACATATAGTAATACGAACATATTAGGTATATTTACTTCATTGTGACAATTACTGGAGTAATAGACAATACATTTAGGGCCAGATTCTGCCAGCTAAACTCTTTTGGGGGTGGGGGTAGCGCCGTAGTCTGAGCCAAAGTGTGATACTCTTAGTCATGCTAAAGAGCACCTTGCCCCACAAGTACTTCCACTGACTCCACTAGATCTGTGGGAGGGCAGGGGATAACATACTATTCATTGTGAGTAAAGGTGCCGCAGTCTGTCCTTCTATAAGTAGTATTATTGATTTCAATGGGACTACAAGTAGAGCAAAGTTACATTCAGTGCAGCACTTGACCCCTAGGAAATTTAAGGTGTCTTCAATCTCTTTGTTACGTTTGAGCTCTCCCTCTGGACGTATATAGTAATACTATAATAATCAAAATAAATAATAATGGGCCAAATTGTGGCCCAAGAGTGCAGCCGTGCAGAGCAGTCAGGTCGATTTCTATTGTGGGAGATGTATCCTCTGCAGCGCTGCCATATCCTTGTTCCCATAGGTGGGCAGGGATGGGTGTGGAGGGACAGGGATTGCTCAGTCTTAGCTCTGCCCCCAAGCATGTCAGCCAGCAGTGTATTTGCTGTGGTGAGGATTCTGTTCAAAGGTTCGGCATGCTGTTGGTTCCCCCGCACTGAGCATCGTGAGAGGACTTCTCAATATAATACCATGCAGAAGCAACTCTTTGATAGGGTGCAAACCAGAGAGGGCTCTTTGCTTACACTGTAGAGATCAACAGCAGAGCTGAGAGGACTCCTCCAGGATTACCCAGCCACAAAATAAAGCTGAAGTCATTATAACAGGGTGGAGCATCAAGACAGTACAAGGTAGCACTTCCCCAGGGACTGGAGACAAGCCTGCCTGAGTGCACCTTAGGGCTCGGGGGCTATGCTCCCACTGACATCAGACTAAAAGAAAAGGAGTTTTGTGAATACAGACTAACACGGCTGCTACTCTGAAACCTGACATCAGACTGTGAGAGATGTTTAGCAGATGGGGAAAGTGTAAACAAAGGACATTCACCTATTGGATGTTCACACTAACAGATGGTGTCACAGTTTCCAGGCTAACTGCATCTCTGACCTCTCCCAGTCTCTCCAGGTGCAACCCCTCAAGCCATGACCTGTCTCTTAAGTGGAATCACAGGATTCTCCCACTCTCAGACTAGGCTCTAGATTGCAGTCTCCTGTGTATCAACTGACTTATGTTCAGACCGTGAAATTCTGTTCTATCCATGGCAATGATGTTAGTCATAGGAAAATAATAGGAACAATAATAGGAATAAATGTATTTGAAAGGAGTCCATGTCTTGAAGCAGGCCCAGAGCGAGGATGTGTGCACAGAGGGTAGAAATGCGTAGGTAAATATCCTCCTTCTTATCCACACACCCCACTAAGGAGAGCTAGGAGGGAAGAAGGAACTGATAGGGATATCCTGATTCCCCCGGTTGATTCTGCATACAGGGATGCCAGTGGCAGGATTTCCCTGTTCCTGATGTGGGGAGGGAAACCTGGCAGTAGCAGGATCAGTCTCTTCATGTCTTTTCCCCCAAATGAAAGAGAGAGGGAACCAGAGATAGATCTTCCTTTGGAAGATGGAGGCAGATAGGAGAAAATTGATTGTCCATGCAAGGAGCTGCCTATGAGATACTAGTGCTACTCTCCCTACTGGTGGGGAGGCTCAGATACCTTTGAATTTCCCAACCAGATTCCCTCTCCTTCTCCAAATACAAATTCTCCCATCTGATAAATCCTTCTGTCACCAACCCTCTGAAGGGGGAAGTAAGTGAGGGAGCTCAGGGAGACCTGAGCTCTCCCTTTGCTTTTTAAATCACAGTGGACATGGACAAAGGATCCAACCATTCAGTAATTTGTATAACATGACTTTGAGCACACAAGTATTCTACCAGTCAGTCTTTAAAAAAAATTCACTGGTGTCTTGAAAGATATAAAGTGTATCAGCATTTTCATTAGAGAGAAAAGTCATGGCAAAGTCCTTTGTGTGATTGAAGGTGATGCAGTGACATCTTTCAGAACTCAGCAAAAGGGCTGGAAAAGCAAATTTGCAAATAAAAAATAAAATCGTGGTTGTCAGCCCATTTAAAGGTTTTTTTAATCAGAGATTATAATTACTTTCTGGGTGGAACCCTTCCCAGCTTGAAGGGCCCATTTAATAGCTAAAGTAGATCAAAACTGGAAGAGAAGTTGTCACCACACCAATCAAAGAGGAGGGATGGGGGAGTGGAGTGCTGTGTACCTAAACCAGAGGGAGAAAGGGAGACTTCCACTCTGCCTTCAGCTTACAGGGTTGCAGGGTCAGACTTAAGGGCAATGCCAACTCAAAATGTGAATGGTCTCTGTATGAAAAGCAAATTCCCTTTTTGATACCTCTATAATTGAATGTGCTCTAGCATCCCTGCTGGACGCTATCTGTTGTACCTTTCAGTTATATATGCTATATAGCATAACAGCCTGCCATTAAGGGTCATTGAGATAGGAGGAACTCTCTTTCAAAAGGATGGTTACAAGCAAGTTACCTTGTAGGCATTAGGGCTATTGTAGTGCCAATGGACCAAGCTCTTCTTTGCTGCCCAGGCAGCTACAGCAGGGGCCACTAGGGCTGCTCTCCTGTGTGTTTCAGCAGCTGGAGGGAAACAGAAGCAGACAGTTTTGGGTTGTGGGTCAATATGGGTCCCTGGGAGAAACAGGGGCAACAAAGACAGCAAAGAGATACTGGGCCCAAGGTTTCTGCCAAACAGGATTGCCAGCGTGTCTTTTGTTGCCACCCCTTCTCCAGGAAGCAGGATTCCTGTGCATTTCTAAATAAACACATGACATGAGGAAATACACTGACTCTGTTACTGATTTCTGAGCCAATGGATAAAATGACCCTAAGGCCCCAAAATCTCTTACTGCTCAGAAGAGAGGGAACAAGAGATACGCCAAATGTGGGCCACAGATTACTGAACTGGGACTATTCCCAAGCATATACAAATCAAAGATACATTTCTCTGTCCAGAGAGTTTACCTACACTCTTGGATTCTTGTCCTTGGGTATTTAAATCCCTGTCAGAAGCAGGAAACACCAGCCATCTCCCCAGAACCTCTTTTTAGAAGATTCCCAGCCAAATTTTCAGACCTAAATTAAGATCCAGATAAAGTTTTAGGTGATTCTGCTGTTTGGCTGAAGTTCTTAAGGTTCACCCATCCCTGATTGTAAGGCACTTTCTGGCTTTCTAACTATGTAACATTATGAATTATCTCTTCTTATCTAATTATGGAGATCATGTAAAAGAAAAAATTAAACAAGTAAGTATGAATTAGCTCACCATGGAGCACATGAAAAAATAATCAAAGAAGCTTCCATACAAAGTACAGACTAGCTGCACTGGGAAATTTAGTGTTGGTCATGAATGCTATTTTACATTTCCTTAAAGTTATTATTGGTGGGGAAAGGGGTGTTGTTGTGTACGTGTGTTTAATACACTAACAATGGAGTAAAACAATGTAAACCCAGATGAGAAAAATCTCTTTAAGTCACATCACAAATGTGAAATCTGCTATATGAGTACAGCCCTGCTTTCAATAGATTAGAATTTAAAGTACTTTTGATCTTTTTTTTTTCTTTTGTAGTCAAAGAAAGACATATTGCACAAAACATCAGATGGCTTCCTTTGATAAAAGGTAAAGATATGCATCTGATGTTAATCGGGGGAAAAATAAAGTGTAACAGAGGTAAAGTCACAGAATATTTACATTTTCAAAATGTCTGGCTCATTAGGATCCCTGTCCTTCTAACCACTTTTGTATTGGGGTGAAATGAATCTTTTAGCCCCAGTTAATTAAACTCTGAAGTTACAGCTCTAGACAAGTGAAAGGAGTAATCAATAGCTCAATGCAAAATAGGCTCTGGGTTGGGCAGGGTCAGGGATTCCTTCTCTGAAACAAGTCTCTGACTAATAACAACATTGAGTTAGTTAGCAGAAATAGTTTCTGTGCTTTAATATAGCCTCTTTGCTCCACACTTGCAATTCATAGGGACCATAAAGCTGTCCTAACTGGCAGCTAAGGATACCCCAATATGGGGAATCTCCAGGTGGCACAGAGCCAGCAAAGCTGTTTACTACCCCTACCTTGTAGCACCTGAGCTAGGATTGTGGCCAGTGAAGGGAGTGTGGCTGGATTGACTTTGTGTTCTCTCAATCCTGACTGGTGTTATTGCCCCTTGGGAGTTTTGTAGCTGACACAAGTTAGAGCAGACTTAAGGACTGCTCTAATTGGGCTGAGAGCCAGACTGGCCCTGGAAATTCCAGGAATCAAGGAAATGCAATGCTGTGCAGACACTGTGGGGTCCATGCCATGTACAGCTCAACCTAGAGTCTTTATTATGAATTTTAGAGGGTTTTTATTAAGATTGCATTCCTGCTATCCTATTTTACCCTGATTTTCCCCCTCAACATGAGAAAAAGAAAGTTAATCAACTAAGAAATTGGAAACAGACTATAAAGGAAAACTTATGATACAAAGGAAGTTGGGGGTTGTTAAGATGGTCATGCTTAGAGTAAGATAAAAGCAAGGCTGGCAGGTAGGAAGAAGGTATATATTGCTACTCACTTTTTCCTTACAGCTCTAGACTTAACACTCAGCAAAATAAATATAACCACATAATGAAAGGTTGCTTTTCCTTAGACTGTATTTGTTTGCCAAAGAATCAAGCTACTCCCTATACACACATCACTAACGCCATCCATTTCTTTGTTACCTAGGCAACCTAGAATTAACAACAGGGGAGATGAACAGGTTTCATCTTAAAACATCAAGAAATCAAAAATAACGTGCTAGTTGATTAAAGGCTCTTTATCCCAGCTTATCTAAACTTCTTCTCAGCCTTACAGTCAGAGATATCTAAGGCAGCTGCTTTTCTCTCCCTTGCTTCATTCACATCAAAAACTGACAGAACAATCGATTTGGGGAGGCACCTTCCTAGTGTCTGTCTGCAGAGCACTCTCCTGTCTCTTCAGGAGAATTCTAACTCTCACAGCCTGGGATATTTAGGAATAATCAAAGGGATCTAGCACTGGTTTAAATGCACGCATATCTTATGACCCCATATGAGGAGTAGCTGTTCACAAGTCAGTACTTGATTTTCCAATGCAATGCATCTTGATGATGCAAATAATGAGGTATGATTTAGTAACCTACATTTGGGACTGGTCTGTACACAGAAATTGCATTGATCTAACTAAATCAGTTTTGAGAAATTGGTTTGAGTGGCTAAGGTCGATTTAGCTTATTTCATGATGGACTAAAAGTGTTCATGCCAAGGAGTTTCAGGCCTAGTCTACGCTACAAAGTTACAGTAGCTAGCAATGTGGATAGGAGGATCAAAAATAAACAAAAAGTTTACTCCCTAACCAACACAGTTATGCAAGCAAGACTCTTAGTGAAGATGCAGCTATGGCAACTCTTCCGTTGGCATTGCTAGTGTCATTCAGGGAGGTAGTATTACTATGCTGGCAGAGGAACTCCTTCTGTCAGTTACACTGCATCGCTATTAGGTGGCTCTGCTAACATAGCTGTGCTAACACCATAGAACAGACATTGTCTCACTAATTTAGATGTAGTTATATAGTATAAAAGGTGCTTTATGTCAGTAGAGTTTATTTCCTTTCCAGCACGGGAATAAGCTATACTGATCTGAGCACCTTTATACTTATATTGCTGTGCTTTCACTAAGGATCTGTCCACACTGGCAGAGTTACATTGCCGGCAGTTACAGCGCAGCTCAGAGAATGCTGAAGGGAAACCACAGTTGTTTGTTCACACTGTCAGCTGCCTGTGCAATAACATGTTCACACAGTGGTATTTGGAGCAGTGCATTCTGGGCAGATACTCCACAGAGCATCTCTTTCTTTTCTGTCACTAAGAGTTGTGGGACGGGGTCATGGGGCATCCTGGGTCCTGTCCCAATGCCCCATGATGCATTGCTTCACATCCCAGCAATCCCTGTGCTTCCATCCGCATTTGGTGCCATCTTTCAACGGTTTGTGTACCGCGTGCCCTGCTTCTTCGGGCTGCAGGAATGGCTGCAGGAATGCCACAAGCAATCTCGTGTCGTAGCTACTTCATATGGTGAGATCAATGTCGAACAACTCTTGCCTTTGTGGTTGAAGGAATAACTCCATTGCCACTCGTGATGTGTTGGTCAGAGCGAGCAGCATACTGGTCAACATATATAATCATTCCTGTCCCCACGTTTTCCACATGCTGTGATCATTATGGAAGATATCTAACTGCTGAGGATGAGGAGGGAATCTTCTCCAAGACTGCGGCTTCCGCCCTGGCTCTTATGCAGCTCACCTGTGTGCAGCAATGGTCTCTCCCCAGTGATGGCAAAGTGGTGCAGGAAAATTGCCCTTAATGGGGCAAGAAACAAAGTAGCTCTGCCAAAGAACCTGCAGCAGCAGATTGCCCAGTATCTCCTTGAGAGTTTCATGGAGATATCTGAGGGAGATTCCCATGAAGTGAGGGAATCAATCAACACCCTGTTCCACCGCTCAGACTAGGCATGTGGTGGTATGCACATCATACAGACCCAAGCCTTCTTTCTGCAACCCTCCTGCCCCCAACAACTCAAAATCAAATCCACTTATCAGGGGCCGCCTTTCCTGTTTGTGCTTCATGAAGCTCCAACAGCTGTGACTGTCTAGCCTCCTCCAGGATAGAGAAGAGCTCCTGATTGCATGCATCTCTGACCTCGGAGTCGTTCTCTACCTCTTGGTCCCCCTCCCCGTCCACATTCTCATCCAAGATTTCCTCCCCCTGGCTTGGTACACTCTCAACTGGCATGCTAGCCACCGAAGTATCCACAGGGGCCTTCGCATTGGAGGTGGGGTTGCCACTGAGTATCATGTCCAGCTCTTTGTAGAACCGGCAGCTCATGGGTGCAGCCCTGGAGTGGTGGCTTGCCTCCCGTGCCTTGTGATAGGTGTTCTGAAGCTTCTTTACTTTGACCCTGCACCTCAGTGTGTCCTGGTCATGGCCCTTTTCTGTCATGCATTGTGAAATCTGTCCATAGGTATCATAATTCCTATGGCTTGAGCGCAGCTGGGACTGGACAGCCTCCTCTCCCCAAATGCTGATGAGGTCCAGCAGCTCGGCATTGCTTCAAGTGGAGGATGACCTGGTGTGTGGAGCATTCATGGCCACCTGGAAAGCTGCGCTGAGACCACTGCATGTGTCACCAAGGAAACAGGAAAGCGACTTTCAAAATTTCCAAGGAATTTAAGGGGTGGGGCTCACTGTTGGTCACCTGAGGGCAGGGCAGTAGAGTTCAAACCAGTGACTAGAAAGGTGAGAACAGGCATTGTAGGACACCTCCCAGAGGCCAATCACAGTGCTGTAATCGCCACAATGTCTACACTGGCACTGCAGCGCTGTACCCCCGGCACAGAAAGCTGTACGCCTCTCGTCGGGTTTTTACAGCGCTACAGCTGAGCAGTTTCCGCACACTAAGTGGCTTGGCAGTGTGTATACCTCGGGAGTTACAGCACAGAAAGCTGCTTTACTGCACAGAAACTTGCCAGTGTACACAAGGCCTAAGAGGGTTACACCACACTAACTATATTGGTAGAGTTAAAGTACAACTTGTGTGTTTAGACACCACATTAGAAACCAATTCAGTTAAATTAGTGCTACATCTAAATTTAGACAGGGCCTTTGCTGAAGTGAATTTAAGACATTTGAATTAAGCTTGATTGACAGCATTGGAAACCATTATTCTTAATTTGTCCATGGAACTGCAACAATGCTGACAACAGTGCCAGTTTACCCAAATTGCTGCTTGCCCATGTGACTCAACAATGGCCTGCAGGGATCATTTGTACTGGCAAGAATCTATTCCATTTAATTCTTGACCTCTCTACCAAAGCTGACATGAAGATTGATAATTTGTGACAATCATGGTGGTGTTTTTTGTGATGTAAAAAGCTGCTCCACAAGTACTCCTCATTCTTTTTGTTGATACAGACTAACACGGCTACCACTCTGAAACCTGTCAATTAGGATTGGGACTGAAACTATCAGTTCATCTCACAATGGCACATCAAACATTTAACAAAGCATCTTTTTCTATACACCAAATGTTCTGATCAATATATTTTTTCCAAACTATACGTTTTCTTTACAAACATCAGCTTTCAAGATTAGCTATCCTCTACTTTCACTGAGTGGCCAAAATAATTTGTTTATACTAGGTAGAATACAGTAGAGCAGAGGTTCTCAAACTTCATTGCACTGCGACCCCCTTCTGATAAAAATTACTACATGACCCAAGGAGGGGGAACTGAAGCCTGAGCCTGCCCAAGCCCCACCACCCCAAGTGGGGGGGGGGCAAAGGACTTAAGCCCTGGGCGGGAAGCCTGTAGCCTGAGCCCCACAACCCAGGGCTGAAGTCAAAACCCTACTGCCCAGGGCTGAAGCCTTTGGGCTGCAGTGAAATTCGAGCTTTGGACCCAGAGGGTGAGGTTCGGGCTTCGGCCCCAAGTGATGGGTCTCAGGCTTTGGCTTTGGCCCAGGACTCCGGGCCCCAGCAAGCTAACACCAGCCCTGGTGACCCCATTAAAATGGGATCCTGACCCACAGTTTGAGAATCGCTGCATTAGAGAGATCTCAGTTGTTGAGATGTGAGAGAAGTCCTTTTCTTTCTACATGCACTCTCTATTGTACAATAGTCCAATAGTTTTAAATATTAAATAATTTCTTGTTAAAGTGCTAATACCAACTACCTGAATGGTCTCCTTCACTTGCAAGGAAAGTTCATTGAATAAAAAAGTCTCAAAAATAAATCCTTCTCATGTACAATGTTGTTAAAGGAGAAGTGGATTTTGTCAATCAATTTTAGGGGTGGAGGAGTTGGTTTGTTTAATTTTTTTGAAAGAAGTCGGTTGCTACATTTGGTTGTTGTCAAATGGTTGCATTAATTACTTTAACCATCAATACGTGTGTGCCCTTTTCCCTTAGGAAATCTTCCTCTCTCTCTCTCCCCTCATAATGTTTATTCCCATTTAGACTTTGTCAGTTCCCTTTGTATATTGGCAAAGTGTCCCCTTATGAAACAAAACAGGACATTTCTTCATTTAAATCATGGATCTATCTTAGTAGAGAGCTAGAGTTAGAGCTTTTCATCAGAGAAGTCTTCTAACCTGAAAGTCCAGTATTATAGATAGTGATGAAAAAAATTAACAAGCTTGTCTAATTCTTTTACTGAAGCATCATCACTAAGAAAGATTGTAAAGGAAAATAAATTGTTTTTTTTTTATTACTTTCCAGTTAACTATATTTAAACATCACAAAATAAATATGCAAACAATGCCATTTGTAAGAGTTTTTGATTTTGCCAGGAATTCCTATCAGGAGAGGCAAATGTAGGCTTCAGTCCTGCAAACAATTAAGCATGTGCTTAACTTTAGCCCCATTGCCTTCAATGGGACATAATCTTACATACACACTTCAGTGCTTTCCTGGATCAAGGCAGAGTGCTCAGTATTTTGTAAATTTGAGCCCATACAATACAGAAGAGTATATCATGAACACATCACGAGAGAATACCGATATCATATTACATCCCAGTATTGAGAGTGAAATCCTTGCCTCATTAAGTCAATGGAAAAACTTCCACAGACTTCACTGGGGCCAAGATTTCACCCTGAATCTGTAATCCCCATGTAAAACTGGGATAATAGTACTTGCATCGCATGTCTTCCAAGGGGCATTGTACAGCTTAATTTTTCACATTCATACAGAACCAGGATATCCTCTACAGAAGGCACTATAGAAATGCAACCTGTTATTTCATAGCATAATTAGGAAGAATTAATCAATAGTGCCATAAAATTTCTGGATACAGACTGACATTCAGACATACTCAGATTTTTAATACAAAATTCAGATATAAAAAATATTAATCCACCCAAGTGTAACATTTTATTTAAGAGACTCTACTTTCCCCCTCATATAAACTACCCACATCTACCACTGATCTTGCAGACCTACCACCAGCATCATCATAAATAAATTCCATTGGCCACCAAAACTGATTCTAGCTTGCATTGGGAAACTATATAAATTCTATTGTAGTTTGTAGCAAAACGTGAAGCTGCTGGCCAGACTGATGTTTTGCACTAAACTCAAGCAACTTTAATGACGTGTTTAAATAAAGTTGGTTGTTCACAAGTCAATATACTAATGACTTCCTGACTGCTACAGGTGACTCCTTTTTAGATAATCAATGCACAGATAATTGCAGCACTAGGCCACAATAGAAGCTTTTTAAAGAAAAATTAGATTAGGAATCTATCCCAACAGGGTACAAGGAATATGAATTTAAAAAAAAAAACATTATTGGGGAAGACGGGCAAGGATTTTTTAAAAAAATCTACTGTGTAACAAACAAATGAAACTTCAACTGAAACAAAAATGAAAAAATGTTTTTAATAATGAAACAATCGATGAAAAACTAAACAGACATCTAACTACACAGAACCCTTTCATTAAAACAGCAGTGAAACAAAACAGCAATGTGCAACAGTGCAGCACAGGACACAGTGCAAGGGGAGGAGGGCTGAAAGTCACAGATGAGTCTACATCTTGGATCTGCCTCTTCTGGTTCATGAGGGATTCTGGTGTGGAGTGCTGTGACTTGAAGATACCAGGGGTGACAGAGAGCTCAAAAGAACTGGAATCCCAGGTACCACTTTCCCCAGTATCCTGATCTGGGGTCTGAGAGGGGAATGGCCTCTGGAAGCAATGCTGCTCGGGAATGGTGGGCTGTCTCAGTAGCCTATGTTGGCCAGGGCTACATAACATGGCTGGGTACGGGTTTGCAGTATTGCTTTACCTAAAGCCTTAAAAGTTACATGTTGCAACTTGTGCATTTTGGCTTTGTATTGCCTCCAGCACCTGCCCCTGCATCTTTCCATCTTTTCCAAACTGTCTTTGGCCATGGTAATGTTACTGCCAGACTTTGCCACTACAACAGTCTCCCCTACTTCTGCATTTTTCAGAGGATTTTTTGAGCGGGAGGGGAGGGACTCAGAATAAATAGGCACAACCATTTCATCACAAGTTTTCTGTTTCCTCCCCTTCAGCCATTGATAAAGGCCTTATCCTTGAGGGTCTTGCCAGTAGCTGTGGGGGTATTAAAATTTGGTTATTGTTCATAATCTCTTTTCTTTCTTTGAAACACATTTCTGATTTTCCCTCCCTGAGATTCTTCCCAGTCTGGGGGGATCGTCAGAGATGGTAAGTGGTATGTGCATTGGGCTGGTTGGTTTTGAAGTTGTGCATTGTAGTTGGAGGTTGGAAGGGAGACAAGATGTGTAAGGAGATATGTTCTTGGTCTGCGGGTGAGAATTAGATTCCCAGTCTGGCTTTGCAGTTTTGCTGCGCCTTGGAGGTACTTATATGGTGTAGGAGAGGTTAATGGGGGACATCTGTGGGAGAGCTGGATAGAAGCCCCCTCTACATTCCCTTTAGGCTCTCCTGACTGGGGATGACATTACACAGAGGTGGGTGACTAGCAGGCAAAGAATGGCTCTATTCAAACAGGCAAAGAGCAGATGAGCGAGATACACTGTGAAGTTATTCACCAAGACAGTCTCCTCCCAGAAATGTTGCAGGAGTGGAAGGGAGACACAAGCTATTTTGAGGGGGGGGACAGAAGGGTGAAGGCCATGCAGCTATTCCTCAGTCTCAGAACAAAAATTTTGCAATTTCTCAGCCTAGATTTTGTTTTCTCTCACCTGCAGACTTGTCGGAAAAAGGGTAGAGGAAAACAGATAGGATCTGCACTGATTGGCAGAAACATTCACTGGTTCCAATCTGTAAGAACAGATGTTACAGGGCACTTACTCTTTGTAGCTTTACTGACATGCAGTGACCATGTCTACCTCATGTAAATTGAAAACACTAGCCAAACTTATTTTCCTGCAACCACTGTCTTAATAAACTTTTGCATTTCATACAAAAGAATATTTCCCTTATTCAAATATCCTGCAGGAGTGGTGTAGAGTGGAGGCTGCAGCTATGCCATGCACCCAGCTGCCATTTCGAATGGAGTTGGGGAAGGGAGCAGGGATTGTGTTTGCCAGGCAGGACAGCTGAGGGCAGAGGAAAGGAAAATAGGTGGGACGGGGTGTAGCAATAATAATAAATTAAAACAAATATTCATTAAAAAAATTATAAAGGTTCTCTTCCGTAGAATCAAACTCCTCAGTCCTGGTATGTGTTGCTGACTGGGAAGCAGGGCAGGAATCAGACTTGCCTTCTACCTGGTGAGAATCAGGGATCCTGGCTTTCCATGGAGGTCTTTTCATTGGCTGCTTGGGCTCATCCTTTGAGGTATTTTGCTGGTCATTCCTTGGGGTGGGCAGTGGAGAAGGAGTGAGCAGCAGGCTTCATAAGCTTCCTGGGTTTGGTGGTCATGTAGATATGTAAACTCCTGTCCAGAGCTCATAAAAAAATGGACAGGTAACAGGTCCCCATCTGGATTTTTTCCTGTTAATCCTAGTTTTAATGTAGGTGGTCCTGAGCTGTTTGATCTTTATCCAGCACTGCTCAGTGTCCCAGTCATGGCCCCTCATGGACATTTGCTGACCAGCATCCACAAAAAAGTCTTTATTCTGATGGCTGGCCACAAGAGCTTCCACCATTGACACTTCTCTCCAGGTGGTTATGAGACCCAGGTCCCAGCTCAGCACCAAACAGCTGCTTGAGGCATGTTGTAGGGATTCTGGGATATTAAGGTAGTGTGATAACTGAAATCAAGGAGCAAATGGACAAAATTTGGCCATGTGCCAGTTTATAGGCAGGGAGGGGACATCTTGGGCAACTTGACCCCAGAGCAGGGGAGGCCACACATGTAAAGCAACAAGTCAGTTGTGCACGACTGCTAAGCAGTGTGGGATAGTTATTGGAAGAGTGTCCAAGTGTTTTGCAGCAGCACTGTGTGCAGTAGACCACACTAACTGGATTCACAGCCAACGTGGTTCACTTTGAAAGAGGACTTTAGAATTCATGATAAATACAAAGTCAGTATTCAACAATGAATTGTGTCATGTGGACACAGGAGTTTTCAAACCCGATTAATTTGAATTAGTCCAGTTTAAACTCCCTATGTAGCTAGGCCCTAAGAGGTTTGGAAGTCCCTCAGCCAACATTCTTTATTAGGATGATCTTAAAAAATTGAGGTAATTAAGTCTGTTATCAGTCACGTGGAAAGCCACTAGAGACTGGGGGATGGTTAAGGAAATGTTGACTAATCCATATTGGGTTCACACTCAGATTTGATTTATATATAGCGTTAGATACAAAGCTCTGCTGATAAAAGTACTGAAATCTCTGCCATTCATCTATCAGAGTCAAACCTTGTACAAAGCACAAAACTAATAGGATGCTAGATGGTACCTGAATGAGAAAATAGAGTTTACAAATGGCTGGCACCTACTGTGTTATTGATTTGGTCTCTCTCTTTTTTAGCCTTTGGTCACAATCTGAAATTTTACCTCATCTTATTCTACAGTGAAGTTTCCTATGAAGCAAACTTCTATCATAAATCTTTTCAGAGTCTCTTTCCCCCTTCCAATTTCCAACACAAAGAAACAAAAAAGGAAAATTACATCTGTAAGAGAGTCAGACAGAAGTGCACTCCTCCAAAATATCAAAACCCTCTCTAATAGTCAAGTAGAAGAACATTAACTTTGCAGAACCCATTATTTTCCCCAATAAAATACCCACTGGGATGATTTGGCACAGTGATTTGCAGCATAAGCCTCAGTAAAAGCAAAACAATGATCTGAGTAAGCCCCGCTGGACTGCATTTTCAAATCATTGTCTCCAAAATGCCTGAGCTTTTATTTATATGGGCAATTTGGTCAGTAGGGATTAAGTGAGCAACCACTGACATGCTATTTTCAACACACATGAATGTGCACATGTGCTGTGCAATCAGGCACTCAAATCATGCTTGACTGATTTATGAATAATATGGTGGGCATTTTATAAATGTGCATCTCTGAATGGTCTATTTCTTGTTATTATCTGATGAAAGTTAGTGACGGTTGAATTTAAGAGCCCCCAAGGTCTGATTCAGATTATGCACCTGAAAATTCAGAAGTGTTGCTGTTTCTTGTCTGAACCTCCCCCAAAAATCTTAGAAAAGCAGCCTCTCATATGGGTTTTCAACACTTCCACTCAAAGCTCCAGCTGGAATCAGGAAAGGTTGAACATGAAAACAAAGAAAAATGGCTAACAGCACTTTTCCACAGCTCAAAGGATTTGGCTCATTTCCCTGATGACTTTTGGATGGATTTTGTGGTAAGGTACTGGAGTGGAAAAGCTGGATGGGTTCGATTCCCATCTCTGCCATAGATCCCTCTGTGACCTTGAGCAAATCACTTCATCTCTCCATAGGTCAGTTCCCACTCTGTAAAATGAAAGCTAGTAATCCTTCCTTTCTCCTGTCTGTCTTGACTATTCAGGACAGGCACCATCTCTCAATGTGTTTGTACAGCACCTAGCACAATGGGGCTCTGATCTTGGTTGGGATCTCTGGGCACAACTGCAATACAAGTAATAATGACAGACGGTTCACACAAAGTATAAGGATTGTGCATGTTTACTCATGGGAGGTGTCAAGTTGATAGCTCTTAAAATAAAAGGGGTTTGTGCCATCTCCATGGAACCAGTACAGCATGGGCTGCAATAGTGCAGTCTTTCCCACTCTGCTCTTCCCTTTCAATGTGCCTCAGCCATGACCTCTGAGGTGAGGATTGAGTCAGCTGATGTCAAAGCAGTCTTTGGCTGCTCTGCTGAGAATGCCCACTGAGACACAGAGGCCCACTGGAGGTTCACCACTCTGACAACAGCCCTGGTCAGCCCTGAAGTACTTATGACACCTAACATATTGTTGTCATGATATATCTGCAAAAGGTGGCATGTAATATCTCATTGGAAAACTAACACTGATCATTAATATTCTTGTGTGATGTATGGATGCGGTGAAGTTATGGAGATGTGCTAGAATTATATTCTCACAACGTGTTTTACAAGCAATGCATAAGCCCAGTCTGCCCTAGACAACAGAATGTGTATTTTTTTTGTCTGAGCAGCTTGATCATCAAGCAGAGACAATGAAGGCACAAAAAGAAAAGGAGTACTTGTGGCACCTTAGAGACTAACAAATTTATTAGAGCATAAGCTTTCGTGAGCTACAGCTCACTTCATTGGATGCATTTGGTGGAAAAAAAAAAACCTGAAAAAAAAACTGAAGGCACAGTTGCATAAATGGTAAACAAAGCCATCAGCCTGGCCTGTGCGGGAGATAGCCTCTTAACTAGAGAGACAGGAGGGCTGAATCTCAAATCATAAGTAATTGAATCAGCTGATTATATACCGTAATATAAAATTGTATCAAGTAAGGTCTTTTAGGAAAGCTAACATCACACTGGTGACTGATATCACTGTGAAATGTATGTATTAACACTATAATGGGAATTATTGATACTCACTGATATTATGCTTTAAAGTCTCTGTCCAAACATACGGAGAGACAGGTTTTCCCCAGATAGCTGCCTTCCATGCTCTCTACCTATCTCCAATGAAATTAAGCAATGTGTGACCAAAAACAATGCATGTCTGCATAGGCGCCAATTTCCTCTCTGCCCCAGGGGTGCTTGACCCTCCCCCAATCCCTGGCCCCACCCTCACCCTGCCACATGTCCACCCCCTTTCCCCAAGTCTTCACCCCTGCCCCACCCCTGCCCCTCTTTACCGCCTTCTCCCCAGAGCGTGCCCCACTCTTCCCCCTCCCTCCTGGAAAGTCCTACGTGTCACCAAACAGCTGTTAGGCAGCAGGCGGAAAGCGCTGGGAGTGGGAGGACTGGGGATGTGGTGTGCTCAGGGGAGGAGGCAACGAGGAGGGATGGGGGCAGGGGGAGCTTGGCGGCCATTGGGGGCAGAGCACCCACTAATTTTTCCCTGTGGGTGCTCCAGTCCCGCAACACCCATGGAATCGGTGCCTATGCAAGCCTCATTTACATACACATCAGCACAGGGGTGGGAAGTCCACAGAAAGGGAAAAACAGCATGAGGTCCTCCTGAGTGTGGAGACAGAATAGTGTGAAGTTAGGAAGATATTACGAGAGAGAAGAGGCAGATAAGAAAGCATATTTTACTTTTATTTGCTTGTAACCATTTTGTTTTTATTTATTGCACTTGAACTCACTTAAAACCTCTTTTTGATTAAGTAAACATATTGTACTTTTAATCTAAACCAATCCAGTGCTGTGTTTGCACTGAAGTGATTGTTATCTCCAGTTAAATAAACTGGGTTTTTGTCTCTTTAAAGGAGCAACAGAACTTATTACTTCTGAGTGTTCCAGGAGAAGGCTGGACACTTCAGGGCTCATGGTTTTGGTGACATTTGGGACTGGGATACGTTTGGGTCACCCTGCAAGTAGTAACCAAGGCTGGTGGAGACCCAGGATGGGGCTGTTGTGTTGTAGGCAGGCTGCTAGAGTCAGAGTGCTGAACCAGGCCTGCACAACACACAGACACTCAGGGAACTTCATGCTTGTCCGCTAGCTGTTAGTGTCTGGGCTGCGAGCTGCAGCATCAAGGCATTAAAGAATTACTGGGCAGGCAGCGACACAACCTTGCATTGGTCTACACTGCACCCCAGAACATGACACCAAACAGTGCAAATCATGCAATGGCTTTCTTAAAAGGCACAGTTCTTTATCTGAACTGGTTCCACCATCTCTCTGGAAAGTGGAACTGGTTTGAATTTACAAGGTCTGATTTTATAATAGATAGAAAGAAAAATAAAGGAGAACAAGCATTGAAAACCACAAGGACTTGTTTCAGCGATTTGCAATTTTCCTCTGAAAAGGTATGTCCTTAACCATGTAAATGTAATTATTGCTACTAGGGTCCTATTTTTGTGGTGTTTATTTAAAGCTGCTGGATAGTTTTGAAATGATCATTCTTTAAAGAATAGCACTATAGCAGCATTGCTTAGTGGGACCTTTTTAAAAAGAACATTCAGAACTGTGTGTGTTGGATTCTTGTATTCTATTATTATTTGTATTACAGTCATGCCTAGAGGCTTAAAGCAAGTTTGAAGCCCCATTTTCCTGGGTGCACAGTAAGAGACAATCTTTCTCAGAGTATTTAAAATCTAAATAGACATGAGAGATAAAGGGGAAACAGAGGCACACTTCATTGGAGGAAACCTGCTCAAGATCACAGGAAAGTCAGTGGCAAAGTCTAGACTAGAACCCACATCTACTGAGCTATAGTGCTGCTCTGTGTGTTCCTACCATAACCCCTGTGCAACGCAAATCACATGTATCTTTCCATGTGTCACTTTCTCAAGTGTAGGGAATCTTCAGCGCTTCTTTCCTTGTCTGGTGCTGTCTCCCACTTCCATTTAATTGTGCTTGTTCATTTGTATCAGACATTTTACTCCATATTAGATGTTTATCTTTTTTTTCTGAGCCTGAAAATGAATAATATAGCAATAGTTTGGACTGAGCTGCTTGACTTTAACCCCTTGGTTTCTGCTTCAGGGATCACTGAAATCCCCTGAAAGCAATTTTTAAGAGGGCCTTTTAGTAGAGGGCAGGATGGTATGTAGCCAAATGTAGATGTCAATTACAGAGTGTGATATTTATTTTCAGGAGACACTTTCACCTGGAAAATCTAGTCACTTTTTAAAAGAGTGAGCTTCAAGTATCATCCCGTGTTACAGTTTCATTGCCAAATTTTGTGACTTCAATCTCACTTTCTTATTTTAAAAAATGTTTCTCCCCCTGTGGGAAAGATCCATGCAGGGGGAAACTGACTGATTATACAAGAGATATAATGACACTGATTTTACACAAAGTGCTGCCAAACACCCAAAGTAAACAAACTGAAAAAAAAAGATTTTTCTTTGCTCTTTCATGTGTCACTTGTAACAAAAGTAGCAGCACAATTTCAGAGAGAAGTGTGATTTAAGTTGACTGTGTCCCTCTAAAATTTTGCATTTATATATTATCTTTCATTTCAACAAATGCATTTCAACAAAGACGACAAGATTTAATTATGCTGCATCAGCCTTCTGAGGAAGGTAAATCAAGTATCTGTCTTACACCAGAGTAAAGTGAAGCATGGAAAAAAGTTAAATGGACTTCCTCAAAATCATATGGAGAGTTAATGGCAGAGATAATTCTGACTCCCAGTTTTCACAGTGAAGAAAGGTAAATAGAGGTAAATCCCCCAGGGATTTGTATTGGGACCTGGGTTATCTGGAAAAAGGGATAAACGGTGAGGTGCCAAAATTTTCAGTCGATACAGTTAAGTCCAAAGGAGACTGAAAGGAGCTCTAACAAAAATGGGTGACTATGCAAAAAAAAAATGGCAGATGAAATTCAATGGTGATAAATGCAAAGTAATGCACATTAGAAAATATAATCCCAACCTCACATACAAAATATTGGGGTCCAAATTAGCTTGTTACCATTCAAGAAAGATCTTGGATTCATTGTGACTACTTCTCTGAAAACATTTACTCAATGTACAGCAACAGCCAAAAAAGCTAACAGTTTGGGAAGCAATAGGAAAGGCACTAAATATCATAATGTCGCTATCTCAATCCATGGTACACCCATACCTTGAATACTGCATGCAGTTCTGGTCACCCCATCTCAAAAAGAGGTATATTAGAATTGGAAGAGGTACAGAGAGGGCAACAAAAATGACTAAGGGTATGGAACAGCTTCCATATGAGGAGAGATTAAAAACCTGGGACTATTCAGCTTGGAAAAGAGACAACTAAGGGGGAAGGGATAGGAGAGAGGTCTATAAATCATGACTGGTGTGGAGAAAGGGAATAGGGAAGAGTTATTAACTCCATTTCATAACACAAGAAATAGAGGTCACCTGATGAAATTAATAGGCAGCAGGTTTAAAAAAAACATAAGGAAGTATTTCTTCACACAGTGCAATGTCAGCCTGTGGAACTTATTGCCAGGGGAAGTTGCGAAGGCCAAAACTATAACTGGATTCAAAAAAGAATTAAATGAGTTCATGGAGGACGGGTCCATCAATGTCTATTAGCCAAGATGGTCAGGGATGCAATCCCATGCTCTGGGTATCCCTAACCTCTGACTGCCAGAAGCTGGGAGTAGATGATGGGGATGAATAACTTGACGATTGCCCTGTTCTGTTCATTCCTGCTGAAGCATCCAGCACCAGCCACTCTCCGAAGACAAGATACTGGGTTAGATGGACCATTGGTCTGACCCAGTATGGGCGCTCATTGGAAGTTGGTCCAATAAGCAATATTGCCTCACCCAGCTTGTCTCTCTCATATCTTGGGCTACAACACATGGCAAAAAATTAAAATGATCAACTTTTGAGGCTTTAATCACCTAACTCCCTTTAAAACCAGAGTGAGTCAAGCATCTAGCCCTCTTGATGTGTCTGCACAGGGTTATTGTAGAATCCAATGTTCCATTTAAAAAGAGTCTCTAGCCCTTACATTGGCAAACAGTATTCCACACGTGAGCCATGCAGTATTGTCTTCCTGAGTTTTCAGACAACCTGAAACAAGGGTTTTGGAAGGTGTCAATTCCCCTCTTACCTTACTAATTTCACTGAGGTGTTAACACATAAAGGGTTATGACTAAACTTTAGAGTTATCAGTAACTGCTTCATTGTTGACCATTTAACCAGATGGAGCAGGGAACAGGATGCCAGGTGAATCCCAGGGAGTGGGAATCAAAAGTTGCTGAAGGGAATGAAATGCAGAGAAGGGGGAAAGGGACAGAAACAGATGGGGAAAAGAGAGAAAAAGACCAGAAATAGCAGAGCTCCTAAAGATATTTTTCCCCACTAAGTGTTGCTGAATAAGGATAAGTAAAAAGTTAACATTAACTTCATAAAACATCACATGATTTCAATGGGGACAGGACTTCACTGTGAGTATTGTCTTAGTCTGATCATTATTCATGGATCATAGAATATCAGGGTTGGAAGGGACCTCAGGAGGTCATCTAGTCCAACCCCCTGCTCAAAGCAGGACCAATCCCCAATTTTTGCCCAAATCCCTAAATGACTCCCTCAAGGATTGAGCTCACAACCTTGGGTTTAGCAGGTCAATGCTCAAACCACTGAAATATCCCTTGTAAACACATGTATAAGTCTTGGAAGGACAGGGCCTTTCAACAGACAAAATGTCCATAAATTCAAAGAAAACCTAGAAAGGGACATCCTTACTCCCAAGGTATTTTGGCTCTTAAGATTTTGCAGACTTTGGCTATATTTAATTTTCTTGGGAAAAGGCATATGAGATTTCTATGAATATACAGTTCTGAGAGAAATTAACACTTTCTGCCACATCACAGTTTCATAAATTCTAGATTTGACAATAAGAATTGACAAGTAAATAAGGGGGTTTTGTCAGTGATGTGTGGAGGCTGGAAGGGCTTAATACAGGAAAGAACCATCTTCACATAAAGTTAGGGAGTTGATCACCAGCTCATGTTTAATGTATTTTTATAGAACAATACTGACATCTAGTGGATATTTTGGAAATTTCCCTTTTCAGTCTGGAATATTGCAGGTCCAGACTCATTTTTAAAGATGGGGTTCTAGATTAAATTGGAATCTATGCCTCTGCTCATCACTGATATGTTGAAAAATCTACATCTATTTATGATGCATGTAGTCAAATCTTATTGTCTTTCTACCAGAACTAATTGTGATTCTTGTCACTTCCTGCTGGGAAAGGAGATGAATCAGTTTATAACTACTCAGGTAATAGAATGGGGAGGAATGGGGGCTTAAATTCCAAATAGATATGACAAATTTCTCTTGTGTACATGGTACACAGTTTCAATTAAGAGTGCCTCACCTGCCCTTTCTGAGCCTTGGGCAGCATATTCCTCAACCTACCACTCCCCAAAGTCAGGAAGCAAGAATTACAAAGATCCTGAATGAGGAACATATACAAAAGATTACTCAAGCAGAAAACTTCAGAGGTGAGATTCATTACTTAAGCATAACTAACATTTTCTGTCCTTCAGTTCTACACTTTTATAGCAAATTTTGACGCAAGAAATTTACAATAAAAATTAGGTTATGACTTGTACGCTACTAGGAGTGCCTAGAGGCCCCAGCAAACCCTTAGACCTAATTGTGCTAGGTACCTGCCAGCACTTTCCTGTTTGGGTATGGCATAGCTGGCTCTCCTCCCCAGTGCCCCCTGCCGATGGAAAATTCAACACCACGGTGATCCACCTCTTCTCATGACTCAGCCCTCCAGCCAGGGCACATTGAAGTCCTCCCCTTCCAATAGTCCAACAAACAGAAGTCCAAGTAATAATTCCAAAACCTTATCAGGTCTCTGTCCCCTGATCCTGCTCTCAGCGGTGCTTACAACCTTGTCCCATGGCTCTGAATTGTCCTTGTCCCCTTAGATTGAGAGGTGTGGGGGAGGAAGGTTGCTTCACACTACCATATGCAGTTTCTGAAAGGGAACCTAGCATCTCCCTCTACACCAGCTTCCAGAACAGGTACCCTATATCTAACATCAAAGATTGCTCCATCCAGCTCCTAGCTGCTACTTCCCTAAATTTCTTCCTACTATAACCTTTCTTCAGGCCTTCTCCCCAGCTCCTTTCCAAGCTCTTGTAATGAGCAGTACCTCCCCCAGCACTTCACACTGGAGATCCTGACCCTTGCTGTGTTCCCAATCCACCACAACCTTCACATTAGGGTTCCTGCAAGCAGCCTTCCTGCAGCATTCCACTCTCTGGGCCTCCCTGCCTCTGAGTACCCCTGCTGACCTCCTCCAGGACCACTCGGCTGCTCTTGGGTTGAGCCTTTCCCTAGTTGATCTGGTTCTTCCCATTTACCTCAGGTCTCCCCCAGCAGCCTTCTACACAGCAGGGTTCCCCAGCTCTGGCCAGTACATCACAACCTTCTCTCCTAACTTCTGCCTGTCTTTATGCCCTCTACTAAAAAGAGAGCAGTTGCTGAGTGTTCCCTGCAGTCTCTTTATGCTTCAAATTTTGTCTCTTTCAAGCCATTAGCCAGCTCCTCCTCAGTTGGGTTTCATCTTTAATTAGGGATGGCCCACCCTCCAGGTACAGCCAGGTGGGATAACTGGCCGCTCAGGCCCACATTAACCATTTCACTGCCTATTTAGGGCAGACACATCACAATACCATCCCCAAACTGAAAAGTTTGCAGTCTAAGTAAGGGATGGGCAAACTACGGCCTGGGGGGCGCATCCAGCCCTTCAGATGTTTTAATCTGGCTCTCGAGCTCCTGCTGGGGAGTAGGGTCTGGGGCTTACCCTGCTCAGCACTCCAGCCAGGAAGCTGGGTCGGGGGCTTGCCCTGTTCTGCACATGCCATGGCTCTGTGCAGCTCCCAGAAGCAGTGGCATGTCTCTCCTGGGGCTCCTACATGTAGGGGCAGCCAGGGGGCTTTGCACGCCGCCTCTGTCCCAAGCGCTGCCCTCGCATCTCCCATTGGCTGGGAACCAAGACCAATGGGAGCTGCAGGGATGGCACCTGCAGATGGGGCAGCGCACAGAGCCTCCTGGCTGTGCCTCCACGTAGGAGCCAGAGGAGGCACATGCCGCTGCTTCCAGGAGCTGCTTGAGGTAAGTGCTGCCCAGAACCTGCACCCTGACCCCCTCCCATGCCCCAACCCATTGCCCTGATCCCCCTCCCACCCTCTGAACCCCTGAGTCCCAGCCCGGAGCACCCTCCTGCACCCCCAACTCATCAACCCCAGAGCCCACACCCCCAGCTAGAGCCCTCACCCACCCCCCATACCCTATGCCCCTGCTCCAGCCTGGAGCCTTCTCCCACACCCTGAACTCCTCATTTCTGGCCCCACCCCAGAGCCCACACCCCCAGCCAGAGCCTTCACCCTCTCCCAAACTCCAATCCCCAATTTCTTGAGTATTCATGGCCTGCCATACAATTTCCATACTCAGATGTGACCCTCAGGCCAAAACGTTTGCCCACCCCAGTCTAAGGAGACAAGAGGGAGGAGAAAAGGAGTAGAGGCACAGATAGGATTTGCCCAAGGTCACAGAAGTAGTCCACAGCAAAGCTGGGAATTGACCCTAGATCATTTGTGGCCCAGGCAAGTGCCTTAACCACAAGGCCATCTTTCCTCCCAAGCACTAAACTTGCCTGGAACATAGGTAACTTTGGATCTAATGTGAATATCATCACTGGAAACAAGGGACTTTTGAGAGGTATTTTGGGCAGTGCCTTTTTCTTAAGTAGCTGCTTTTCTAAGTGCACAGGCTGCAAAGTTGAAATGTAATCTCCCCAAAATCCCCTAAAGAGAAATCAGCTTCGTCGGTTGCATCTCTACACATAGTATGACTATTATTCTTAAGTCTGAACTTCAGATCCTCCTGAGGAAAACATGGGTTTTATTTCTCCCATCTCTCAGAAGTCAGTAGCAGTCAAGGGAAGAGAAAATACACAATGGCACTGTTTATTTTAATAATATTGAACAGTGTGCGACTTCTATATTCACAATACGTAAAGAGAAAATAACTAATATATTAAAGGTCAAACACAGAGATAAGACTGAAAATGAGCCCTGGATACAAACAGCCCTGTGCATTGGGAAAGTTGGATTTTGGAGCTAGTTACAAACCTCAAGGCTTGAGGCCATCTCTGGTGGCATGAAAATGATGGAATTCAAAGCCACAAGGAAAGTTTAACCACGGTCTAATTTATGAGGTAACACAACAGAATATCCCTGAGTTCCCAAAATAATCTGAATACCTGAATTACTCACCACACAGCGCTCCCAGTTGTTCCATGTTAGAGACTGGGAGAAAACACAATTAATCCAGGGACCCATGATTCCAGTGATTCTGCTTTTCTCTTTTTGGTTCCTTGCTCATCCTTGTGTCTCATGTCAGTTTTAGAATGGACTTCTATTCCAGTCTGGTACTTACAGACCACCTGGCTCTGTGGTGTCTGAAAAGTTCACTGACAGGGAAAAGATGGAAGAAGAAGTTACAGAATTGCCTGAGGTTAAAAACAAACACAAAATCGCAGAAATGGTTGATGAGATGAAAAGGCAGGAGGGGTGTTGAGTGACCACCTTGGAAATAGGTGTCATCCCAATCTTCAGCCAATGCCTATGTCAGGTACAGATTAACCTACATCTGCCTACTGTGATGTTCTTATATCTTCCTGAGAAGCATGTGGCCACGGTCAGAGACAAGATACCGAACTACATGGACCTCAAGTCTGATCCAGTATGGCAATTCCAGTGTTCCTACATACTGGATAGCCTAATTCTGCCAGCCTGAGGCTGCTGAGATATATCTTCTCCCTCTTTTCTCTTCACAATGTTACTAGAGAACAAAACATATCAAACTCAGAACAAGGGAGAAATGGCTCCAGAGATTTCTGGCACAGAAAAGTTTTTTTCCTATAGGCAAATTTGCCTATTGTCCATTTATTTTTTACTAAAATGGGCTGTTTCCATCAAGTATTTCTTTGATGCAATCCTGTTTATTTACAAAGAATGGACAATCTGTCCCGTTTCCCTGAACAGACCTAGAATCAAAAAATAGAAGGCAGTTTCCTTGCTCACAATTCCTAGTTTGAGCTTGCACTCTGCCCCAAAAGCTCTCTCTCTCTTGGCTTTCTCTCAGAGCCACATTACAAATATTTTATTTGATGTCTCAGAGGTTTCTGATTGCTTTTTTTTTTTTTTCTTTTTCTTTGCTGGCTTTCCCACTGCTTTTGACTCATACACAGAGCTGCATAAAACAATACCCAGCTCATGCTTTTGCATTCAATCCCTAAGGGAAAATCCCTCAGACTGCATGAACTCAGCTCCAGCTTCAGCCTTGCCATGTTAGTCTGTGGTTTGGGTGGTGGTTTCACTTGTTTCAGCTATCATGAAACAAAGCTGCATTTAACTGCTCCCTCATTTAGCCTTAATTGAAAGGTGGTTATCATCCCCACCAGCTTCAAACAAGGTTTGTCACTGTCCATAGATCAAAGATACACTCCCTGGTAGCCACCCATCCTCTGGCATAACACACTTTCAAACTGAAATTTATTTTTTCAGTTTAATTCACAACTTTTCCATCTTTACACCTATGACTGTGATGCAAGGAACTCTTTACCAATATTTCGGATCATTCATTCCACTGCTGAGGTGCCTTTAAGGTGTCTCCTGACATAAGCAACCCAGAGAACACACATTTTATTTCCAAGTAAGAAATATAGCAATAAGTATCTTTTTTTCCTTCTATTGAAACATTTAATTCAATGCTCTTTTTCCATTGTCATTGAAAAAGTAATAACTTTAACTATGAATAAGTGATAACTAATTAAAAGGAAAACCCAAACCTTTTTCTAAAGATAAGAACAACCTCATTAAATTTGCTGCAAAGATTTTACCATTGGGAACAAACTAGAAATAGCTTTCAGGAATAGGAATCAGCAAGTTGGGCCCAGGAGAGAGTCTACTGTCATTTTGATATAATGTCCTTGTTTACCACAGATATCTGGGAATAAACAGAATGAATGTGCATGGCCTCTGGAACACATGAGGACTGAGTTACCTAAAGAAACAGGTCAATAACAGTACTAAAGTTAAAAAAGTCAAAAACTATATTGAATTGGAGGGACTGTAAAGACTGTAAAGCATCACTCCTTCAGTTCCTGCATATTAAGTCTTAGCATGCTACAAGGTACTGACCCAGCTACTTTCAGACAAATGTATTGGTAGAGAAAATCTCTCTCCTTTTCCATCCATTAGGAAAGCAACAAATTTTTATATTATCTTGAGGGGAACCTCCCTTGCTTGGTAGGCACTTGGGCGCTTAAATTGTAGCACGGCTTTGAAAGCATAGCACAAAACATTCCATTGTTGGTTTATCCATCCTGATGTTCAAGGCTCTTCAGATAAAATGCATCTGTCCTAGGAGATGAGAATGTGATATATTGTTCTCCTTCAGCTTTCAGAAAACTCATGATATGCACAAGGGGCATTTAAACGAAGGTCTCTTTCATGATGTAAAGGAACCTTTGTGTAAACCAGATCTTGGCCTGAGGAATCTAAATCAAAACACAATGTTCAGTTCAGGTTTGCTAGCCTATAAAATTAGAGATTAGCTACATTCCCACACTGAAAAAAAAAAAGAAAAAAAAAGACAGATCTGAGCAAGAAAATATCTGCCTTTTGAAGGGTTGTTCGTTGATGAAAGAAGCTCCTATACTTATAAAAAAATCCAATATAAGGCTTACTTTTTGGCGTGACCAAGGATTACCTGATTCAGCACTATCATCTCCTCTTGGGTAACTGGTTTCTTTATTATTTGTACGGCAGTAGCACCTAGTGGCCCAAAATAAACAACCATTTTTCTTTGAAAAAAAAAAAGGTGTTTCATTGAAATAATTCCTACCTACTCTATTCCCTTCCTCACAGGAGGATAAATTTATAAATATTCAGTTGTTACAGTGATAGAGGCCAAATGAATACTTTGATAGACAGATAGAATATGCCCCCAACCTTTTTCAGCCAGGAGGGGAAAAGAGGGTGATGCCCAAAATGTGTTCCATAGCTTGTGGTACCACGCATCCAGGAGCTCTCCTTGGAGTGGGTGACTGTGAACATCTCCCAGCATGGGTCCGTGCCTGAGTGGTTCAATCTGACCATAGCCTGTTTTCCCCATCAATATTCTGGCCTAATTTATATAAGACTTGAATCTTTTCCATGTTCAGTACTTTGCTTAAAATAGAACGATAAATAAATGAGACTATGAAAAATGATTGATGGTTCCCTTCACATTTCTAATATTTGCTAAGGAAAACTCAGCTGAAATTGATGTCCACAAGGATTTATTTTTATTAATCCGGAAGGATTTTGCTTTTTTTACATTAGAAAGAATGCGGTCCCTTGAGTTATGACTGAGCAATGTAGAATATTGAATTTGAGTCTGCTTTTTACAGTTAACCGTCATCTGTCATCATTATATGTTTAAAACATAACTCCACTTTGGTTTTTCCTTCTTTCCATTTACTATCATACATTTTTGTTATTATTCCCCAAAGTTTTGCTCGTGCCGTGGCTCGTATTATTATTCAAGTTAAATTAGATGGTGAGGAGAAAAATAAATAATTTTCAGAAGAGTGTATAAAGTTCTGATGGTTCTTCCCCTCCCCCCCACCCCGGCTCAATATTTATGTTGAGGACTATAGCTATTTGGAACAGAATTTTGATTACATGTTCTTAATGGAAAACACCTCTGGAAGCAATGTTGCCCATTAGGAATATACCAAGATGAAAGCACGTATTTATCCAATCTGCTCCAGTGTACACAAACAATGGCCTTCCCCTCATACATAACACGGCTTATTCATTACCACACTTGGACTTACAAAGGGGTCAGCTGATCAGTTCAGTATGCAAAATGCTACAATTTACTACCCATCAAAAACTTCTTCAGTCAGTATAATGAATGCTGCTTAAGCCCTTTGACTTCAATGGGACTACGCACATGGTTAAAGTTAATGTATCTAAATGTTTGTTAAAGCAGGGCTGACGGTGTCTGCCCTGTGGATAAATACAGGATTTCAGATCTGCAGGACTGTCAGTCCATATCTTTCACAAAAACTAAGACTGTGTAAATATAAAGGTTTTCTGAACATTTAACCTAGATTTTACCTGCTGCAATTTAAGCCCATTATTTCTTGCTCTGTCTCAATGTCTCATAAGAATAATGGACCTCTATCCTCCCTAAAACATCCCTCTATCAATTTGTAGACATTTATGCCTCCCTTCAGTCCTCTCAATCAATACACTCACCTAGCTGCTGTGTTCAGCTTTGCCTATTACTTTCTTTAATGATTCTTTAATTCTTGAGAAAAACAGAAAACATGAGGAATCAAACACTCATTTCCCCCAAAATATCTCCAGAAAGCTTACATTGCCATTGTTACATCTATGTTTTTCCCGCTTCTAGCAATTAACTTAGTCTCCTCCAGCTACAATCAAACTGGAGAACATAAAAATGTCAACGTCTCATCTGTTATGAGATGCAGATGTTGGCGCCCCTGGTTGCTGGAATTTACAGGCTGCTTTTTGGTTTTAATCATCTTTCCCTTTAGCGGCAAAATCAGTTAATCCTGCATGGCAAGTGCTTTTTAGTTTATTTAAAAGGTCTCATCAATCCATCTTCTAAAAAGCAAAAATACTTAACCCTTTCTTTTTCCACTTCTCCATGCAGTGATTTCATGCAGAGTCAAAAACAGTTATTAAATTAACTAGTGCTACTGTAATGATCCCTTAAAATGGAAACCTGGGTTTCCTGTAGCTCTTCCTTACAGGGATGAAATGGAATGAAAGACTCAGCAGTTCTTTATTGTGCTTACTGTTAGCGTTTGAAAGGTGTTCACTTAGTAAGGAATGTGGCATAAATGCCTTAGATACTGTAGATGCTTTGGTAAGATGAAAGGTAGACAGATGAGAAAAATGCAAATGAAACAGTAGAAACATCTGCTTATTGCACAGGGGTGAAAACGCAAATGAATGTTATGATGTATAGAGAATGAACCAGATAATTTTATGGAACGCATTTTACTACTATTATACAAGACAATGGAAGTCCTCACCTAGGATACTGTGTTCAGCTGTGATCATCCCATCTCCAAGCAGAAACAGAAAGGGTCAGGCAGTGAAGAGGATCAGAGATAGGAAAGAATTCTCCATGAGGAGAGATGAGGATGATTAATGGAGGTACAAATTAAATGAAGAAGAGTAGATGAGATGTATATAAAATTATGAATGCTATAAAGCTGGGGTTCGCTAACTTTTTCATAGTGTGGAGTGCCTTTTAAATAGAAGTGATCTTATGGTCCACTTCCTGTGCAGACCTCCTTCCCTTCCACACACCACAGATCATCCCAGTGATTTCTACTGCAATTGCTTACATGGAAAAGTCATGTAAGGGAAATGTTTAGTGAGAGTTTTATCTGTGTGTTGACGAAATGTCATCATTGGAAACTAAGATAGTCATCAGCATGTGACCAGCCAGCTCTCTGCAGCCCACCAGTGGTCCATGGTCTACCTGCTGCACACCAGGTAAACTGGGAAGTTATATTTCTTACGTTATAAAACAAGGGAACACAATGAAATTGGAATTCATTAAATTTAAACTGATAAAAGAAAATGTTTTTCTTTAGAACACAACATGGAATAATCCTGTGGAACTCACTGCCACAATATGTCATAGAGACTAAGAGTATAGCAGGATTATAAAAGGGATTCAACAATTATAGTTATAGCTACATCCAATTGCATAAAAAATACAGGGGACATATAAATCCTCATATTTCAAAATGTGATCTAATAACTAAACAACAGGGTTGGAAGAAATTTTCTCTATAGTCAGGTATTAGATAAATAACTATTATGGGGAGTATAGCATGTTCTTCTGAAACAGGTGATACTGGCTACTGTTGGAAACAGGTCTGGACTACATGGACCACTAATCTAATATAATCTGGCAATTCCTATGTTCCAGTGACTAGCAACTATGAAGAATCTCTGGATTCAGTCTTACCCAGTTACATGAATCCCTTTCATTAATCAGAACACCTTCTTCTTGCTGCAGTATTATATTGTTATGGAACGAACACACACACACACACACACACACACACACAGTCTGCGCTAAAATGACAGTTTTGTTGAACTACTGCTGCTCATGTTAACAACTCATATATTCTATGATTAGCATACCCTGGATTGTGAGCTTTTGGAGGCAGGGACAATCTTTTAGCTACATATTGTACAGTGTCTAACAAAATGGGGTTCTGATCCCTGCTAAGAGTCTCTAGGCATTACCACAGTGCAATAAATAAATACATAAATACTGTACAGCACATATTTGAAACCAATGCACCCATTAAGCATTGGTCCTGTTCCCATTGAAGTCGGAGCAAGTTTTGCCACTGATTTAAATCTGAGCAGGTGCAGGCTTTTGTTGGGAGGGTAAGCTAAAAAACTGAGTCACAAGTTCACTTTTCTTTATAAATTTTCAGACAGAATTACTGTCACTTATAGAGTCTGGACATATATTTATGCCAGACAATAAACAGATAAGATTGAACAGTTGGGGCCCAAATTACCAAGTTCCATGGTAGTGGGAAGCCCTCCTCCACTTCACAATGGTCATCTTAGCCTCTGATTCCTGGTCTGGTCCTTATCTCATATCTTAAGGTTCTGGACTAGTATTTCTTCAATTTGGGCCCTCATTCACTTGGTTTCTTATACATTTCCACATTACATATTCATTAGCTTTTCTTCAATCAGCATTAAGCTTTGAGTATTATGTACTACACATGCATAAGTTTAATTTACACAACTTTTCTGTTTACTTTATACCTTCTCATTAATTTTGCCTGTTACATTTTAAGGATGATTTTATTTTAATTCAGGATATTCAACTGTTCTCCAACACCTTAAAGAGAATAATTAAGTAGGTAGATTTGCAGATTCTGCTGTACAATATTGTTTATATTACTATTAATTTCTTCTTTATGCAAGATCACCAGACTGGATTTTCTCATTTTGTTTTTGTTTGTGTTTGTTTGTGCTCTGACCAAGCCAAAATATAAGATCATAGTGAGAATGAGTACGGTAAGCGGATAAACAGGGCAAGCTGGGTTTCATTTATTATTGCTGTCCAAAAGATGGCGCTAGGAAATCAGTGGATATTTTGGGAGGCTTGTAATTCAGTCCTTTACTTCAGGAAGTATGAAACTGACCAAAAGTGTGTTACCAGCAATGAAGTCTGTACAGCAAATATCAGATGGATATCCAGTAGTGGGGTAAATCTTTGGTAGACTAGATAAAACTGGAAGATTGCATGCTTTTGCCGTTTGCCAAAGCGCCTTTTCACCAGCATAGCTATGCCACCTTTCTGCTTCTCTCCACATTCATTCTTGGGCTACTAGGCCTGAGAACTGCTCTAAACTATACCTGACTACCTATGTTTTCAAAGGAGTTTTTGGTTAGCCAGTAATGTCACACTGCAATCTGACCATGCTCCCTACATACAAGATGAAGCCAGCAGTAATGACTTATACCAGCAACAACTCTCCTATGTGATGGATTGTCCCGAAGAAGGGGACTCCTTAGTTGCTACTTAGCCAGCTTGGATGGAACAGGGGACCAACAGGCGGGACATGGCTTTATAGTTCCTAATCTTCCTCTTTATTTATTCGGAGTCTACCCAGCGTATCCGCAGCTTTAATAATTTATACCATTTGCCAGGAATTCATTTATTGGTTTATTCAGCACAGACCGTATGTTTCTCCTGGCTTCATTTGACCTCAGCTTCAATTTTATGTTCCCACCTAGAGTAATGTTTGAACAAAATAAATTCTGTAATAAAAATAATAATTGTAGACTTTCTGCCCCGCTCAGATTTTCTGTTTGACTTTTGACTTTGGTTTAAATTTCTTGGGTCGCAAATTAAAGGGAATATGCGGTATTCATATTACAAATGTAAACCACCCTGAATCTAAAGAGTATGAAACCAATTAGGTCATCAGTTAGGCATCATGTAGTTTAAGATACTTTTTAATTCTTCCATTTTGATTACTATATTCCCATAATGTGGTACTGCCTTTAGATTTGGTTGTGAGGCTAAAGGGAGATTTGCATGGGTAATATCACAATGCAGGGGCAAAGGGCAAGTTAATAGTGGAGCAAAGGTTTGAGCAAGTAGTTTATATGCATTTTGATCTGACTCCTAGGGAAAACCATGAGTACATGCAAAAAAAAATGTTGTGCAAATTAATTCCCTACAAATATATATTAGGGCTATATTGTGTTTACAGTGGCAGCGGGGGGAAAAAAGCCCACATCATGTCAGAAATGGAATAGAAACAACACTGAAAAAAGCATATAGAGATAGAACTTGGAAAATCTGGGTTCCATTCCTGACTTTGCTACTGACTGGCTGGGTAGTCTTGAGAAAATCATATCACTTCAGTTAGGGATAATGATATTTACCTCTTTTGTAAGTATTCGGAGATCTACTGATGAGATTAATTATTATATAAATCAATGATGTGTCCTCACCAGTATATTTTTGGTCACCTCATCTCATGAAAGATATAGAAGAAAGAAGGCAACAAAGTTGATTAGGATCTTGGAGAGATGAAGACAGATTGAAAAGACTGGGACTGTTCATATAGAAAT
Source organism: Dermochelys coriacea (assembly GCF_009764565.3). Taxonomy (NCBI): domain Eukaryota; kingdom Metazoa; phylum Chordata; order Testudines; family Dermochelyidae; genus Dermochelys; species Dermochelys coriacea. The sequence goes on along the minus strand of NC_050075.1, from coordinate 57,373,718 downwards.
GAGATGAACAACTAGGTAAGCAAACTGACCAGGTCAGAGGAGGTAGATTGAATTATGAGAGAATCAGTAGGAGTGACCAAGCACAAGGAGATGTCCAATGTATTTCAGAGGCAACAGAAAACAGTAAAACTGATAAAGAATTTTTTTTTAAATACAGTTTCATTAGCCTGTAGAATTCCTTGTCACAGATCTCTCTAAAGCCAAGAGCTTATCATAAATTAATTAATAAAAAGAATTGGATACTTATGTTTATAATGAAAGTTTCCATATGATTTTTTAAAAAGTTAGAAAGGATTTTAATGCAGATGCTTCATAACCAATCTCTAACTGAGGGGGATAGGAAGACATTTCGTCTGTACACAGGTTTTTCCACTATTACCTATTTTGAAGCTTCTTGCACTTTTCTCTGCAGGATTTGTACTGGAAATTAAGAGAGACAGGATAGTGGACTAGACAGACCCTGGTCTGAATCAGCATAGCAACCCCAATATTACTGCATTGCTCTCAATCATTGGCATGATTCCTATGAATATCTACAGGACTTACATACACCAAGAGCATTCCCTGAGATATATTAAGCACCCACAGCTCCAGTGGGTGACTTCATTTGGCACAGTTGATGCTTTCAGGATTAGGCCCCATTTGAGGGACATATATGGTGTTAAGATAGCACTAAAGAAAGTGAAGTTGTTAATAGCATCCTATCCCTATACATGCTGTTCCTGTTTTGACTGCAGAATGAGTCACAGGTGAAGCATGGGCCTTAAGGTTGAATTTATATCACGCTATTTAAATGTACTTTTCCATTTGCAGAGACTCACTGTGATGATTCAAATAAGCGGTTTCTCACTACATAAATGTGAGCTGTAAATATTTCAATCCTAAACTTTACCATAAGTAGCAGCATCTCAGCATGTACACAACAGTGTCTCTGCTGGCTCTGACTAAGGCAATTTACACCACACAAATAGTATAAAGGGACAATAAAGGATGTAAATTAACTTCTTTAAGGCCTTATGTTGCCAGAGTAGCTTAAAGGGGCCTCAGTTTAAAAGAGAATCTACTCTCTTTTGTGTAATAATTGACTCTTAAGTCTTTAAGAGCATTCTGTGATATGGGCAATAAAATAAAACCAGAGAGGTCAAATGTCTTTCCTGTTCTGTCCCCAGAAACAGATTAATAGATGCCTACTCCCTGAGGGGCGTGGGCTTAATCTCAGTGTATAAAGACGACAGCAGCAACATTCTTCATTGAACTCTAACCGTGGGACAACAATGAACTTGAAGATTTCCTCCTGTGAGTTTCTTTCATGTGAATACGTTACAAACATTATTACACTGGTACAAGTAGCTAGGCTAGAACTTTAGAGAGTAGATTGATGTTTTTGTCAGCAAGAGTCTGATTTAATTTGAAATTCTGCAACCAGAAGAATAAATTCATCCTCCCCGTGAAGTTTTGCAATTGAATTCTTTATCTTAAAATCTTAAATCTTAAAAATTATTTATCTTCATGCATAGATTAATATAGCAAATGCTTATTATGTTACTCCATTTATGATTACATCCTTTTTGGAAAGGTCATCTAGAGTAACCTCAAGTGGTTACATTTTACTTCATCTTCTGACTCTTAAGCAATCTGTGAAAATCCCTGTGACTTTGTTCATTGCAATCTTTTTTATAACCATACATTACTTTATAGGAGTACTTCCCATCTCCACCATGGGACTTCTGAACATATAAAAATTAAACCTTCAGTCCCACAAATAGTGTTACATATTTATTTATATAATCCATTAAGCACTCTATGCTGGGTAACAGATAAGATTTCCTCAAAAGACTTACAGATTGAATTCAAAGATACATCAAATGTCACAACCTACCTACATAAAATTGCTTTTTCTATTTGTGGACCAATTTTTATGAGGAACTGTATTTTTCCCCATAGGGCTTATTAAGCCAAGCGAGCCTTGACACTATTAGCCGGGCTAGCAACAAAAAAAAGTTGCGTCTGCTGTATTAATTTAGATGGAATATATGGGCTAAAGGTGTTAATGTGACACAGTCACGGAATTATATTAAGCAGTGTTAAGTAAGGTCTGGGGCTTGGTATCCAGAGACCCCAGCCAGCTTATCTCCATGGTAAACACATAATTAAAGATGTTTTAATCTTTATTAAAGATACAGAAAAGGAGGAAAAACAGGCAAAGCAGTTGAAATGCAAGGTATTAAGTAAGGCTTTCATTTTAACAACTTCCTTTGTTCACTTTCGCTTTTGCTGGAGATATTTTTTTCCTTTTAAAAAAAACTCCCATTGTTCGACAGTCTCTAAGATGGCAGCACAAATAGCAATAATTGTCCTTTTGCAGAAGAGAGAAGTTACCCGAGATGGGTTGGAGTTCCTGTTGCTGCTTCAGTGTTGTTAAAGTCCAATTATAGAAGGAAAATCCCCCTTGTTTGACACTCTTAGATGGTATCAAAGATAGTAACGGTCATCTCAGGTGGCATTTGGGATTCAACTGGAGTACATAGGGACCCAGATGACACCACCACCTGTTCTGGTAACGACATCTTGGATCTTCACTGTCCTGATCCTGAGAGGTCACAGAAAATGAGATGGTGACACTTGCTCTAGTATCTTCCGTCTGTTCTTTCCATCTGTTCTTCTTTTGCTGGTTTCCCATAACATCTCTTTCTCGTCAAAGCCCAAAAAGGGAATGTTGGGTGGACTAGCCCACTCCCTCGTTATTTTGTCGACTAATTAAATATCTGACATAACAATTTTGGCTTTTTAACATCGGGCTTCACATCTCCTGTTTTTAACAAGCATAATTTTAACACAGTCCTAGAATTATACCAACTTGGCCTTTTTTTTTTTTTAGACTAATTCAGTAATTTTGTTTCCTTTTCAAAAATTTTCCCATCAACTTTTGTTATTGTAAGTCTGCAGTTCTCAAACTTTAGCAACCCAAGGACCCCCATTTGGAGTTAAAATTTGTCATGGACCCCCTGAGCTGGCTTCTAATTTTCCACAGGGGTGCTCAACCCCTGCTCAGCCCCTTGCCCTGCCCCCCACTCCACCCCTTCCTCCAAGGCCCCACCCCTACCCCATCTCTTCCCACTCCACCCCTGCCCCTCCTCTTTCCGGCCCCTCCCCCAAGCATGCCCCAGCTCCACTCCTCCCCCTCCCTCTCAGTGCCTCCTGCATAATACTGCATAATACTGCAAATACTGCCAAGCAGCTTTTCCGTAGCATGCAGGAGGCACTGGGAGGGAGGGGGAGGAGTTGATCAGCGAGGCCAGTGGGCCTGGACATGTCTCGCGGACATCCTGGAGTACCCTTGTGGACCCCCAGTGATCCGCAGACTCCAGTTTGAGAATCACTCTTATAAGTTATGTCACGTTATGAACTTTTACATCCTTTTTATACCGATTAACATATTTCAGTACAGAGAAATATCAGTCCTGCTGGGCTTCGTGCTGGCATACCCAGCAGCCACATTATTCCTTGAAGATTCTAAGCCATGCAGATCTGAACCCCACAATGTCTCAATACTAACAATCCCCCACAATCCTATTTTTTTCTTGCTTTATTTACCTTTGATAACTTGCCTCCAAGAACCTCTTTGGTTCCTCCATCTCCGTCTATTTTCAGCCAACATTGCTGTGTGAAATGATGTGAATGACTAGGTGCGACTTGTCTCCTCATGTCACTGAAATACAAAGTGCTATTGAACAATGAAAGGCAACTGGTCTTCTTTAAGTACTTTAATCCTAAAAATTAAGGGTGAACTTAACTGTAGCACAACAAACCCACACAAGACTCTCCACAGCACATATGCTGCACTGAGGGCCTGATCCTAAGCCCACTGAAGTCTATGGAGGTCCTTAGCTGTAGGATCCTAAACCTGATGGTAATTACGAAGGTTGAGTTTTTTCCATTCTTTAGAAGGAAAATTTGACAAAAAAATCCCCCCCACCACCCAAATCAAGGTCACACTAATTACTTTCAAATAAAAAAAGCAAAGATCTCATCTGTACAAATTAAGCCCCCCCCCAAAAAAAGTATAGTCAGAGCTGTTTTCATCCTTACACTTTCAGACAAAAATAATAAAAACCAACACCACATTATCAGTGTATTATTTTGCTCTTTACAATTGAAAATGAAAGTGGACAACAAACAACAAGAACAAAGAGAAGTGAGTGACTTAATAACAGAATGCAATTCTCAAGGGATTTGTATCTCCCATTAATTCCTGACTTGCAAGGCCAGATCCTCCACTGGTGTAAATTGACATAGTTCCATTGAAGAAATTGGAGCCATATTGAGTTACACCAGCCAATGGAACTACAACCGATGTAGAGCAGCTGGCCTTTAGTCTTCACAAACACACAATAGTAAATTAAAAAACCACACACACACACACACACACACACAAAACCCCACAACCTCAGCAGCCAACAAAACCCCTCAGATTAACTTGGAATAGTTGAATGGGTTTTAACCATATTTTAGAAATTCATGTTAACGGTGTATATAGGCTACAAGCAAAATTTATCCATTCGGAGAGGACTGGCACAAAGGTTTTTAGTACTATTCAAGGTCAAGTGTAACTTATTGATGCATAGGCTTTGCATTGGTCCTCTGAATGTGGGTAAGTTTCACCCCAAATGACCATCAATCCATTGGTAACTTTAGAGGTTGGTGTGGGAGAGTTCGTTAGTCCTGAAGCAAATACTAAACCATCAAAAGCACAAGATAAGACTGTCCTTCAACAAACTACACATGGACATGGAAGAAACCCAAGATATGTGCATATTTGTTTTGGGCATTACAATGGTCTAAATAAGGTATATAACTCACATTTTGTGCCGATATCTATGATAAGCACAGTCAAGGCCATCGACCCATGCAAATACTGATTTCATTTTCAGAGTAGCAGCCGTGTTAGTCTGTATTTGCAAAAAGAAAAGGAGTACTTGTGGCACCTTAGAGGCTAACAAATTTATTTGAGCATAAGCTTTCGTGAGCGATAGCTCACTTCATCGGATGCATTCAGTGGAAAATACAGCGGGGAGATTTATATACACAGAGAACATGAAACAATGAGTGTTATCATACACACTGTAAGAAGAGTGATAATACCCATGTTTCATGTTCTCTGTGTATATAAATCTCCCCGCTGTATTTTCCACTGAATGCATCCGATGAAGTGAGCTGTAGCTCATGAAAGCTTATGCTCAAATAAATTTGTTAGTCTCTAAGGTGCCACAAGTACTCCTTTTCTTTTTACTGATTTCATTGTAATTGATTCCATGTGAAAGATGGTGCTGCCAGCTCTCTGTTTTTGTCACCGCTATAAAACCGTCAAAAATTTTAAAGTGCCTGCCCTTGAAAGCAATTTTTTCACATGGCTATACTTGCTCATAAAAAATTCAAGGGCCCACACATTTTCTATTTAGCTACCTATAGGCCACTACCAAGCAGGCAGCTTGAAATGTAAATATTTTTGCATTGCTTTGCAAAGAACCACATATCTCCAAGACCCTCTTGAGGAGTAGCCTACCACTTCGAGCAACTCTACACGACATCTGTGACATGGGGGAAAAGATAGAACACACAGAGGCATTGGTAGCCACTGCATTTGTAATGTTTTTCATAGGCAGACCTGTGGACTCCACAAGAAGTTCAATAATCTATCATGTCCTAAAATCTACCTCTGTTACCACATGCAAGCATGACTTTTACTGAAGAGAAAATATTAAGGCAGAGTTCCATGCATAGCGCATATTATGCGCAATACAGTGACACTGGTGCCTATCCCTACTCCTCTAATACAATTCACTGAAACAGACAAAACTCAAAACTGATGCAAGAATTCTCTGATGATAATCTATGCATCTAGTATGTTTCAATCATTCATCTCATTTTACCTATTAATAATTATATTATTATTATTATTATTCAACTTTTATAAATTGGTAGCTCCTAATGATCAAAGAGGTGGGGCCCAATTGTTCTAAGTGCTATACAAGATTTAATAGAGTCCTATATGTGAGGTCCTGTGCACTATGCTGATCATCATATAGCTAAGACTACATCACTTCTACAAAATACACTGCAATGCATTTATTGTTACGTTGTGCAGTAGTAACATCAAATCATTAAAAGTATGTTTGTTAAACTAAATGAACACATCGTGTCTCGTACTTTGCTTTCCTACCAAGTCTCCTGACATAGGGAGAAAGATCACTAGCCACCCCATGGTATGGAGAGTATTGGCCACCCAAAAGGCATTTTGCACCCTAGAGTGGTGGTCTATCAACAAATATGCTGGTGTGGAAAACCCATTAGATCCACCGCTTGGGAATGAGTAGTAGGAACAGTCCCACATCCAAACCAGGGACTAAAGTAGTGGCTATGGAGGGACTTCTGAGATACACAAACCCCAGTTGTGGGTTGAAGCCTAGATTCTGTTTCCTAATCCTCTGTGTAAATTTCCTTGGCCAAAGCCCATTTACTTGATTGTGTGTGTGTGTGTGTGTGTGGGAATGAAAGTTTTATATTTCACAACAGCTTTCTTCAACACCCTTGCAAATTAAAAGGACTATTAGCAATAAAGCTGGTCAAAATGTTCTGATAGAACAGTTTTCCATCTGAAAAGGATGGCTTGAGAACATTGAAACATTTTGCGGAATATATTAATTTCATTTAAAGTTTTGATGGGAAATTACAAAAGAGTTTTGGTCTTGTTTAACATTTTGATTAACAAAGGTTTAAAATTTTGGTTTTAGTTTTGTGATACATTACATAATATAATACAAAAGTTGACTTGCACATTATTTATAATATAATATAAAAGGCAAAATGGTAAAGTCAAAATGAAATGCTTCAACTTTATCAAAACAAAAAGTGTTTGGTGAGGTAGATAAAATATTCCCAAATATTTTATTTTCTAAGCAAATTGCAAGATTTTGACTTTTCCTTCCAATTTGAAACAAAACAAAATTTTGAACTTTCCCAGAACTTCTTGCAGGATTTATATTCTGTTTAAAATACCTTGGCCCTATGATTCACTTTTGCTAGTGTTTCCACTTTTACGTGAAATATGAATTATTTACAGAGTATAAAATAATCTCTCCTAGGACACAAGTGTTGCCACAGTGAAAGCACTGGGTTAATCTTTCTATAGGACATGAGTTTACAGTGTTGACTGGATTTTATAATACGAGTTCCTTTCACACCAACGTTCATTATTGTTTCCTTCTGTGTCTATGGGTCACGTTTTCTCTGTGGGACAGATTCTGTCCCCACTTACACTGGGCGTGAATTTGGAACAAATTCATTGGAGTCAATATGCAGGAAAATATTTTTAAACTCATAATATTATAACAGAAAATGATCAATTTGATATTCAGTTGGGACCCTACAATAAGTATTATTTTAAACAATGCGAGCAAAATGAAAACTGATTAAATATGTCAGTGCAGAATTGTTGGTATCCTAGGTATGTTATGCTAAAACTGTTCAGAACGTCACCAGTTTGATAATAGAGTAAATAATGATGTGTCAGTACTGAATTGATCTAAATGTCAGATTACAGAACATTATGTAACTAACTTAACAGAGGATGAAATTAGTACTAAGGCGATAAAGGAAAACTGAGATAAATTTTGTGCTAAAGTCTTACCCCCTACAATCCCACTGAAGACACTGAGCTTGTGTGGGCTGTATACTGATGTGGATTTGGCCCTTTGATATTATTAGCAGAAGCAAATTATTGTTGCTTATAGGAAATTAAAGGTGTTAGGTTTTATGCCGTATAATATGGCTGACACTGCAGAGCTAGAGATGCAGGACCAGCTTCTAACCTCAGTTAAAGTTCATAAAACTGATGTAACAGACCAGACTCAGTGGAGTTACTCTGGATTTAACCTGGCATAAAACAGATCAAAATATCTGTCTCAGCTGTCCCAGACTTTCTATAGAGCATGAAAGCTAAACATTATAATTTTCTGTAAGCATTATTAGTTAACATTTGCTCTTTTCACTGATTAGAGTTTCTCTACTTAATAGCAATTAGTGCCAGGTTGGCTCATTTACACTCTATGAAATTCAAATGGCTTCAGTGAGCCATTTAGCTTACAGGCCCAGATCCTCAGTCTGTGCAGTTAGCTGCAGTTCTACTGAAGTCAATAAAGTTATGCTGATTGACACCAGCTGAGGACATGACCCACAGTCCAGCTTTATCTCGCAAGTACCAATTATTTTCTTTGTTTAACATTCTGCAATCTGGCAGTTTAACAAAGATAGTAATTAAATAACCCTCACAAAACCATACCAACAATGTTAACGTAACGCATCCTAACAACCAGCTCATAAGAGACTCCTACTGCATGCAGTGGTATGGGGAGAATGCAAGGATCCATCCCAGTTTCAGCCATGTTTTCAGGGTGTGCCCCAGATGGTGGGGATGGAATGAGAAGAGTGGTTCACAAAAGATGGTACATTATTATTTGTTTCCAGCAACACCTACTAGCCTCAGTCATGGACCAAAAATTCCCTGGTGCTTGGTGCTGTACAACACAGAACAAAAAGCCTGCTCAGTCTCACTGTATTGGGCTGCCCTTGGGTTGGGCCATGCTTGCATAAAGCACAGTCCCTTCATGAGTTTCTCATGAAATGAGGGGAGATTCCTCACCTGCCCTAACTCACATCATTGGCTAAATGCCACAATCTGGTCAAATCAGTTTTCCAGATCAAGGTTTTCAAAAACAGGAACCTATAGACAGGCTAAGTAAACGGGCTGATTTTCAAAAGTGTGGGCAGTTCAGAAGCACACTGGGATGATTTTTGAAAATCTTGGTCCTGCTGTTCTATTATACATTTTCTGAGACCCTAACAAAACAGCGCTGAAGTGCTCATGTTTGTGTCTAATACCTTCTTTAGCCAAAGAACTGGGTTTCCGAATTGGAACTTTCCTCTCGCCTGTTTATGTTTAGTTTCATCTTGCATAAGCGCTCACGTGGAAATGGGTTTCAGATTGTGCAGTGTTACGCTGACATCTAGCACACTGTGTTTTTCCAACTGAATAAGCTGGAGCATGGTTCTTTTGCCTCTAAATGAGTTCAATAAATTGGGAAAAAATGTGAAACAAAATACACTCATTATTCAGCTGGTAAATGGTGTTCAACAAACAGGCAGGAAGCAGGGGATTGAAAGAATCCCAAACAATCAAGTTTTCTTCTTTATTATCTGTTCTTGCAGACAGTTTAGTGCCCAAGATCCAAATTATGGCTGCATTCCTCCTCTCAGCTTCCTTGTAAGAGACATCCATGATAGGGTACAGGATGGCTAATACTGTGGTATGCTTAAAGATGCAGAGAGGATGTCTGGAAGGGGTCAGATTTAGGAGAAATGCAGATAATCGCCCTCCTACCTCTCCCATCCCCAGTTCTACCTTCATTTGGAGAATTTAAAGTAGGCAACACTACATGGTGGAGAAGGAAAGAGGAGGGATAGGGTTGAGGAGATGCACTCCCCTCAGCCCTGTAGGACATCTGCACGGGTCTTCACTGAATAAGGTTGGAATTAAACACATGGTTTACTGAAACAGTACTCTAATCTTCAGTTGACACCATAAGGAGAAAGAGCTTCAGATGATGTCCCTCTGTTAGTAACCATGCATTACCTCAAGGCTCTAATATTGCCCACAAATTCTAGAGCATCCTTATAAAAATTAATCTCAACATCTGACTGTATGACTCAGACCAGCATAACATACTGCTCAGCAATCTGTTATTTGAGATTTTATTTCCCCAGTCTTAAAAGATACATCAAAAGCTTCATGTAATTAATGCAATAATAAAAAAACCCCACATCTAGCCCCCCTCACACTGCTACAAAGTGTTGTGTCTAGACAGACACCAAGAGTTTCTTTGATATCATTCAGAATGTCTTACCAGATAATCGCAGCAAAAACATGAATCTTTTAATTTTGGGATGAACAGATATGCCTGATGTACCTTGAGGGTTTCTTGTGGGAAAAATTGTGCTGTGCCCTCCTCCTCTTTATGTTAATCAAATTTGCTTGCAAGATCCATTGTTTCAATTAAATCTTCATTGTCCGATGCAAGCAATCTCATTACTTGTCAATCAGTGAAATCTACTAGTTAGCCATATCCTCCATAGCACATAAAAATGCAACCTGGAGAGAAGAGTTAATACAGAAAAATCACATTTCTTTAAAAGCATGAAAATTATCATATTTAATGCTTATGAAAGGTACCAAACTGAGAAACCTCTAAACCAATGGAATCCCTTTACCCATCCATAGCATGGCCAGTGGCTATGCACGCACTTCCATCCTGAATGCTTCAACTTTCACCTGCAAGGGCAACTAGGTCAGCTTCCCATCCCTATTCATTGTTTAGGTCCATCTGTAGAGACTGTCATCAAGAGTGTCTAGAAGTATGACTTGTGATGTGGCCACTTAAAGCTTGGAAGTGATCTTAACCCAGCAACTGACTTCACATAGATCTAGAGGTGATCAATGTTTGGTCATGAACAGGTGATGTAGATTAGAAAGACTCAATGTCTCACTGCCAAACCCCTGAACTATCCAGGCCTCCTGTAATGCAGTTACCTTTTTAGGCCTCTTATTTATATTTTTGTTAAGCAATGACAGTTTGCTTGACTCTGAATAAGACACAAAGGAAGAAACAACCTATGCCCTGCAGAGCTTAGTACCCAGATCAACCACAAAATATCCTGGGATATACAGAGGATGGGTCTACCTTAGAAAAATGATGATACTTCTAGCTTAGCTAGTAGCTAAAGACATGGAAAATCTCATCAGAACATAAGCCTCTAAAAGATTTCCAGTCTCTAACACTGTGCTTTGTTCTGATGAGGCAAATGATAAGCAGACAGACTATTTGATGCTTTTTGTGAACCAAACCTCCACACCTATTGAGGTTTGCCCATCCTTTGAGGGGCACTTCAGAGCATGGCTAATAGTCTGTACAGAAGCGACGACCCACCAGCATGGTGCCTCCTGCTGGTCATCCAGTTTTTCCAGGCCTTATGGAGCACCCTCTGCAGGCAGGTGTCTCACCTGCTGCTGGTCCCGTGTCCCTCCTGGACCCCAGTGCCCTTTACCCTGGGGTTCTGCCCCAGCAGTAACCCCATACTCTGGGTCTCCCCTCCCTGGGGAACCCCCAACCCTCTAAACCCACCTTGCCTCAGGGACTATTGCCAGTCATCATCTAGCCCTTGCTCAATGGGGCAGACTGCTGTCTGTAATAGCCACTCATCATTGGCAAGGGGATAGGACCCACTGCCTCTTCCTATTCCCAAGCTGCCCCTCTGCAGCTCCAGTACCTTTCTAAGCCTTTACCAAGGCCTGCAGGCTGGAGCTCCCAGCTCATCTTGCTTTCCGCCAGCCCTACTCTACTTCAGGTACCTTCCTCTCACGCAGCTAGCCCTTCCCACTCCAGGGCTAGAGTGAGATTCTTTCAGCTCCTGGCCCCCAACCCTCTTACAAGGGCCAGCTGGGCCCGGATTGAGCTGACCACACCTGTGGTGAGCTACTCACTCAGCTTTTCCAGCCACAGCCCTCTCAAGGGCTGCTGTTAACCCCTTCAGAGCCAGAGCTGGGTGACCACCCTGCTACATAGTCATTGATGGACCTATTATTCATGAACCTATTTAGTTTTTTTTTGAACCCTGTTATAGTCGTGGCCTTCACAACATCCCCTAGCAAAGAGTTCCACAGACTGACTGTGCAGTGCATGAAGAAATACTTCCTTTTGTTTGTTTTAGACATGCTGCCTATTAATTTCATTTGGTGACTTTTAGTTCTTGTGTTTTGAGAAGGGATAAATAACGCTTCCTTATTTTACTTTCTCCACATGAGGCATGATTTTATAGACCTCTATCATATCTTCTCTTAGTCATCTCTTTTCCAAGCTGAAAAGGTACAGTCTTATTAAGCTCCCCTCATATGGAAGCTGTTCTATACCCCAAACCATTTTTGTTGCCCTTTTCTGTACCATTTCCAATATATCTTTTTTTTAGTTGGGTGACCACATCTGCACACAGTATTCAAGATGTGGGCATACCATGCATTTATATAGAGGCAATGCGATATTTTCTGTCTTATTATCTATCTGTTTCCTAATGATTCTCAACATTCTATTCACTTTTTAACTGCCACTGCACATTGAGTGTATATTTTCAGAGAACTATCCACAAAGACTTGAAGATTTCTTTCTTGAGTGGTAACAGCTAATTTACACCATAATTGCTTAATGGGGCTCTTATCCTATTGATCAATGTTCATCGGTAGGTAACAACGTATCATGCTTTGAAGGAAAAAAAGCCAGAGAGTAAATTTGTTGAAGAAGTTGCACTGGGTAGTCTCCACTTACATTTACTAGCACATATAAAGGTGCATGTCATCACAAATGGGTAACGGGTTCACATTATTTTCACATTTCCTTAATTTGCTTGTCTACAATTTCTTAAATGAACATATGAATGTACATAACACTCAGAATAATGGCCAGACTCAGCCTTCCCAGGCATCAGTGGTGTGTCTGTTTACATTGTCTGTTATGAGTCTGAGTTGAGCCCTAACATTTTAAACAGAAGTTGTGTATTCTTATTTTGAGACTGACATGTCCATATAGATTCATATAGCAGATTTCTGAGCTACCATTTTCAATGAGCTACCACTTCAAAACTGGAGATACGATTTCTGATAAGCCACATTCTCCTCCTAGCACAGATGAACAGACTCCCAACTTCACATCTGCCAATAAAGAGATGTTATCTTAGCAAATCAGATCCCATCCATTTCTGCTGACTGCTAGCAGGGATGTGTCATCGTCATAACAGCATTTGGCAGACCTAGCAAATAAAATTTCCTTTCGCTAATCCTCTGGATTAAAAGAAATTTGAAACAAAATCAAATATTTGTTTTAAATCTACAGCTGCAAAAAATCAGTCTCTCTGTTTTATATCTATTTAAGTAAAATATTTGCCTCAATTTCTCTTAGTGCTATTTCATTATTCCCTTTCCCTGCTCCCTATAATCCATCCTACAGAACATCTTGGCAAAAACGCATTTATCTTATCTAGATGATGAACTTCAATCTTACATCTTGTTCCTACTGAATGCGGTGAAAAAACCTCTCATTAATTAGCATATAAATCCATATTGAGACACTTCTAGCCTTTCTTACAGAGGTGTTGAGCACCCACAGCTCCCATTTATTTTCCAGGACAAGTCAATAGAAGCTGTGGGGTGCAGGAAGAGGGACTCAGTACTTGTGACAATCTGGCCCTCAGTGTCACAATTTGGCTACTCAAAAGATAGAAGCACTTAAATTAGAGTGTGTGTCTGTACCTGCACTGAAGTAATTGGGATTAATTGGAGTTGCTGGGTGCTTAGCACATCTGAAAAAGAAATGACTTTACTTATGCACTCAAATCTGGATTTAGGTGCCTAATTTTAGTCATCCAGGTTTGAAAATGTTGACCTAATGACTTGACTGGGAGGCTAGTGAATTAGCAAAAACCTAAATAAAAAAAGACATTAATTCTTGTCCTGGACCTGCCACAGATGTCCGCTGTAGCCCTTGGTGAGTCCCATAATATCTGTGGCTTGGTTTCCCTTGCTATGCAATAGAAACAATAATACCTACCTCACACAGATGTTGTATGTCCAGTTCCCTTCATTTGACCCTTTGACCGCACTCCTGTCCCTGTTGTTCATTCGTTGTCCCCCGTAATTATTTGGTTTTCCAGGTCCTGTGGACTCCCCTCTTAGGCTGGGGGGGGGATCCTTTAGCAGTGGGCGGGCCCACTTCCTGGATCCCAATGAGACCAGACTCCTGTACCCCACTGGTCTGGGTCTGTCACAGTTTGTACAGTGCTTAGTACAGCAGGGTCCTGGTCCACAACTGGGGCTTCGAAGAGTATTGCAATACAAATTAACAGATGTTGTATGGACTTATTCACTATTGTCTACAAAACACTTGAGATCCTCAGATGGAAAGTGTTATTCAAGTATTGTTACAATTATTGTTATAATTAAGTACACAATTACAAAGCTGTGTCAGTGTTAACGGCATTAAAGTCATCCCACTTAGCACAAGCCAGCTTTGAATAAAAACAGTTCAATATTTTTAAGTTAAACCTGCAACACTGTCATTCGGTTTTTTAAACTGATTCAAAGCTAGTATTGTTTTAGAACACTGGGTCATCCCCCCCCTTGGGATCTGATTAGTTTCTAGAGAATGTCATACAGAGGATTCCCTCAAATTAGAGATCACCTAAAATTCAATATCTTCTCAAACTCTGGATCACTCAGACTTTGGATCATCTCAGGCCATTCAACTTTAGGCATTCCAAACCTTCACACTACTGGTTTTCCACAAACTTGGCTTGTTTGGGAGAGCTCATTACGTTTTAAAAATCAAGCCAAACTCTAATCAGTATATACTAAATTATAACTGACTGTGAGGCCACATATGAAATTCCAATTTCTATTATACAAAATGTTGTATTAATGGACACGAGTTGTACTTTTAAAATACAGTCTTTATAAACACAAGGGAGCAGAATTAAGGTCAAAGTTTTCACAAATCAATTTATAAACCTTATCATAGCATCAACATGACTTTTTTGCATGGAATTTAGCTTACTGTTTAACTCTTATGCTTTATAGTCTTTTTAGCTGAACCACTATGATCTTTATTTTTTTTTCCTCGCGTGAGAAGGAATATACATGTATACATGTATAACTTAATTTGATGACTCAGAAGATTAGTATACAAATCTAACCCTTATGTAAGTAAAAGAAGTGAGTGTGATAGGTGAGTTTACAGCTTCAGGAAATGTCTACATGCTTTCAACTTGAGTGAGCAGCAGAGAAAGCATGCGTCATGTAAATTTGTTTAGTTGTATAACCTGTGTTACTAACATCAAATCCATTTGCCATTACAGACTGCTTGAACAACACCCTGAAAAAGAATCCTTCCAGCGGCCTGAAAGCAGACAGATCTCTTGCCAACCTAGAGTGTGTTAAAGAAAAGACCTTAGTGGTTTCCAATTCCCTCCATATTCTTTCTCAAATTTCATCCCACAGACAAATACTTTGTGTCAAAACAGAGATTTGATGCTGATGGAATTTTCTTTCTCTGCTGCAAACATTCAAATCTTGACATCGGCATTCATATGGATCCATTTCTCATGCTTTCCAGGTTAGTCAGAGTTCATCCCACAAATTTGCTCTTGGCAAAAAACAAAAACAAAAAATAATAATGTAAATAGACATTTAATATATCTGACCTCCAAGTTGGAAACTACCATATGGTCAGTATCAACATATCGAGACAAGGAATCTGAATGATGCCTCCAAACTCAGTAGGTCTTTCCCAGCAACAATACAGCTTTGGGGCATAAAGCTTGCTTGAAGTAGTGTTATACTGGGGGATTCTCTCCATCCATGGGGATCCTAAAGTAACACTGAGCTGTCGCAGTGGCTCCTTATTCCACCTCTGTTCACTATGGAAGGTATTGAGGAAAGGCGACACGGCCATGCCAACCCATAGATGTCATTAATGACACTTATACAACTCATTTAAGAGGCTGGGGCCTTGATTTGTTCCAGTGAACCTCCCTGATGGCAATGACGGGTGAGACAGAGAGAAAACAGCTTGACTGTTCAACCCTCTAATGCAATAGTGGGATGGGATAGCTTTTCACTTGGAAACTGAGGAAATTTAATCTGGAAATCAGTGAGATACATGAATATGGATCTCTATGGTGCCATTTTCATAATACCACTTAGTAGGGTAGAGCTACAGTTCAACATTTAAAGTTTCTGTTCTAGGCCCAATCCTGAAAACAGGAGTTTTGTCCTTGACTTCAAAAGGAGCAGGATTGGGCCATGAGTTATTATGAACAGTCCAAATAAGATCAGACAATTGCCAGTAATCTCAGAAAATTAAAGCACAATGTTTCTTCCCTTCCCCCAAATCCAGTCATACACCAAGTGGAGCTTGTTGCAGAAAACAGAGGGAGAAAATGCACATTTTTTTTCCAAAATGTTTTCCTGTATTTTTGTTTTTTTTTTCCAAACTGAAGGATAGCAACCAGCTCTGGCTAGGAAAAAAGGGCATGTGCACATATGGGAGAAGGGTTGGACTCTTGAAAATGTAGTCAAACTTTTTGTTTAATTTTAAAATTTTGTCCAAGTTTTTAAATTTATTTCAACCAGCTCCAAATGCAATTATTATTTTGTTAAACTAGCAAACTACTTTGTAGGAAAAAGTATCACAACCGATAAAACAGCTGAAGCTTTGAAAAAAAGAGTGTGAATATTGCTGTGTGAATAACAAATGTTTTGGTTTTCTGGAAAATATGACAAAGTGAAGAAAAAATTGTTTCGGGTTGATCTGAATTTTTTCCCCATCAAGTTTTGGAGTATCAAAAAGGAGAACATTTTGGCTGAAATTATTCATTTAGTTCAAACTGAAATTAAAGGAAATTTGGAAGCAAAAAATAATTTTGAATTGAAAAATTGGTGTTTCATTTCAAAACAAAACATATCAGGTTTTTGGATTATTTTTTCCCCACCCAAAACAACTGAATGACATCTACACAAATTCACAAAATGTTTCAAGCCGATTCAAATCTGCAAGTTTCTGTCAAAAAATTTTACCCAGTTCTAATTATGAAACACAGGACCAAATACTTGGTTTAAGCAGAAAACAATTTCATTGGTTTCATGTCATTTGTGAGGAGAGGAAGATGTTTATTTTTTCTGGGCTATTATTCACATTTTATATCATTTCTAATACACTGCATGACAATTGGCTAAGCGTCCCACGCTACAGCTGAGCTGAATTAGGTTTGAATGCATCACTTTCTGACTGCACACAGATAGATTTCCTCTTTTATATTTAGGAATGTTGGATTATGAAAGATTTTCATTTGATTGCTGCTGCCAACCAGAATAAACAAAACCAGACTCATCAATAAATTAGTCGGGGAGACCAAGTCATCTCAGATGTTTCTCTTGCCAAATAAACAAATTCAATTCAAGTACTTGCAGATGAACAGCAGGCTCTGTCCTAAAAGGGAGAGCATTAGCAGATATTCTGGTTCTGAATGGTAAATCCTTTTATTTTAAATCCACAGTAACACCAGGTTGCCATCCATGCGGACTCAAGAAAATTTGTTGGTGTAAGCATATTGGAAAGGTCTGTCCTGCACTCAGTCACGTTAAAATATTATTGAGAGTTTTTATTTGTCTAATATTTTACCACCCTACTGGTGACGGCCAATGTCAGACTGTGAGCCTTGGTTGCCATTTGGTAATAAAATGGTCGCTCATGAAAAGATTTACAACACTCAAGTGTTCCCTTCCCGTCAGAAAAGTGAGTTGTCATAGATCTAGACCCCCTGTGCTGCCAGCTCACCAGACTGCTGTGAGGGGATCCAGACACTGAATCCCCCATGCACTTTCAGCTTCCCTAGGTCTCAGCAGGGTGCAGCACCGTTTCCTCCCTTGGCCTCTCTGCCACATTTCCTGGGCCCTGACTCTCAGTCTGTTACTCCTTTATGGAAAGGGAGCCCTTCAGCCCACCTGTCTTCATCCCCCAGAACCAGGGCTGACCTTCCCTAGAATCCTAATAGAGGTGTGAGCCTCAGAGAGACAGCACAGAATCTCTCCCAGAGTGATGTTTTAACACCACTCTGACAAGGATAAACATGGGCCAGATCTGTTCCCAGAGACAGTTGAAATTTTCCAAAATTCAATTCTTCAACTAAAGGTTGAATTTCAGCTAAAATGACATTTTAGTTAAAATTTTCACAGAAGTTGCATCTTGTTATGGACCAGCTCTACTGGTATGCCTTGCTCATATAATTCCCATTGGTTTCCACTCTCATTAGTTTGGCACATCTGAGCCCGTACCACAATGAAATGTAAAGTACAGTGCAGTGTCTGAGAATTAGTGTATGTCTCCTGAAACAACGAATGCCACAAACCAAGTTTTATTTATATTTTGCCACCTGATAACATAATAATGTGATAATATAAATCTTACATTTTGTGGGCATCACAGAAAATACATATTATGAAATAAAAATATTATCAAGTTAACCAAAAGAAAAAATAATATATTTAGAAAAGAAAAATATTACAATATAAAAGGTGATACCAGCTTCTTCCTGTTTTCAATCATTTGCTGCAAACGTTTAAATTATGCATCAATAAGATAAATTACCTTTATTTTCTCTCTTGATTTTAAACAGATAATAATTCAAACACAAATAAAACCTATTCCTCATTAAGGGAAATTACCGAGGACTACATGTAAATTTAAGGAGAGATGTTGCAGCGACTAATAAGAAAATTTCATTATAATTGCTTACTTCCTCACGGTATGAAGATCTTAGACAATTTAAAATGGTGCTATAATTCACAATAAAAGGAACCACCATTGGATTAACAGTAATCTCTTTGATAAATGAGCCGTTGCTGTAAAAATTGTATATTGTGAAAATTATCCAATAAAAAATCAGATTAGCTTTCAGTAGAGCTTGCAAGAAACAGTGTTGCTAATTGTGATTTTTATTATTTATACAGTGCCAAGTTTGGTGGGAACCTAATGGACAAGCAAGAAGATAAAAGGGGGAATTCCTGGCTCCACTGAACTCAATATTTTTGTCAGTGACTTTAGATTTCACTGAAGGTCCTTGCATTGAAGAGTTTACAATCTGAAGCCCTAATCCTGCACAGACTCGTGCATGTGCTTAACTCTGCTCATAGTGTGTAAGTCAAGCCCTCTCAGGAAAAAGGTTTGATAAAGTTCTTGAGCTTCAGCCTGGAATGCTTACCTCGGCTTCTCCCACAACTGTCTGTGTTTTCTACTACACTGCACACCACACATAGCAAGCCCTCCTTGAACAAAGCTGTAAATCCACTACCCTCTTCCACTTCAAATGCCACTTCTACTGTTTCAGAGTAGCAGCCGTGTTAGTCTGTATTCGCAAAAAGAAAAGCAGTACTTGTGGCACCTTAGAGACTAACAAATTTATTAGAGCATAAGCTTTCGTGAGCTACAGGTCACTTCATCGGATGCATTTGGTGGAAAAAACAGAGGAGAGATTTATATACACACACAGAGAACAAGAAACAATGGGTTTATCATACACACTGTAAGGAGAGTGATCACTTAAGATAAGCCATCACCAGCAGCAGGGGGGGGAAGGAGGAAAACCTTTCATGGTGACAAGCAAGGTAGGCTAATTCCAGCAGTTAACAAGAATATCAGAGGAACAGTGGGGGGTGGGGTGGGGGGGAGAAATAACATGGGGAAATAGTTTTACTTTGTGTAAAACTGGATATGAGTCAACAGTGTGCCCTTGTTCCAAGAAAGCTAATGGCATATTAGCCATAGAGGAGAGGCTGAGGGAACTGGATTTATTTAGTCTGCAGAAGAGAAGAGTGAGGGAAGATTTGATAGCAGCCTTCAATACCTGAAGAGGGGTTTCAAAGAGGATGAAGCTAGGCTGTTCTCAGTGGTGGCAGATGACAGAACAAGAAGCAATGGCCTCAAGTTGCAGTGTGGGAGGTCTAGGTTGGCTATTAGCAAACACTATTTCACTAGGAGGGTGGTGAAGCACTGGGATGGGTTACCTAGGGAGGTGGTGGAATCTCCATCCATAGAGGTTTTTAAGGTCAGGCTTGACAAAGCTCTGGCGGGGATGATTTAGTTGGTGTTGGTCCTGCTTTGAGCAGGGGGTTGGACTAGATGACCTCCTGAGGTCCCTTCCAACCCTAATCTTCTATGATTCTATGATTCTATTAATGACTCATCCATTCCCAGTCTCTATTCAAGCCTAAGTTAATTGTAACCAGTTTGCAAATTAATTCCAATTCAGCAGTCTCTCGTTGGAGTCTGTTTTTGAAGCTTTTTTGTTGAAGGATAGCCACTCTTAGGTCTGTAATCGAGTGACCAGAGAGATTGAATTGTTCTGGAACAGTATCCCCGATACTGTCACGGCTAACCCGGTGGCTGAACTTTGTGACTTTGTCCTCACCCATAACTATTTCACATTTGGGGACAATGTATACCTTCAAATCAGCGGCACTGCGATGGGTACCCGCATGGCCCCACAGTATGCCAACATTTTTATGGCTGACTTAGAACAACGCTTCCTCAGCTCTCGTTCCCTAATGCCCCTACTCTACTTGCGCTACATTGATGACATCTTCATTATCTGGACCCATAGAAAAGCAGCCCTGGAGGAATTCCACCATGATTTCAACAATTTCCATCCCACCATCAACCTCAGCCTGGAGCAGTCCACACAAGAGAACCACTTCCTGGACACTACGGTGCTAATAAGCGATGGTCACATAAACACCACCCTATATCGGAAACCTACTGACCGCTATTCCTACCTACATGCCTCTAGCTTTCATCCAGATCATACCACTCGATCCATTGTCTACAGCCAAGCTCTACGATATAACCGCATTTGCTCCAACCCCTCAGACAGAGACAAACACCTACAAGATCTCTATCATGCATTCCTACAACTACAATACCCACCTGCTGAAGTGAAGAAACAGATTGACAGAGCCAGAAGAGTACCCAGAAGTCACCTACTACAGGACAGGCCCAACAAAGAAAATAAGAGAACACCACTAGCCATCACCTTCAGCCCCCAACTAAAACCTCTCCAACACATCATCAAGGATCTACAACCTATCCTGAAGGACGACCCATCACTCTCACAGATCTTGGGAGACAGGCCAGTCCTTGCTTACAGACAGCCCCCCAATCTGAAGCAAATACTCACCAGCAACCACACACCACACAACAGAACCACTAACCCAGGAACCTATCCTTGCAACAAAGCCCGTTGCCAACTCTGTCCACATATCTATTCAGGGGATACCATCATAGGGCCTAATCACATCAGCCACACTATCAGAGGCTCGTTCACCTGCGCATCTACCAATGTGATAGATGCCATCATGTGCCAGCAATGCCCCTCTGCCATGTACATTGACCAAACTGGACAGTCTCTACGTAAAAGAATAAATGGACACAAATCAGACATCAAGAATTATAACATTCAAAAACCAGTTGGAGAACACTTCAATCTCTCTGGTCACTCGATCACAGACCTAAGAGTGGCTATCCTTCAACAAAAAAGCTTCAAAAACAGACTCCAACGAGAGACTGCTGAATTGGAATTAATTTGCAAACTGGATACAATTAACTTAGGCTTGAATAGAGACTGGGAATGGATGAGTCATTACACAAAGTAAAACTATTTCCCCATGGTATTTCTCCCCCCCACCCCACCCCCCACTGTTCCTCTGATATTCTTGTTAACTGCTGGAATTAGCCTACCTTGCTGTCACCATGAAAGGTTTTCCTCCTTCCCCCCCAACCCCGCTGATGATGGCTCATCTTAAGTGATCACTCTCCTTACAGTGGGTATGATAAAACCCATTGTTTCTTGTTCTCTGTGTGTGTATATAAATCTCTCCTCTGTTTTTTCCACCAAATGCATCCGATGAAGTGAGCTGTAGCTCACGAAAGCTTATGCTCTAATAAATTTGTTAGTCTCTAAGGTGCCACAAGTACTGCTTTTCTTTTCACTTCTACTGTGACACCTATGTGAAGTAAGCCAGCTAATGACTGCTGGGCTGAGTAGTAATCAAGAGAGAGCTGATATTATTTATTTCTAGAAGTAAACCAGATGCCCTTTCGTCTTATTCATAACCATCTAGCTGTGCACACAGGTAACCTATGTCACCATGAGATCTCATCATCCTTATCTTCATGCTCCTTCCCTCCTCCCTGTAGTGATTGTTACACCCCCTCGTTGTATTGTTTTAAATCAGACTGTAAGCTTTTTAGGGCCATGATCACATTTTTATGTGGATTTGCAGTGCCCAGCATAATGGGACCCTGAACCCAATGGAGATCTTTGAGTGCTATCCAAATTAAACTAATAAATAATAATAAATTCACACCTTCCCCCCTCACTAACAACAAGGGCCTTGTTCACAGTTCTCCTCACACCTTCATCCTCACAAAAGCTTTTAAGCCTATTAATAACTTGTCTATCCTTCTGACAGCCCTACTTCAGTAGCTAAGATTCAATGAGAGCTGTGTGTACACACAGCTGAGGGTATAATTTTGTCCTAGTACTTTTCAAGAGACTGGCCAAAGGTTGTTGAGGGTAACAGACAAGTTAATTAAGCGCAGAGGATGGGTCAAAAATGTGGGATGGATTCTGTGCTGCCTCATAGCCCATGTTCATGGCTTGGGTGCTATAGCGGGGAGTATAAATCTGATCAGAATTTGTCCATGGACGTGAACTCAGGTGACTTTATCTTGGAATTTTGTTGCTGCACTGGTATTGAAATATCAGTTCTCAAGTGCTGACCACATGGAGATTTTCTGTGACAAACATCTCATTGCTATATATCTGTATTTCATTTTAGAAAGCATGTAAAATCTGCACACCAAATGCAGGCAGTTTTTGAAAACAAAGAAATACTAGCAGAAAGTGACCAGAGTATAAGCATTTCTTATTCCCATAACCACAGGATTTAGGGCTTTTCCAACTTAACCACTAATGTAGTCCCCCATGGCTGCAGCTTAAGTGGTATATGTAAGAAAATGTCAGCTCCTAAGGAGAAATTTAGAAATTTCTAAATAGAGCATACACAGACACACTCATCATTGACAAAGTTACATTTCAAACACTACATTAGTTAAGGAGTGATGCATTTTTCACTGTAATCCAGAAATTTTAATCCTTTTCCTCATCTTTGCTGTGAAAATCCATGTTCTCTGAAGTGCTAAAGTTGTTTTCTCCTGCTGAATAGATATGTGAATCATTGAAAAAATATCATCAGGCACTAACACTTACTGACATGAATCACTGAGGACATGGAAGGCTGCCTTAATGGAATAGTTCTGGAAAACTGCCATTACTTTTTGTGAAAATATTCAAAATGTTTTGAGGACAGATATTCAGCTAGAATGAATTGTCATTGCTCCATTAAAGTTAGTGGTAAGTTACATTAACTGAAAATGGGACCAATAATCTTTAGTAAAGATAATTAAAAATGTTTTTCTGCCACTAATTATAAGAATCTCTCTCTCTCTCTTTTTTTTTTTTTTTTAAGAGACATCACTATGTTCTTTGTGCAAGAAAAACAAAGTTCAAAATGCAGCTCCCTTAGGGATTTCGTATACTGGCTTTTTGGCATGATCAGTCTAGCCAAAGAAGAGCAATGATCAGAAAAGGGTTATCTATAAAAGAAATCTATAGGAAGAATCAACATTACTAGCCCTGATAAGTGGCAACTGCTGAGAAATTTTATACATTAGCAAGTTCATATTGAGTAAAGAGCCAATCCTGTTCACACTGAACTCAATGGCAATTTTACCAGTGATATAAAGTGGAGTGGGATCTGGGCCTTAGCTTCTAGCTTAAGTATATAGATCCATGAAATCCATGCCCTTAATGTTTTATTGTGTTGAAAAAATTCAATGCCTTTGTGTAGTAAAATAATTCATCCTGAATTGTATAGGTGTGTAAAATGTATTTGACAAGATTCTGCATTCCAAGTTTTTCATATTTTGCCACATATTTGAAAATGGCACCGTGATGCTGTATAAGAAAGGTGACCGTTTATATCACTGTAACACAATTTCCTTAAATCTTATACAAAGTGTATCATGTAAGGTGCCAATGGAAAAGTTATGATTTGTTAAGTATGATTATTCTGTTTGCATGCATGTATCATCTTTGTATCTGAAGTTATAAATATTGGCTATGTGCTGTTATCTTAAACCTGTGTTATATTCTTGTGTGACATCCTGCAGATAGGACTTACATTAAGGCCAGACAGCTATGTATTGATGGCCCATCAAGGAAACTCAGCTCTCACAAAGAGCTATTTAAGAAACTCATCCCTTCCAGATAGCTCTTCCTGAGGATGCTTCAGCCAGCAAGGAGCCAATGGCCATCCCATGTGATTCAGCAAAACATGTAGAGGCATGTGATATGCTCATGTGACCCTGGACTCCATCTTGGGCCAGTAACTTTCCACAAACAGGGACAGTGGGCTTTATTTGGGACAGTAAAATTCCAAGCACATGGCAGAGGATATAAAGGACCCTGAGATATCTCCATTTTGCCTCTTTCCTGCCCTAATTTTCTGGATTGTGGGTTTACAATTAAAAGGAGCATCTTGAACTTTGAACTGAGGACCTTCCAATCTTTTGGAAGTTACCAGAGAGACTCTACAAGCTGGCAATCTATTCCATCATTGCTACAAACCTGATATAAGGACTTTGCAATAATTTGTATGTATGTGATCTATTAACTATTTATAACTAACTCTCTTCTTTTAGTATTAAATCTTTAGCTTGTTTACTAAAGATTGGCTGACAGTGTGGTATTCGGGTGAGATTTGGGGGTATGTGTCTGATCCTTTGGGATTAGAAAGAACCTCACATATGGTGAAATGGGTTTTCAGTAACCCCTCACTATATTAGACTTGGTTGTCTGGATGGGAGCCAAGGGCTGGAATGTTTAAAAGGGGACTGTGTTTGGCTTCTGGTTAACCAGTGTGGTATTACAAAAGCTATTTTGTTACTGGTTTGGTGAATCTAATTACAGAATAAACCACCAGTTTGGAAAGATTGTCTGCCTGTTCCTTGCAGTCTGCCCTGCGTGTGGCATTCTCAGTGTGGCCCTTCCAGGAACCCAGACAAAGGCACCACTTTAACAAAACTTTAAAATGGAAAATATTGAGACAAAATATTCATGAAATTGGGAAAAGGTTTACAAAAACAGGAGCATTTTAAATCAAATTACTTTGCATCCAATTCTGTATTTTTTGAAATAAAAGAATGGCCATTTATGCCAGAATTTTGTAAATGTTTGTAGATGCAAAACAAAAATGTAAAAAAGTACAAATCACAGTGAAACATGAAATGTCACAAAAAAATGCTTTCCTCAGTTTCGCCTGGCCATTTCACCTGAGCAATGGTGTGTTCTAACACGTGTCCAGATCCAGTTACATAGATTTAGAAAATTTCTCGAAGGAGTGGCACCTGCAGTACATATCCTATGTATGGTTAATGCTTGGAGGGTTCTTGTTGAAGTATTTTCTTCCCTCAACATTGCTGAGGGACACAGAAATGCAGGTTGGATTCTGTCTTTTGTATTCAATGCTTTCCACCATTGCTTGCTTGATCACCTGTAAAACAGAGTCAAAGTTCAGGGCAAAGAATATTGATACTGATGGTGGTTCTTGGTTGATGATGATGGCAAAAAGCTATATCAGATTGTACAATTGTTACTCTTAATACCAGAAGCAAGCCAGTATTGCATAGAAGAGCTTTAAAAACAAACAGACCGTATGTTGAAATTTTTGAAACAAAAGAACATTGTTCCCCCCCCATCACCATCACCACCTCCTCCCCCAAGAAGAATGCTAGCTACTTCTCAATCTCTTATTGTCAATCACTAGTTTGTTTGTTTGTTTTAAATAGTAGCCTCTCATAAAATATAGGTGACATCTGGAAGACTGGAGAATTTTGCAACGAGAAGGTTGTGTAATATGATACTTATTATGAATGATGATTTGTTCATACAGTCCTTTTATCATGGTAGCATCAACAATGTGCACTAAAAAAAACTGACAAACACAGAAGAAGTGTCATATTTTGGGGCTCTATCCTAATAACTGACAATGAAAGAAGTTAGTGTGTCCTGAGTATAAAGTGAGGAACTATTTTGCCACAGTTTAATTCCTAGGTCATCCCTCCTCTATCTTCATTTTGGTCACACTAAAAGTCCCATAAGCCTTTGGTCTATGCAATGTCTCTACCCTTTGATCAAAAATACAACAATAAACTTAATGGCTGTGACGATTTAACAGGGCTCATTAGTCAACAGAGTAATAGCCAGGATTGTTGGGAAATAACCATAAATTGGTGGCAGATTGTCCATCTAAATTTAAAAAGCAAAGGAATGTCCATTTAAAGAGGTCATTTGCCAGGGTATTCAAGAGTCCGGGGGAGGCAAAAAGGGTTTTTTGTGGTTTTTTGCCTCTATAAATCACTGCAAACTCAACAATTCACTCTGCCAAGAAGGGAAGAGCACAATAGCAGCAGCAGCTAAAAAAAGACAGAAAGCTGAATTCATCTACTTTGACTTGATTTCATACTCCGTGGATCATCTAAAAAGGATGTTTGCTCTGCTACCTGAATTAGTTGAAGAACCTCATGAATTAGTCAGGTAAACATTTCTCATCAGCTGTTTCAATTCTGCTATGTAGACAATTTTGTTATGAAATAATGTTCCGTGCCTTCTACATTATACAAAACAGAAGATGAGAGACTGTCTTTAAAAAAATGTCTATGTTAAAAATCTTAATTCTTTGATGTTGAAAGTAGAATGCAATATAGCCAGAAGGTGGCATATTTTGATCATGTACTTATTACAAAGATCTGAAACTTGCAGCAGAAAAAATTACTGCTGTTGAATGAAATCATTAGAACAAAAATATACTTGGGCCCTGATTCTGATCTTGTTTAAAGTAATGCAAATCAGGTGTAATGACTGGAGTTACACTGCAGCATATGAAATCAGAATTTGGTCCATATCGGATTTTGGGGTATAAATCAAACACTATAGAATATTGAGATTTAATGGTAACATGAAATCATTAATATAGCTTCTAACTGTTTTAAATTTTACTTTTATTTCCTTAGCTCAAACTTAAAAGCATTTATTGATTACAGTTTCAGCAGAACAAATCAATCTCTAGCAGACTGATTCTGAGCTCATTTACCAAAGCAATATTTAAGAATTATATATCTTATATAGCAATTTTCATCCATAGAATTCAGACCACTTTACAAAGATGGCAAATGTCACTATCCCCATTTTCAGATGAGGAAACAGAGTGGTGAAATCACTTGTTCAAAGTCACACGTGAAAGTAAGTAGCAGAACTCAGAATACATTACATAGATTAAGGCCAGAAGGGACCATCATGATCATCTAGTCTGACCTCCTGCACATTGCAGGCCACAGAACCTCGCCCACACACTCCTTTAATACACCCATAACCTCTGGCTGAGTTACTGAAGTCCCCAAATGATGATTTAAAGACTTAAAATTACAGAGAAATCACCATTTACTTTGGTTTAAACCAGCAAGTGACTCATGCCCCATGCTGCAGAGGACAGCGAAAAACCCTCAGGGCCTCTGCCAATCTGACCTGGTGGAAATTCCTTCTGGACCCCAAATATGGCGATCAGTTGGACCCTGGGCATTTCAGCAAGACCCAACAGTCAGACACCTATAGAATTCTCTGTAGTAGCTCAGAGCCCTCCCCATCTAGTGTCTCATTACTGGCCGATGGAGATATTTGGTGCTAGCAGTCAAAAATTGGCTACATGCCACTGCAGGTAGTCTCATCATACCATCCCCTCCATAAATGTATCAAGCTCAGTCTTGAAGCCAATTAGTTTTTTTGCCCTCACTGCTCCACTTGAAAGGCTGTTCCAGAACTTCACTCCTATTCCCCTAGGCCACTTAACCACGTGGCTTCACCCAGTTACCTGGGACGAGCTCAGATACTGCAATAATGGAACAGTAAAAACAAAAAAAAAACAGATTAGATTAGAATATTAACCCAAATTGGAATGAACCCCGAACAAGCACAGGAATTCAAACGTGAAAAGCATTATAGATTTTGTTACATTCTATCCAATTCTTTTGTTATGGCAGGAAACTATCAGTACAATAAAATAATCTTCAGACACACATAAAATGAAATGCATAACTACAAAACAGGGAATAACTGGCTAGGTAGTAATGCTCCTTAAAAGGATCTGGGGATTATAAACTCTGGAATAGGCTTCTAAGAGAGGCTGTGGAATCCCTGTCATTGGAGGTTTTTAAGAACAGGTAGGATACACATCCGTCATGGATGGTCTAGGCCTCAGCGCAGGGGTCTGGATCTGATACCTTCTCAAGATCCCTTCCAACCTTATATTTCTATGGTTCTATAGCTCCTGAAACATTCTTTAGCTGTTTCTTTTGAATGGAAAATATCTCTTATTTCAGCAGCATGATTACCTCAGAGCTTACAAGAAGAGATCATCATGCATGATTGTATTTACTGCAGCTCCATAATTCCAGACTTTAAAGACCAGATGCCAAAAGAAAGGGCAAAATTCTCCTCTCTGAATCTCACTGCCCATCTCATCCATCTTTTCCCCTGCTTTATACAGACCCTATCAGTGTAGTATCTGAACAGTTAAAATAGAAACAACTACTTCTTTTCTCCCTCCCTTCCCAGTCTGCAGGGGAAATAACTCCACCACTTCATAGTTTTTGTGTTTATATGTGCATTGAATGGAAGCACAAGTTCATGAAGAACTTATCCAGGGAAAGCTTAATTGAACATTTTTCATTTAGGCCTTACCCAACTCCCATTACGATCAATGTCAGTCTTTCCATTGACTTTAATGGGCTGTAAACCTGCCCTTAAAATTTGAAAGTCTGGAGGTCAGTTCCCTAGTCTTGGTCCAGCTGCTTCAGAGTTCAAGTGAAATGAAGCATCCTGGTTGTGGAGGGTCAAGGTGATCTCTCAGTGAACTAGGACCAAATCCCATGCAGGTGCTTTGAATATCAAGACAAAGATACCAGTCTGTATTCACTGGAGAGCCAGTACAGAAGGGAGCACTGATTGATGTGTTACAGTGAGTCCAGAGTTGCTAAGCAGATGGGATGCTAGTTGTTTACTCACTGGAGCTTTTTCAGTATGTGCTTACCATAAATATAATGTATTGTAATAAACAAGTAACAAATAAATGGATCACTAAGGCCATGGACAGGTTTGTGTCTGGTACTAATGGATATAATCAGCCGCACATGGAAATTGGCATTTTTTGTCATCATGGCCATTCAGTCTCTTTCCAGAACCCAGATGCCATTAATAATGGGAGCCATAATGGAGAAGGCAAGCAGACCCCTCTCTCACCCTACCAAAATCACTTGGTCTTGTCAGTTGCCTTTATCAAGGTGCTGATTTGGTCAGTCACCGAGAAAGCTGGGACATGGTGCTATTTACCTTGCCTGTTATAGGTAGTGTTCTACATTCAAATTGGTCTGTAGAACTTCAGTTGAGATCAATGGGATTCTGCACACAAATCAAAGGCAGTATAGGATCCTTAAAAGTTAACTGGCTTTGTTTTTTGAAAGTGAACTTTTTCATCTTACTAGTTGGGCTGTACTTCTTTTGTGAATTGTGTAAAAAAGATTAATGCAAAACAACATAGCTAACTGCATATACAAATACATTTTTTTGCAAGTTTGCACTTTTCCGCACACAGGCAGAAAAAAATCGAAGATTTTTAGCCAGTAAATTTAGGGGTTTATTCTAGTCTCTAGTTAATCCCATCACTATGTAGACTCCCTAAAGCACCTCTGAACTGGTGTAAATCAGACATTTTTACACTGTACTTACATCTAAGTTATTCAGAGTGTTGAATTCCATTAGATCATGAAGCCTTTTGAAAGCTTCATTGGAATATTGGAAGTTGAAGGTAGAGAATGGCGTATTAGGATCATCAAAAATATCAAAGTCAGCGAAGTCCTTCTCTCCTTGAGTTTCTCTTGGAACAGCTATAGAGACAACAAAAAACCAGAGACAATAGTTTATCATTTTGAAAAAATAAAAGGGAAAGTTTTAAGAGATGAAGTATAAATTATATAACAATAACTTGCTTTTATATGGGGCTTTGGAAATTGATGGCCATTATGGAAAGATTTCTAGGTCTTTCTGATAAAGAGTATTCACAATGTAAGAAATGATATATTAATTTCTTGTTTCCAGGAACACCAAGATTTAGTATCTTTTAGTGTCTATTGCAAACACACCTGGAGCTTTGTATTTCCGGAAGTTGATGTTTGCCAGAACAAAGTGGATGATGGTTGGACAGTTTTTCTCTGTAGCCGTATTTTTGGGTTTGAAAACATAGCACTCCTTGAGGCCCTCTCGATCAAACACATGTGGATCTATTTTTGGAAAAGGAAGGCTGTTCATTCTGGCCCATTTTTCAGCAAGCAAAATTTCCTAAAAAAGGAAGTAAAGTTTCAAATGTTTACAAACAACCATCACAATTGGGGACTTTTTATTGAGGGTCACAAAGATAAACAAAGATAACCAGTGATAGGAACAATCTTTCGTTCCCTTTACCAGCTCATAATTAACATTTATTCTTTCAATCTTCTTCTTACAATTGCTTTCTGACTGCAGTAGGAGTATCGGCATGAGTGAAGCATTGCCAAATTGGGCTTGATATCTAAACACAAACAGTTTTTGGTTTGAAGTGTAGGCTCTCTTTTAAAGAGATTTGCTCAATCCCATATCATTAAAGTGAAGTTCCACTCTTAAAAGCAGGTCTCCAGATTTATTTTCTTATGCAACTCTGCTCCCCAGAGACTCATATCTGATGACTTTATTGATAAAAATACATTTTAAAAATGATTTTTACCCCCGTTACTCTTGGAGGGGCAACCGAGAAGGAGCAAAATTGAATTCCACCTTCAGTATCATCATCAGAATCGTTTAAAAAGCCAGTTATACCTGTGTGAACCCAGTGAAAATAATGGGGTTGTACAGCTGCTATTGAAGACATTATTTGAAGACAATGGGGTTGCACAGCTGTAATTCAGGGCCTAATTTGGCCCGCACAACCTTTATAACTAGTGATGATTCACGAAAAGGGGAGAGTTCATCTTGACTCTCAGATTTTAGGATGAGTTTGCTTTGCCGACAGCTAAACAAAACTCCACTCATAATTTTATTTTTTAAACTAACCACCACTGCTATGGAAACCAAAGAGATTTAATCAACACTGATCCCCAGAACACTACGTTTGCATAAGTACTTCTCCAAGCAGAACTGCATTTTAAATCATGCTACAGCCATGATGGAAACCTGAAAAATAGTATGTTGTTTTCTCATGACAGAGACGTAAACAAAATCATTTGCAGACAACGATTCAAAAGCACATGATGTGGGTGTATTGTGGGAGGGTAGGGAAGACCAGTCTATATTTAACCATGTGTTATCTAAATATAATCAGAGTGAAATTGGATTTTCCTTTGGGAAACCATTTTGGACATACAAGAGACTACAAGGCAGTGGGTATGAAATAATAATGGGTGAATACAGTCATTGTCTTCAGCTGGCAGATTTCACTAAGTTTTGGAGAGAGAAGACATATTTCAAATCTATTGCAAACAAAGGGCAAATTCTTCAGTGATGTATGCACTGTGAAAAGCAAGTGTGGGAACTGCACAAAGTGTACACATCAGAGCAGAATTTTGCTCAGGTCCTTCTTGGCAGAGTGAAAGTGGCTAGCAGAAAACTACTGTCTCCAGATTATAGCTGGGTGCTAGGTGGAGGTATGTCAGTATTTCTATCATACGCGTCAGTGTTCAAAATTAATAGCTCAGTCTTTTAAGAGATCACTTTGAGACAAAACTTCATGCATTTCATTTTTGTTCTTTGCCAAGCTCCTACCCTTCTGTCAAATGGCTTTTTAGAGTTGCTGGAGTTTTTGATGGAATTTATATAAGGTTATAAAAGTGCATGAAACCCTGTTGCTATTTTTAATAAATATCTTAATGTTGCTATATTGCTACCTTCCAAACTGCATGCAAAATACCTACCAACAGACAGAAAGCTCAATGCACAAAGAGCAATACAGGACTAGCCATTTAAAACCTTGCCCAGACAACACTATTGGAAAAAACATAAAAATGAGAGAAAAGAAAAGATGTCTCAGTGGAGATGACCTTATGAAGTCAATGATACTAGCTGATCAGGACAATGGACCCTATGCTCCCTTAATGACAAAAAATGGGCCAAATTCGGAAGTGAATTTTGCCTAATTAACCATTAGACTTCAGGATTCAGTCAATTAAGTGGAGGTGAGGTGTTTATGCAGGAAGATCTAAGCAGCATGCCAAGTACAGGGACAGTCTGAGTTTGTTTAACCTACTATTGTTACAAATAGTACCTTATTACTGTAATGGAAAGAGATTAGAGAGAAGTTCTCTATTTTTTCAGTTTGTTTACTCTCTGCAATACTCTATAGCTCATATTACTGTTCCCCAACATAGTCAATGGTCAGTGGTGTTTGGGTGGCTCTTATACGTGGCAGCAGAGGAGAGAGAAATCTCTCTTTTTTAATTGACAATGTGGTTGTAAAACAACAACAACTTTCAGTGGGTCTCCAAAACAGGTGTATTCCCTGACACTACTTTAAGATCACTTTTAACAACTGACTAGGATTTCAAATTGATGGTGTCCATTTAAGTATCCCATGAAAATTTCCTTACTGTTATTGTTTTTCTGTTGGCTTTAATACTCCTGGGAGACATTAACCTTCCTCTGGTCATTTAGAGCTGTCTGCATGTTTTGTCTATCTGTTTAGATTGTAAAGGCAATGGATCAGGCATTCCACTCTTGCCACTTAAATAATAAATGTCATTTAACCTTTATTTTGCAGTGATTACTTTACACTAGGTTGGATGGGACTATTCTTAGAAAATCCCAGATAAAACACTGGCAATGGCACAACTGAAAAGTTTGCTTCACTTCCAACATATTGTATAATCAACTGTATTGCAGTGACTGAACAATGATAAATCTCTACAAGACGATACAGAGACATTCCCTACGTCATATAATGGAGTTGCTCTATGAAGCTAGAGCATAGGAATTCTAGTTCATATTCCAGCTATTACATTCTTTCCAGCTACTAATGTGTATGTGTTTAATCTTAAGAATTCTTATGTCAGCTACACAGCAACCACCTTCTCAAGTAGTTACAACATGCAGTAATTATAAACTTGGACCTTTCTCATGCTATTTCTAATACGATTGAGATGTTGTGGTACAGTAAGATTGGCGTACATTTCTACCTCCCTTTTCCCAAACAAAACTGTAGACGTCACCTAACTCCTACATGAATACAAAGGACCTGACTCTCATGCATACTACAGCCACTCTACATCACTCTGGCAGAGTAAAGGGGCCTGAAAATGCATGTAGCAGTGTAAAGGAAGATCAGGGCTCAACAGTTCTCATACTGCCCTAATTCTCACTCTGCAACACCATGTATCAGGCTGGGTTACTTTCCTGATAGTACTTTCTAACAGAATATCTGATTCACTTTTGAATGACACCATGCAATCCCCTCTTAACTAATCATCATTATTGTAACAGATATGGCAATTTCCTCCAAACTCTTTGGAAGATTTTACTGTGTTAAATCTATGCATCATTGTGGGTCAGGGATTGTATGTCATTCCATAGGGGAGAGTAACGACAGTCCCTTCCCTGGAAATAAGAACTTAGGGGTTGGGGGGAAATTAGGCAAATTTACTTAGGTTGTAACACATCCAGAGAGATTCCACAGACAAAGGATTTTTGGATAAATAGTGTGAGTTTAATCTGAATCACAACAGGACCCAGCAAATAGAAAGGATCTTCTGTTCAAGAGAGGGCCCCGATCTGCTGGGAAGGGTTGGAAGCACTGACCAAAGCACTTACAGAGATAGAAGATGATCTCTAGTTAGCTTATTAGCATACAGGTAGGCTCTTTATTGTTTATAATAAGTTTTCTCTGTAATGCCTTTACTGCATGAATAAATGTACTTGCTTAGAAAAAGCTGTGTGATAGGTTAAAATGGTGGGCATTTACGCTGCTTATAGCCTCTGAGAAGAAGGTAAAGCAGCCTGCTGCGGCAGTCTGACTTGCGAGGGAATTCACAATGCAGGCAGGGAACTGTGCAGCTTAGAAATACCCCGGTCAAGAGGGAGAAAGAAGCAGCTTTCCACCAAGATGGTCAGGGATGCAACCCTATGCTCTGAGTGTCCCTAGCCTTGGTTTGCCATAAGCTGGGAGTGGACGACTGGGGATGGATCATTCAATGATTGCCTGTTCCTGTTCTGCTCATTCCCTTTGAAGCATTTGACACTGGCCACTGTCGGAAGACAGGATACTGGGCTAGATGGACCATTGGTCTGACTCAGTGTGGCCATTCTTATGCCCAAGAGAGGTGACAGCTGGGGAGCCAGAAGCTGCTAGAGCGGGTGTTCCTTCTAGATCACAGAGGGGGATATAGGCGCAGTTGCTCTGAACTGTGGCAATGATCATCATCTATTTTTGAAGAACAGCCCCATTAATCCTGTAGGCACAGTGCCAAATTTTCATCTCAGTTAAACCAATTCAGTGCTACTGAATTCCCATCAGTGCACTAGATTTTACATTACAAAGGTCAGGAACCCATGTTGCTGCAATGCCAAGCATATGCTTGGTGCTCAATATATAACAACATTCTATTTATGATTAATTAATAACATAATAAATGGAAATGCCTTCCTCTTAGAGCTGGAGAAATGGTTAGCTTTTGGATTATAAAGAAACCTGCTTTCTGGCAGGGAGTTTCTGAAGAAGTCATTATATCTGATCCACTTCTCAGCCTTTCCATTGAATTCACTGAGAGTCAGACCAGGTCCTCCATGTCTAAACTAATGATAGGGAAATTCATTTGGTTTGAAGATCTCGTCTGGAAAGAAGTCAGAATGGCAAAGGGAAAGTGTGTTCTAAATCTCTACCACACGGTGCTGGATACTTTAAAAAAACAACCACCAGAACTGCTCTGATGAAAAATCTCCAAGCCACGACAATTAGACTCTTGAAATTTCTAACCATTTCTTCATTTAAAGCCTCTATGGCCAGTTACTCATCTGTAATCATACTTTTACATTTAGGGTAATTTTTTAAAAAATCCTTAAGTGACTTTGGAGCCAAAATCTCAATTTCAAAAGTGACTCAGGCACTGTCAGAGTCTAAATCTCACTGAAAGTTAATAATCCATAGCAGGATTTAGGTGTAGCAATCCAGTGGAATCCTCAGCCCCAAGTTAGGCACCTATACTCTCTGTACAGTGCATGGGGAGAGCTAGGTGCCTCAGAGAGAGATTCACAGTAGTCAGCATGCTAAAGGAGGAGCCATATAAGGTAGTCCATGGGAAATGCTGAGGAGAGGGGAGTAGCCTAAGCACCACCACTTAGAGGTAGTTAA
Organism: Dermochelys coriacea; assembly: GCF_009764565.3. Taxonomy (NCBI): domain Eukaryota; kingdom Metazoa; phylum Chordata; order Testudines; family Dermochelyidae; genus Dermochelys; species Dermochelys coriacea. Next base: position 57,338,473 of record NC_050075.1, on the reverse strand, counting down.
CCACCGAACTCCAGGCTGGATGAAGATGCCTATCAACACTCAGACTTCACAGCTGTGAACTTTCTCCTAGAGCTAGGCACCTAAGCCCTTTCTCACAAAAAAACAAAACAAGAGAGGGACAAGCCAATGACCTGGGCACTCACCCTGGGATGTGGGAGATCTGAGTTCAAGTCCCTGCTCCAAATCAAGCAGAGTGGGGATTTGAAGTCTCCCACATCCCAGATGAGAGCCCTGACCACTGGGCAACTGACCTGGTTCCTATGTATGTACACGCACACACACACTACCCTCCAGCCTCCTTAACCAGCCACCCCTCCTGCCAACTTCCTGATCAGTCAGCCTTGGCTTTCTTTTGTGCAAAGTCTGATCCAGTAGGTGTACTCTGAGCATGCCAACTGGACTTAATCCCTGCTGTAGACAGCACCAGATCAACAGAAGAGTTCATCTGTCGACCTAGCTACTGCATTTTGGGAAAGTGGATTACCATTGCGGATAGGAAAACCTCTCCTGTCAGCATTAGTAATGTCTACACTGAAGCACTACAGCTGTGCTACTACAGCATTCCCTTAGGTGGCTAGGGAATTTAGGTGTTAGCTGAATGGAGATTTTGAGGATCTCAATGTCAGATAAATATTAGAACCAGCCACTTAAGTCCCTTGGTGCATTCAGCCCTAAGCGTGCCACCCACATCTGAAAATAAGACAGGTACTTCTGAAAACATTACCCCATTAACTATTTATTTACAACAACAACCTAGTAGTATTTAAATTAAGGTTAAGTTATGTTTACGCTGCGCCACATTGCGGACTATGGGGTATGAACTGCGCAGCATGCACCAAAGTACTGCGATCTAACTGCCCCGTGTGGATGTTGCTGTCATGAACTAAAAGGTATCTAGTTTCCGTTAGCACACTCCTGTTTGGAAGAGGACTGCGTTAATGTGAACTAGGAATCTTTTTGTTTGCATTAGCTGCATCCACACAGGGCAGTGAGATTGTAACACTTTGGTGTGCTCTGCAATTCACATCCCCATAGCCCACACTGTGGTTCAGTGTACACAAACCCTAAGTGTGCTGATACACCTTTCATAGACGATTTAAGGAGTAGCTTATGGTAGATAACAAAGGAGAAGTTTTTTCACTTCTTACATTAAGAATTTATCTTTTTGTATTTTGTTTAACATGAGATAATCATGACATCAGAAGAAGACTGAAGTAGCAGTTCAGATTTCTGGATGTTTGCTTATTGTAATTCTCCTGTATTATGGAACTTACATATGGTATTTTCTTCTATGTTTGTGTTGTATTGTTTTATTTTTTATTAGTATTATATTTTATAGTATAAATGTAAGCTACTTATTTGCTTAATATTGATTATAAACATTTTTTTTTTTACAAGAGGAGACAACAGATCATGGCATGTAGTTTAAAAAAAAGATTTAAGGGTCAAATTCTGCATGTCATTGTGCAGGCAGGGTTTCCATAAAAGTCAGGTGAGGAATTATTTCAAGTGACATTTTGTTGAGGGTCAAATCCCACTGCCTTCCTCGTGGTAGTAGTCTCTTCTATTTCAGTGGAATTAATCTCCTGAGTAAAGTGAGCAGGACTGGGGGGGCTGAGTAGAAAACTAGTGAAGTCAATTACTGCAGAGCTGGAGCTATGATGGCACCAAAGTAAGACTTTTGAAAAAGAGCCCTGCGAATGGGAGGGCCTAGAGTGAAGTTTGCCACCAGCATGGTGGGAGGATAAAAAGCATGGCCCAGCTTTTCAAAGGTATTTAGGTGTGTAACTTCCATTGAAATCAGTTGGAGTTAGATGCCTAAATATCTTTGAGAATCTGGGCCTAACCTCCTTAAAAATGATAACACAAACTGAAGGAATGGCCTCGTCTACTTACTTTGAAAGGAGGACTGGAGTCACTTGGCCTTGCAGAGAAATCAAAGGAGATGATGAGATCAACACCTCGCTGAGGTCTTAAGATAAGGGGGTATGGCAGGTTAAAGGTGAGCCCACTATCCACTACATGAATCTTTTTGCTCTTCACATCTAGTGGCTCATATATCCTCTCAAACTCATCAGGATCTAAGCAAAACAAAACAAAAAACAGATCCAAAAATCCCCAACAGTTAGTAACTGAACTGGTAAAGTATCCTTCTAATGGATTGCAGAATCACTCAGAACTATGGATGACAATTGCATTAAGTAACTTAACTAAATGTAAGCCTAATGTGATCTACTGTAAAGTGAGAAGTCTTAACAAAAAATGTTTGTATTAAAAATAATCACAATAAGATGACTTCCAAAGTGACAGGAATTAGCCCCCTAGGAATGCAAAGCAAATGATTATCCAAATCTGATATCTGACTGCAAAATCATAAATGTTCACTGTATGACCTTCAGTGACAATCTTCACATCCAAACACTATGTTGACATCCTTTCAAGGCTCCAGTGTCTGAAATTAGACCTTAGGCATGAATTAACACGTTACCATGTTGCTCATCACGTTGGCCAGAACCATAATATTGTTTTACAGAAAAAGTTGTCAGGTTAGAGTCTGCAGGCCCAAAAGCATGCAGTGTAACCTCCCTGATCCCAAAGCTCAATCTGTGTGTACGAGGGGTGGGGGGCGGGGGCGGGAGGAAGGAAGATTTCTGTGAGTCCATTCGCACCATCCCAGTCTTTGGATACTGCTAAACAATTCCTGTAGAGCTTGAATATTCCCCCCCTAGGTCTTAAAGATATTTCTGAAGAATGATTTTTTTCTTCATAGTGCACCTGATTGTACCATGTAACAGGACCTTTAATCATAAACCGTGGTTTGCTCCCAAAGTTAAATTTAAGATGCTTGTGTCATAAATATAAAGGGAAGGGTAAACACCTTTAAAATCCCTCCTGGCCAGAGGAAAAACCCTTTCACCTGTAAAGGGTTAAGAAGCTAGGATAACCTCGCTGGCACCTGACCAAAATGACCAATGAGGAGACAAGATACTTTCAAAGCTGGCGGGGGAGGGGGGACACAAAGGCTCTCTCTGTCTGTGTGATGCTTTTGCCAGGAACAGAACAGGAATGGAGTCTTAGAATTTAGTAAGTAATCTAGCTAGATATGCATTAGATTCTGTTTTGTTTAAATGGCTGAGAAAATAAGCTGTGCTGTATAGAATGTATATTCCTGTTTTGTGTCCTTTTGTAATTTAAGGTTTTGCCTAGAGGGATTCTCTATGTTTGAATCTGATTACCCTGTAAGGTATTTACCATCCTGATATTACAGAGGTGAGATTCTTTTACTTTTTTTCTTCAATTAAAATTCTTCTTTTAAGAACCTGATTGCTTTTTCATTGTTCTTAAGATCCAAGGGTTTGGGTCTGTGTTCACCTATGCAAATTGGTGAGGATTTTTATCAAGCCTTCCCCACGAAAGGGGGGTAGGGTTTGGGGAGGATGGGGGGGGGAGGGAAGACTTTCCAAGCGGGCTCTTTCCCTGTTATATATTTGTTAGACGCTTGGTGGTGGCAGCAATAAAGTCCAAGGGCAAAAGGTAAAATAGTTTGTATCTTGGGGAAGTTTTAACCTAAGCTGGTAAAAATAAGCTTGGGGGTTTTCATGCAGGTCCCCACATCTGTACCCTAGAGTTCAGAGTGGGGAAGGAACCTTGACAGCTTGAAATTTTGATTTAAACAGCTATGTCTGCAGAGGGCACTGTAGTCCAAGGAATGATGAACACTGTAGCACCTGAGCACTCAGATTATTTGTTTCTTTTGTCTCTCCCTCTAATATCTACTAGTGTAGGGTAGTGTCCAGATGCGGATGACCTGTGCTATACAGGAAGGCAGGCTAGATGATCTAGTAGTCCCTTCTGGCCTTAAACTCTATGCCTCTAAGTTAAACAATCATGCATATCTGACACAGATGACAGAGTAAATAGTCACCCTTGCAAAGGTGTTTTCATGTAAGGAAAAATGAATGGAAATTGATTCTTACTCCAGTTTATAAAAACCAGGTTACCCCTTGCACTTCAGGTTCCATGAAGAAAACTTTGCCCATTAAACCTCAAATCAACTACTTTGATTCTTTTCTCTTTACCCAAGAACAGATTCATCAAATGATGCACCAATTTCCTATTTTGTATCTGAATTTCTCAAGGGAAAACACCTTCAGAGCAACATGTGACCGAGATGCAGAACTTCTATTGAGACCTAACCAAACATCAGAATAATAGTTCTCTATGCCTTATTAAAAAGATACTCTTAACTTAAGTCACAGGCAAATACATTTTTTACATTATATGTTAATAACACCTTACATTACTGGAAGTATAAAAACATACAGATTTACTTTGTATGTATTTACATTTCTTTCAGCCTGGAAAATAAAAGTCAGCTGTATCTGTTTTTCTTTTGTTTGTACTGTCGAATTGTTTGTACAATTTACCTTTCCAGCTTTTACTGATACAATGACTGTGTTTCATTTGCATTTGTTTGTTTATAAACCATTTGCTTTCACTAGAATTTTTTTTAAAAAATTTAAATCACTTCATCAATTTATAAAAGCTTTCTTTGTTTAAATTTATGAAATTTAAATATGGGGCCAAAATAAAATTCTTGTTGAGAGGTGCAACATTGGCTCTTGCCCCAAACTGGTTTTAGATAGTATAGTCTTCTTTTTCAATTTACCACTGCTCCAAAATGCTAAGCAGAACACCACATTTGATTTCACAATGGTAGTAGGGTCTCCCATCTCCAGGATGAGAATAAATCAGTGTTGACACCACTTGTACTAATACTTGTACTGTATTGTTACTAAGGGTGCTATTCTTTATATCTCCATCTATATCAGCAAAAGTAACAGCTGATAATGTTAAAATTGCTTCCAAAACTGCATCAACAATACAGGGAAAGAATCATAAAATATCAGGGTTGAAAGGGACCTCAGGAGGTCATCTAGTCCAACTCCCTGCTCAAAGCAGGACCAATCCCCAATTTTTGCCCCAGATCCCTATATGGCCCCCTCAAGGATTGAGCTCACAACCCTGGGTTTAACAACTCAATGCTCAAACCACTGAGCTATCCTTCCCCCTCCTATATGATCTCTGGTGCCAGGCAGGAGCAGCTGCCCTTTGTATCCCAGTACTGCACTCCCCCTAAGGGCTGGGTTAGGAACTGTTGGTTCATCTTGGATTTGTAGGTTAAAGCAAGGATGCCCAGGGTAACTGCTCTGTGCATTTCTGGCAGCCCTTGTAAGGTATCCCATGTTTTTCATTAGACTCTGAATGTTTATGGGAACCCCTCCCCCAAAGGTTAGCACCTTAAGGGCCTAATGCTTGGAACACCTACAGCACTTGCCCCCAAATGTGTGGCGTATCCAGCCACTATCAAATAGATTCGGAGATGTTAAGTTCAGAAGGGATCATCAGATCATCTAGTCTGCCTTCCTATATACCATAGGCCCTCAAATTTCCCCAAGCTACCCCATACTGAGCCCAAACTAGGGGATCTATGGAGCACAGCACTCAGAGTGACTCCATGAACTGGAGTCAATTACAGTAAGTTGCATGGAATTTTTGCCTCTCTCTACAGCATCAGCACTGGCCACTGTTGCAGACAAGGTATCAGGTAAGAGAGATCATTGGATTGCTCAGTTATGGCTGCTCCCGGTTTTCTTTTTCTTTTTCAAAGATACTAGTTTATATTCCTAGGAATTCTGCAAACTGTTCTCTGTGAGAGGTAAGATAAAAATGGAAGGACTTATTACATGTGAATTCACCAAAGAAAGATGCACCTCTGCTAAGATATTTTCTTATCACATGAAATCTTTTTTAACAGTAAAACATAAAGAACAGTCATAAATGAATAGAATCTGTGTGGGACCAGCACAGATTGACTATCCGATATACAAGAATTTGATTTAGAAGAAAGAATGTTTCAAGTATAGCTTATAAAACATATTCTCATTTTTTCTTTCCAGATGCTCCTTTGTCATGGCAAGCAACTTAAAGGAAAGTGAGGGAGTTGAAAAGGGCATTCACAACTGACGTGCATCTACCATAAAATAGTTTCCATAAATATTGAAATAAGGAAGCAAAGCCTATGAGATAATTTTTTCCCATTGTTATTCAGCTGACATTTTCTCAAGAGTGTTTTAAAGGGTGTTGGAACATCAAAGGTCCAGAAATAGATCAACAGTGAGTCTATATAGAAATTATTCGGGAGTTTTCAAGTAGATTTGAGGTTATTTCTTAAAAACAAAAATAACGTGGGGAAAAGTTAGATGGGAATTCTACTTAAAATAAAAGTGGACAGCTCGTGCAGCATGGAAGCACTGGATTCAATAAAACTCCATCCAGCTGAGGAAGCATATGTTTAAAAAAATATATACAAATTAGATGCAGGAGCCAGTCTGGAGTTTTAATGGACTCAAAGCTCAAAGATTTTAAACAGCTGAAATTCTTAATGGAAAAACAAAAAGTCTCAGTGTGAGGACTTCATGCTCCAAGGGATTAGAGCCAAGCATTGATTGTTTGAAGTCAGTGGCAATAGTCCCAGGGATTGCCTGCAATAAGACCAGGATCTACGTCTGTGAGAACTGTTTGTTCTGAACAGGTAGCAATTCCATGACCAGGTGTGAGCAGGGCTGCATCCCCATCTAGCAGATAGTTTCTGTGGTGGAGTCCTACCTAGTGGTAAGGGATCAGGGAACCCGAGCCCACCCACATCATTGGGTTCCAACCCCAAGACCTCCAAAAAGAAGGCTTCTGCTACTTATGGTCCAGCTATCACCCTCTCCTGGGTCTCTGCCTACTGCTCTGTCCTTCCTCAAGGTACGTTGTGGCTCGCGGTTGTCTCTTGCAACCTGACCAATGGTCTGCAGGCTGGGGGGGGTGTCTCAGCTCCGTGCAGCAGTCCTCCTCCTGGGGATGCTCTCCTGGCATAATCGCTCCATAGTAAATCTACCAAATTTAATTGGGAAGAGAACTCCACAGTTTGGTTCACTTTCTATAGGGAGATCTGTCCCTCTCCACCCACCACCCTGCTGTGCTGAGGAGACTCCCTTTTAAACCCCTTCTCCAACTGGAGCATGCCCAGCATGCCTGCTAGGGCAGGGCTCCCCAGGCCCAGAGTTGTTCTTGCTTCTCTGTCTCTCCAGGTCATCAAGCTGAGTGGACTTTTGGACTGCCTGAGAAAAGTGACCCAAAGAGTGGAGCTCTCTTCCCGGTTAAATTTGGTGGTTTGATTGAGCATGATACCACACAGAGCACCTGTCCCCAGCTCTGCTCACTCTCCTCTCTTGCCAGTCACTCCCCACTAAAACATACCTAGAAACAACTGCACAACGGAGCATTTGCAATCCTGCAAATGGGAAGCTAAAGTACGTTGCTTGGCTGTTCTCCCAACCCCAGCACTCTTCTGGGCTTATCAGGCCGATTTGGCTGGTATTTAACAACATAACCCCTGCATGCCATACAAGGGCAGGGAGGGAGGCAGAGTATCATAAGATCCTCTCTTGAAAATTTCTAACACTCCTTGTGATCTAATGTGATTATCGAGTCTTATGATACATAGGGCTTTTATTCATGTTTATTATGTATAATACACTGGCATGGCCTCATGCATGTGGTCATGTCTCCTTCTAGTGGATGGTCCTATCTACTGTATTTCCTTCTGCCAGCTGCTACTTTTAGCTGAAGCATTAGATGCCTGTACTTTCAATGGTGCAGGTCCTGAATTCAATTCCCACTGATGATTGTCAAGTATGCCTAAGTGCAGCCCTGGTTCTTTACCTATACTATGACTTTATAAGTCTGTGGTCAATGTGAAAAGCACTATACATATGTCAGTTCTGTTTTTTAAAGATGTCTTTATTTCTGGTCTGTTTAATTTTTCTATTAATAAACAAAAAGAAAAAATATTTTTAAATTCTGGTCAAATTATATTGTTTTTAAAACCATGGATAATAGCAACATGGATAATTGTTTGATGGTTAAATACATCCAGTGCCTTGATATAAAAGAACATGAAAAATAATGTAATATTTTGAATTTATTTCAAAGGTTCCTTTGCAGCCACTTCTTTAGACTCCCAGGCTCTTGTCAAATATAGATAAATCCATCAGTAGTATTGAAAGTACACTACTGAATAATTCATCTTAGTACAGCCCCTCTGTTCCTAACCACCGAGGGCCCAATTCTATTGATAGTTACTGTTGAGCAAAGTGCAGGGATTACTCATAATGATAAGCACTATGCTTGGTAGCTTGCAGAACTGGATTCTAATCTTGTAATTTGAGCAAATACTTAGAAATGCAAAAAAAAAAAAAGTCAACCGCAAAAAACTATTAGAACATGGCCAGGGAAACTCCAGATGACCTGTAGTCAAAAATTTCCCTCAAGCAGAGGCAGCTCTCTGTCTATCTAAGGTTCAATTTTAATCCAAATTAAAGCCCTGGAGGTTGAAGTTCTGATTTTACATACTATGTGCTTTAAATATACTACAGTTCATTTTATTCAGTTCAAGTTATTTTTTATCACAGATCTGCTAAGCACTTTCCTGCCTGTTTTAGGCACTATAAATACCACTATAAATATTAAGATTACCCAGTTGTAAACACTTCTAAGCTGAAAAATAATGTTTAGAAAGTGGAGCACACACGGAAAGTATAAGCCGTTCAAAAGGATAGTTACATTACCAAATGCACATTAGAGAATCACTTTGTTTCTTGAGTTTTTAAGAAACTCATCTGGTATTTACAATTCCATAATGACAAGTTCAAACTTCCCCCTCCTGCACACACATGGACATGAAGAAATAGATATGAAGAAATGTGAATGTGCCCAATGGATCAAGCATGCTGAGGTAGGGATTTTAATGAGGAGAAAGGTGTGTCTTAGTGGACTAGCAGAGTAAGGGTGTTCCACACTGGGGATAGTGTGGAGGAAACACCCAGATAGCTGGGAGAGAAGCAGAAAAACAGAGCAGCAAGACTGGAGGCAGAGGCTGATTCTTTGAGATCTACAGATCAAAAATGCTATATAAGAACTAACTGTTATTGTTGCTGATCTACTATGAAAAATTCAAGGAGTAGGGAGTAGGGAAGGGACAGGATTTGTAGAGAGAGTTGAAGGGGGAGCATTAAGGAAAGTAAATGATGTTGTTTGGCAAGACTCATTTCTGCCCCATGCTAATAAGAGAAGATGAAAAGAGCATGATGGGACGTTCCACATAGTCTTTTGTGTGTATTTCAAGAAAGCCAGGAAGTGGCCATGTACAAAAAGCACCTTAATCAACTCTACCAAGGAAAGAGCAACTCCTCCCCACCCTACAAGTAAGTATGTTGTTCTACCAATTCTGACAGGAGGCCTTAGGGTTGGGCATCATACAGAACCAACAACACATTGCACTTCTATGGAGCCAGTCCTGATTCTGCCAGGAGGCCTCAACTTGCCTCATATAGGAATAACACATTGCACTTACAGTTCCAGTCATCTTTAGGATCCCAACATGCTTGTAAATATTCAAGATTGCACCTATGCAAATGTGCTCTAGCTTTCAGAAGTGTTCAGTTGTAAGCATTCCAGTCTAATGACATGTTCCCACAATTGTAGCTCACAGTTTATTCTTTCACTGACAGAAATACACCGCGCAGATATTTTGTGAACTAACCTGCAACTGCCGTGTCCATTTCATCCTCCTCCACAGATTCCTGAGTACCCAGGCCTGCTAGAGGGGTGGGTGGGTACCACGTGTTGATGTTCAAGCCCAGCATGAAGTTGTGTACTTTCCCAGCACGCCCTTCTCTGGTGTTGAAAAGGGAACTATCTCCCACCAAGGCCATCAGCATGCGCTGGACCCAGCTTTCTTGACTGCTACTTTGAAGTTCTTTTTCAGCTTCAGGATTTTCAGTGCCTGTGTGTAAAAAAATGAACAACAGTGAAACGGTTAACAAAATGAGGCTTCAGTTTCAACACCCTACTGAAGCAAAAGGGAGCCTTCACATCTCTCCCAAGACCAAACCATGCCCTGCTCTCATGCACAGCTTAAGTAAATGGAGTTTGTGCAGAGCATTTAAGAGGAGCTGGAGGAATTCTCACTCCTCAACTGCAGAGTGTCCATCTAACTTCTTTGCTGCTTCTATACTAGCATGACTGTGGAGATGCCCGGGTTCCTGCCACTGTGGGATGGGTGTGGATCCATGTAATAGCACATTCACTGGCCTCTCCATGGCACACTCCTGAGTTCCAGGAAGATTCCTGCTGTATGGTCTTGGCCCTGCTAGGTGGAACCACGGTGGTAGTGCTGCATTTAGGGCCTCCTGTGCTGGTGAAGGGGTCAGCAGCATTTCACCAGGTGAAAACTCAGGCTGTATCTGTTCACACTCAGAGCTGTATCTTCACAGCCATAAGGGGTATATAGATATATATAAGGATGTAGATATTGAGCTAAATCTTAAATTCTACAAATCTGCATAACAGAGAAACCTGAGCATTTAATAATTAAGTCACAAAAGTGTTTCTATGGATCTTGCTTTATTAAAAAAATAATTATTGAAAAATCTAAATTTTGGGTCAAGATTGTTCTGATAACATCACCTGAGTAAACTAACAATCCAATCAAAAGCATAGCACCTACATAAAAGTAACCTGATTTCCAAAAGTGATGAGCACCCATAGCTTCCATTCAAACCTGCCTGTGGGGCATGACCTTGAACTCTCCAAACTCCCAACAACTTCTGTAGGTATTTTGAGTGTTCAAGGAATTTAGCATCAGGTCCGATGTTCCAAGTGTGGCACTCTCATTTTTCTCTTTAATCCATGCTTCACAATGAGCTTATTTTCATTTAAATAGGGGCAGAGCAAGTGTCAAAAGAGTAGGAAGTCTGGTCTGCAGGTCCTACTGCAGACTTATCCTGTGGAAGTGTGAGAATCATGGCAAGCCCCCGTGCTTAGTGTCACAAATCAAGCTGTGTAAAGCCCATACAGACATACAAGGCCGTAAATAATGATTATTTTCTTTATGTGACACTGAAACAGGATATCTGCAAATAAACACCGAAATTGGTATCTCTCCCTCCCCATTATTTCAAGTCAAAGGAGAAGTGAGGAGCTTCTTACTTGACTTGACCTCATTTTCAAAGGTTTTGTTTTCCTCCTACCAGTGCTGGCACCATCCTTAAAACCTAAAATAGTGCATAGAGCTGCATCCCCTTCATTGCTTTAGTTGTTAGTGGTGATATTGATTCTTGTAGAAGAAATAGAGACACCCAAAACTATGATGTGGTAGGTGCATGAAAGAATAAGGGATTTTAACATAAGAACAGCCATACTGGGTCAGACCAAAGGTCCATCTGGCCCAGTATCCTGTCTTCAGTGGCCAATGCCAGATGCTTCAGAGGGAATGAACAGAACAGGTAACCATCAAGTGATCCATCCCCTGTCGCTCATTCCCAGTTGAAAATATTTTCATATATAAAAATCAAGATAAACTATTTGGGCAAGATGGAGATAATGGTTAAAATGTCAAAAGTACTTAAGTGACTAGGATCCTAAATCCCATTTACAAAAGTGACTTAGGAGCCTGAGCCCCACTGACTTTCAATTAGAATTATGCTCCTAAGTGTCTAAGTCACTTTTTCCAAAACACAAAGTTCAAGTTCCAAATTTTACCCAATATGGTGGCCTTAGGTCCAGAATGGCAATACTGAGGACACTCACACAGGTATCTGGAGGTACCGGAAATGCTAATCAAAGACAGTGGACCTAGACTGAGCCACACTCAGCTGAACTTTTGATTAAGGGCCCTTTGAAATCAACAGGCATCTCTAGCTTACTGGGCTAATGACTAAGCCAGGGACACTGGTGAACTTGCTAGCTCATCAACTTCAGCTTTCTGGGAAATATGGCTTGATGAAGTTACTGGCTCAACAACTCTCATGTGCTAGACTTATGCCAAGATGTGGGCTTCTATGAAGATTATTAGAGCAGCACTGCTGGCTTTCTGAGCTGATGTTAAGGCACAAGTCTCTGAGAGGTCATTTGTTTACCAGCTTGAACAGTCTGAGCTGATAGGAAGAGAAAGGTCTCCATCAGGTCTCTTGCTCAGGTCTCTCACCCTTACTAAGCTAAAGCCAAGGCATATACTTTTTTAAGGTTGCTGGCTCAAGCAGTGGAATTTTACCATTGGCATCAATGGGACCCTACAAAGGACAACATATATGGGCAAGTCAAACGGGATTCAGACCATTTTGGGGGTATGTACATGACTGATAGCAACAAAGGTCCCTAAATTTTCTTTTGTCATCACAATCACCTTGCTTTAGCTAGAAAAATCAACAGTATATATAGAGAAAGTGGAGCAGGTATAGCAAGTAAAACATGCCCTGGACCATGGAGTTTTCCTTACCTTTTGGTCCCTGTGATTCATCTTCACTGTCTGAACTATCATTGCTCACAAGATGCTTTAGCCTAATATTTTCTGTTGAAAAAAATATATATACACAATATCTTAAATTATTAGATCTAAGCTTACTAGTAGATCAAAAAAGTGTCAAGGCGTATCATTGTATAGTACTTGTGATAGATAGGAAATGAAAACTAAGCAAGACAGCTGTAGGGAGTCAAGTTATATTTGGACATAACTGTGAAGAATCTATTGTGTGTGATCCTGGTTTGGAATTGTTGCAAAGTTCAGGATAGGTTTGCCTTTTTTTCCACAGGAATTCGGCATTATCCAACGGAATTCTCCTTTCAAGGCAGAAAATCCTCTGAAGAACAGGTGGAATTTTAAGGTGAAGTCCAGACATAAGCATGGGCAATGCACACTAACATCCATTGTGAATTACAACTGCTTATACCAGGGTTGATTTCTCCAAGATTATACGCAAAATAACAAAACTAATGACTGTTTTGCAAGCCCACAAAATAAAACTACTTTAACAGAAATAAGCCTGACAACAAAGCCATATATTCTCCTCTGAATGTATGCCTTTAATTTGTGGTAATGGGAATGCCATTTGCATATCAATTACCCCTCCACATTCTGGGAAGTAAAAGAAAACAAGAAAATTACATAACTTTAATACAAATCTATTTTGGAGGGAAAAACAAAACAAACAAAAACCGAGCAGTTAGGCCAAAGCAATTAATGTCAGTGGAGAAGCAGGCATTTTACATTTCACTCCATTAATCAACAGAATGAACACAAGGTATGTATTTGGCAAAAATCTATTTTCAATCAGGATAAGATCACTGTTTCCAAAATAATCAAAGCCAGCCTGAAACTGTAAATTACTTGGGATTTTTCCAAAACCATAAAAGAATATTAAAAAAAAAGGTAAAGGATTTTTGAGAGCTGTGCAATTAAAGCTACAATGCATTCCACTGTCAGATCAAATAGCTCATAAAGGAGATTAATTTATGTGAAAACTATTTTCTAGTTAGCAAACTCTGTTTTAATTATTTCTGCTACTTCTTTCAAGTAACCAACTATGTTTAAAATAAGGAAAGCCTTTCTTGAAACAAATGGACTTTCAATTTTCACTGTCTTTAGTTATTGGACTTCATGTGAATTATAAGAAAATCCTTTTATAAACAGCCTAATGTTGGAAAATCATCTTCAGCTGATACTGTGGGCAATGTGTGTTGGAACAAACAAGCTCACCAAGCTCCCAATATTCTGACTTCTTCTGTTTGGGTGTAAAGATTTAAATTGGGATTTTCAAAGTAGGCACCCAACTGCTATTGAAGTTTTATGGGAATTTGGTGCCTAACTCCTTTAGGTCCTTTAAAAATTCCAGCCTTAAAAATTCTTCCTCCCCAAGATAATTTATAATGTAAATAGTCTATACTAGAAATCTGAAAACAAGGAATAAGTAATTGAAGCTGAAAGAAGACTGTCTTCTCATAATTGTTTTGAATAGAATGGAATAGATATCATACACCAATTGCCTCTTCCTAAAGAAAATCACCCATGTTATTTATGACATAAACCAAATTTTTGTCATGGCGGGACAATGACAGAGTTCATTTTGGGCAGAAAATGCTTTGTTTGGGATTGTAATTTATACCACGTATATTATCCAATCAAGGATAAGGACAACTAAAACATTAGGCAAGGAGCAACATTGCATTTCCAATACTTCTACTAGCTCAAAACAGAAAGTTTGATTGAGAGAGATTCAGGCTAACAAAAGGCATGTGGAAATTAAATTTAAATGTGCTATATATATATATAGATACAGTGTTTTATATACATAGATACAGTGTTATATAACACTGTATCTATGTTGATTGTTTATGAGGATAGTCCTGTTAGGATTAGATATTACATTGTAGAAATCTATACAGACACGCAAGCGTTTCTGTCATTACGGATTTTCTTGTTAGATATTTTCACTCTTGAAAACTAAATAACTACTCAGACACTACCTAAACTATTGTTAATGCTAATAGTATGCAACAAAGACAAACGTACAAATTCTTGGATGATGACAAATAATATCTGACAAGACAAAAATTAACAACCAACCAAAAAAAGAAACTATTAAAAGCCACAAATACAGATTTTGAATGTCAAAGATGTATTTTTTAAAGAAAAAGATATGAGAAATAGCTTATTTAATTCTCATGTTCAGTATGGTTTATAGATTTTGGGTAAAATCCTGATTCCACTAAACTCAGCTGAAGTTTTGTCATTGACATTAATGGGCCAGGAATCCACCACATAAGTTTTATAGTTTTGCCACTATAATATAGTTCAGGTTTCATCCCCCTTTCCATGGTAAACTCTCACTTTGAGGTATTTTGTATTTGTCTGTAAAAATTCTCACAAAAACATTAAACATCTCAAATCAAGAGCAAGGGTTTTTTAATGAAAAAAAAGTTGAAAAATATATTTGGAAGTGTAAAAATAGATATTATTTTTTAAGGATTTTTTTCCTACCAGAGAAAAGATCTCTTTAAAAATTCAAAGTGATGCCCTGTTCTAGTAAAGCAATTAAGTACAGGCATAACTTTAAATACATAAGTAAACGTAGTGATTTTTATAGGGCTACTCATGCTTAAAGTTAAGCATGTGCTGAAGTGTTTTGATGACTAATGCCTAAATTCCTATGATGACTAATGCCTAAATTCCTAAAATTAACTCAAATAGACAGATTATTATATTAACTAAATCATTTTTTCTTTATCCAGTGAGTTTTGTTGCTCATGAACTACACCAGACAGAAAGCCCTGTAGGATGAATTCTTCTATTTGCCACAAGACAGGAGCAGCATGACAAAGCTAGCTTCCCCATATTGCCCCAGCAATAGTCTCAACCACTAGATAGAAGGGATAGCGGAGTTTTTATGCCCAGCCAGCCCTCTTCCGCTCAACTCAGACTATCGACATGGGTGCTGACTATTCTGGTTTATTTAGAGGTTTAAATGCATTTCATGTGCACCTATCTACAGTCTCTGGACACAGTACAGGAGTAAAAATCATTCCAATATCAAAAGCTTTTAAAAAACCCCAAACTAGCATTTTTGAAAGATGTACCTTACCACAACCATCAAGCTCCAACATTCCCCTCCCTACAATGATGTGAACACATGTCCAGTAGAAAGAAAATGGAGACCACTAAACTAATTTAACAGAAATGAAACTATCATCAGATGGTAAGAATTTAGGGCACCCTGGAATGGAATGGAACCAGCAACCAAAAGGTGAAAAGCTCCATTATACCTTTATCAATTACATGAGCAGTCCCATCTTCAAAGACATTTATTATAATGGCAGGTAACCATGAGGGCAGGTTTTCAGCCTGTTGGCTCCTGAAGCTGACCACATCAATCAAAAAAAGCACTTTGGTGTATGTATATTTAAACCATCATGTTTTTTAAAAAAATCTGTTTAAAGAATATTTATGTGCAAGACCTCTCCTCTTCCAATAGCCCTGACACAGGTCAGGTATGGTGCCTATTCAGACTACAAATAAATAAAAGTGGGGAAAGTAAGCCAATACTAATACTCTTCCCCTGCCCTCCAAGTCCTTTACTGGTTTTTATCACTGTAAATTGGTGAAAGGAAATTTCCTTGGCTTTTGACATACAAGAAAAGGTTAACAGTGTCATACACCCACAAACAGATCTAGAGTGCTAGTGATGTTTGAGTTATTAATTCACTAAAATATTAATACCAGTTGCTGGCTAATAGATTTGTTTTTGTTACATTACCTAATTCTTCCTCCATGGTGGGACCTTTATTATGAGAATTGGAAACTCCAAGTACTCTGTTAAATAATATAGAAAATGCACTGCCCCAAACACCTGAAATGGAAAGAAAATGACTAAATCAATGGAAACTTGCAGAACAAAACATATGTGAAATTATTTAAATAGCTACTTACTTTGAGAATGCATTGGAATAAAAACAAACAATGAGATTTTTGGACAGATTAGATCCTAAATTCAGAGGTACACTACATAATGAAATTCCCATCACTGAATATGGAACCATTCTTATGGGCTCCCACCAGGCTATTAAAATATTACTTTTTGTATAGAGGTTATTCTTGTGTCAGACTGTTTCTGATTAGAGAAAGACAAAACTTTAAAGCACTGGAGAAAAGGGAACTGAAATGTCAGTTTTGTTTTACTTATTTATTTTAATCATTCACTTACCCATGAAGAAGTGCAGGGGGTTTTCTTCATGTTTTTTTACCACTGTTCCCATAAAAAATTTACTTCCAAACAAATCAGGAGGCATGAATGTGCCATACTTCGCCATACCGATCTCATATGGACTGAATTCCACCCAATCTGCATGCATTACATAAAGAAATTAGCTCACATTTTCCCTCTAGACATAAATGCAGCATGAACAAAAACAATTCATCTGTAATATACACAAATGGCTGGCACCTTTCTCCAAGAGGAAAGAAAAGCATACAAGGAAATATACTTGATAGTAAATTGTTCCCTGTTCATCTCCTATAAAATGCTGGAGATATCATTAAATTGAGAGAGTTTCTCCAGGACACATGTAATCTGGGTATGCTACAGGTCAAAAACCCCTGGAAATGTCTTCCAAGTTATGCAGAAGTCAAAACTCCCTTCGACTTCCATGGGAGTTTTGATTCTGAAGTTAAGTTGGAAACCTCACCCATTCCTACCATAACAAAATGTGTTTAAAAAATTAGGCAGGCGGTGGCAGGGGGGAGAGAGATGATGATTGTGGATTTGAAATAGGCTATACAACATCTGGGTTCCATCTCATGCATCAATGTGACTCACCAACCTAATTCACTTAGGAGCTTAAGTTCCATTTCCAAAAGTGACCTACACACTTCAACATCTAAATCCCATTGACTTGCAATAGGAGATGGGCTCTGAATAGCTCTCTTTTGAAAATAGAATTTAGACATTTTTGAAAATTTTACCCTGAATCCAGTGAAATGCACTCACATTGCAGGATTCAGCTCTAAATCATGAAGAAAACTATGGTAGACAAAAATACAACCTAAAATATCTGGTCTTCATTCACATTGTCTTATAATTGAATCCATTCTTTTCAACAATAACCTATTTAAGTGCCCTTATAAATCAATCATCAATACTGAAGGAAGTGAAATACCATCTGTCATATGCCTTCTTAAAGGCGACTTTAAAATATATTATAAACATAGCAAAGACTCAAAGATGAGAGAAGACACTAGCATTTGATTTCTAATGTCAACAAAACTTCTGAATACATGAAAATACCAGCTATAAGAGAATCTTTTTAATTTGAAGGAATGTTTTCTTGTATAGAGTTTAATGAAATTAATGTGATGGTGATGTACCAGTATAAGAAGCAGCCTAATGCTGGAACACGCAGTGTTTGGCTAACAACGTGTTGTCCGCAGGTGTTATTTTTTTAAATCCTTTGAGACAATTGATTCTTGCTTATGAAAGAAACTGCTTAGAGAGATTCCAGCAAAATGCAAGGTGTTAAGCTTTTTCTCAGATGCTGGTGAAATTCAGCGATCTGGGTAAAAAGAAAATAAAAAGGAAACCATATCTGTCTGAAAAGGAAATATTTGACCAGGACTACTATGTCATTCAAACTTCACAGCCTGGCAAGGTTGATTGTGGGGGGTATAAATTATCTGATCAAAATATACCATACACACCCAAGCAAAAACACTTGAAGTGTTTCATACATACAGGTACAGGCATGGGAGGAAACTTAGAGACCCAATGATATTAATCTGAAGGTTAATGCACTTTAGCACTTTGATCTTAATAGTGTAACTAAATTTAGGAACAGGGTGGCCAGAAAACCAACAAATTAAATGCATCTGTCATAGCCAAGCCTTGGTATTTCCATTGAGGAAGATAATTTTTCTATTCAGACCCAGAGCATAGGGAAATCAAGCAATCTTTTTTCCTATAAATTAACTGATCTCACTTTTAGTCACTCATCTCGTTGGAGATGGGTGGTGTCTCAGTGGTAAGACAGGACTCAAACTGTCCGGAGACACAAGCTTTGACCTGAAGAAAAGAAGCTCTCAGAGTGTAAATAATTATATATCTATGTTCAGTACTCTTCGCAGTTATATCAATACCCTGGTAAGGCAATGAACCTAGAGAAATCTTAATATGTGATTACTGTCAAAACCCCTTGTATTTTGTTTTTCTTATTGCACTGTATAAATCTTGTTTGATGATATGATGTCTGGAAATTGAATAGTCATTTGTCCCCTGTAAGAAGTTGTGGTGGTTTGGTTTTGAGCACTTGTGGCAATGCCCTTTTTAAAGGCATTTACATCAAAATAAGTTATGCAAGTTCCCCATCTGAGGCCTGATCCAAACATTATTGAAGTCAATGGAGGAGCCACCAATTGGCTTCAATGTTGCTTGCATCTGTCCCCTGATGTAAATCAGTGCAACTCCATTGTGGAATTATATGGATTTACACAGCTGAGTAGATGGCAATTTTGGCCTATTCTGATACGAGGAGGCAGACAGTGAGGAATCTCATTAGCTTCAATGGCACTTCAGTGAGGGATGCAAAATTTAGCTTCTTATATGTGGCAATGTTGAGAAAATAAGTGTGCCATAAGAAAGTGTTTCCAACTAAACTGTGCAATTTATGCAGGCATGCACCTTAATCTCTCTGAAATGTTGGTAACAATTACGGGTTTGCTATACTCAATTTCAGATGCAGCAGCTCAAAAATCTAAACTTGAATTACCTAGCTTTAGCTAACTTTTCTTTCTGTTGCAATTTGTCTTTTATATGTGAAGAAATTTGGGAAATCCAGAGTAGAGCCAGTACATGTTTTGTGAACTCAGATTTCTCACCATAGGTAAATCTAACTAACTAGAGCTATATACGCTGGTGCTGTGAATCTGTCAGCTCTTACAAGGGTCACTGTTGTCTGACCTTACTTTAGTAAAAATAGCTGGATAGGTTTTTATAAAAATTATCTCAATAAAAACTTTCCTGAAATAAATCATATTAATTATGTTTAATTAGTAATTATTACTGTTCTGGGCATGACCGGCGCCACTAGGGTCAGAAATACTATGAACAGAATGATCACTAAGAGCCTTGAGCATAAAAGCAGATGGCAGTTGCATGAAATCTTGCACCATCACCTTTCTGAGGAATGTTATCCTATACAATTAATGCACCTCAACAAGAAGGAACAAGACAGGATTTATCTTGCATCCAAAACCTAAGTAAGAAAGAAAGTGGAAGTATTTTGTTCAAAACCTACTGTACCTCAAGTCAAGACAAGTTATGCAATTATATAGGGAGGGAATGGCTCAGAAAATTATACTGAATGGAAAACTTCGAGAGCATGGTACACTAAATATGCTGATAAGGATGACAGTCTTAAAAGAACACTGTTAAGTTAAAATAAATATTTAGAAGGAAAGGTGGTCTTGTGTTTCAGACATTAGAGTTGGACTCGTGAGTAGAGTTGATGGGATGCCTCTCTCCAGTGGAAAATTTAAACTTTTCCTCAAAAAAACCCACACTACTGAGAGCATCTTCGGTTTTCAGCTGAAAATGTTTCAGTTTTCCATTGAGAATTAGAATATTTTTGAGGAAAGCAGACACTTTCCACAAACATTTTCATTTGGTCAAAAATCTAAAAAAATCTGGTTCAATTTCCATATACTTATGAACTTTAATAAACTTTTATCATTGCTTTAAATTATCCCAACCTCTTTTGTAATTCTCACAGTGGGACCAATAATTCAAGATTTATCCAAGCCATGGGATATAATTCGTCCAAAAAAGCATTAAGAAGAAGTAGGACTTTTTTTTAAAGTGGGGGGAAAAATCTCACAAATGACAACTAAATAAAGAGATTGAAAACATACCTGCAAACATAAGTTCTGACACATCAGGTTTGACATGGAGACAAGTAAAGAGTGGCAGAGCACACTGTGCCTCATTGACTTTCTCCTTCATCTTGCTCAAAGTGGTATTCATCCTCTGCAAAAAAAGGAGAGAGGTTACATAAAAACTATTGGTACAAAAGCACTCTGGAAATGGATGACCTGCCGCTAGTTGGGGAGACTTCTAGTTTTGCTGAAATTATCAAAAGAGAAAAAGGAACCCCTGAAAAATCAGAATGCATCACCATAAAAGGAGCTAATCTCTATGAATGTCACGATCTATACAACGCATGTTAATGTACAGGAATCAAAGTAGTAAATGCCTAAAGCAGTTCCCATTCTCCCTGAACTATTTACCATATCCGAGAGCAGGGGGAGATTTTGGGGACCTCATTGGGGTGTTTTGAAAATTTGGCAGAGATATGCAGGATGAAGTCAGTGTCTCCCATACACTCTGTTTCCTGTGACTGCTGGGGTAGCAATATTGATCGACACTGAAGATTCTTATCTTCAGTTGTTATATATGGGCTTGTCTACCTGCTATTCCAGAATAGCTATTTCTGATTAATTCCTTGTGTGGATACTCTTATTCCAGAATGAGACTGATTTATTCTGAATTATATCAATCTGGATTAAGAAAATTCAGAATATACTACTCTTAGTCCATAATCAGAGCATCAACACATGAAGTTAATTGGGAATAGTTAATCTGCTTTAAATACATACCTGGATTTATTCCAGATTAATTTTCATGTGTAGACAAGTCCTAAGAATAAGCATCAAGAAAAATATATCAGGAGGCTAGGAAGATCATCAAAACCTTAATGCTGTCTCTTAAACTGAACCACCATTTACTAAAATGTGATAGATATAAGAAATGTGATCTACTGCACAGGACAGAATCCTGGGAGCCAAGAATCCTGGATTATATTTCCAGCTCTTTGAATGACTTGTTGCTTCAATTTGCATATTCAGCTAAATTCTCTGGGTTATTGTTTGTTCCTCCATATAACAAGAATAATCATTCTAACCAGCCTCACCCCAAGAGCTGTTTTGCCCTTCTCTCTGTCAATATTTTACTGCTATTAACCTTGGAATAAGTCAATATCTGATAGTTTATTTGTACATATGCACACTATAGAGTATCAGACCAATCTATAATATTCTATTATTATATTTCATTATGTAAGTACTCTTTGCTTACTGTACATGATTAAAGGCAAATCCTGCTCACATGATTTACTGGACTTCAACAAATCTATTACACGAGTTGGTCAAGCAGGATTTGCCTTTAATGCTGCATAACAGTGCTATCCTATGGCATCTCTTTCACTTTCAGAAAGTTGGTGATAGGAGATTCATAAAATAAAAAAATAAATAGACAAACACGATCTGGACTACTACCTCATAACAGACTTGATAGATAAATGCTGCCTCTTTTCTTATTTATTAAATGTGCATGGACAGATTGCAATTTTCTTGAATGATTTAGTTATTTGAAATTATTTGACAAATATTCGTGCTATTAAATGTGTTTGATAAAATGTTAGTGAGGACACAAAAAGGTCAATTCAAATGAATATCTGTAGATGTTATTTTCCAGTATTCTCGCAGCTTGAATAACCATAAAAACAGACTTACATTTTGGATAAGTGTTTCCCCTATCAACATTCCGAAGATATCAGTGAATGTTACAGGCTGCCCAGAACGTTTCTTATTCCATAATGCTTCAATGTAGCGTTTGACTTTCTGAGGAGTGAGCAGCAGAAGTGGGTTATGACTGACAGAGTTCATCAATTCTTCATTAATCTCCTTTGGTCCTTTCCTTGGGAAATCTGGGTGAGAATACAAAGATGACATGTACCTGTAATGAAAATACAGTGATCAATAACTCTGTCAATAAATACACAAGACACTTGCGTCCTGATTTTGCAGTATAAAGGCCCAAATGAGCTAAATTTACAACAGATGGACTATCTAAGTTTTATATTTCACTCAGTTTAACAGATTTCCTATGTGATTATTCACTTTACGCAAAACCCTGGAGTTTTTATGCAGGAAAAGCTCCCATGGATGGGGAGTTCCGGATTTGACCTTCATGTCTTATTTACTCCCTTTAAAACATGAATATACCATGAGTAAAATTTTCAAGTGTGCCCACCTTTTGAAAATGGGACCTAGGTGCTTTTGAAAAATGTTAGGGCTGTCAAGCGATTAAAAAAATTAATCGCAATTAACTGCGCTGTTAAATAATAATAAAATACCATTTATTTAAATATTTTGGATGTTTTCTACATTTTCAAATATATTGATTTCAATTACAACCCAAAATACAAAGTGTACAGTAGTCACTTTATATTTACTTTTTATTACAAATATTTGCACTGTAAAAAACAAAAGAAATCGTATTTTTCAATTCACCTAATACAAGTATTGTAGTGCAATCTCTGTATCATGAAAGTTGCACTTACAAATGTAGAATTATGTAAAAAAAAAAAACCTGCATTCAAAAATATAACAATGTAAAACTTTAGAGCCGACAAGTCCAATCAGTCCTACTTCTTGGTCAGCCAATCTCTCAGATAAACAAGTTTCTTTACATTTGCAAAAGATACTACTGCCTACTTCTTGCATACGATGTCATCTGAAAGTGAGAACAGGCATTTGCATGGCACTATTGTAGCCAGAGTCGCAAGATATTTACATGCCAGATGCGCTAAAGATTCATATGTCCCTTGATGCTTCAACCACCATTCCAGAGGACGTGTCCATGCTGATGGGTTCTGCTCAATAACGATGCAAAGCAGTGTAGACTGACGCATGTTCATTTTCATCATCCGAGTCAAATGCCACCAGCAAAAGGGTGATTTTCTTTTTGGTGGTTCTGATTCTGTACTGTCCAATCAGAGTGTTGCTCTTTTAAGACTTGTGAAAGCATGCTCCACACCCCATCCCTCTCAGATTTTGGAAGCCATTTCAGAGTCTTAAATCTTGTAGCTATCTTTAGACATTTCACATTGGTATCTTCTTGTCAAATTTGCAGTGAAAGTATTCTTAAAACGAACAATATGCACTGGGTCATCATCTGAGACTGGTATAACATGAAATATATGGCAGAATGTGTGAGAGAGCAGGAGACATACAATTCTGCCCCAAGGAGTTCAGTCAAAAATTTAATTAATGCATATTTTTAACAAGTGTCATCACCATGGAAGCATGTCTTCTGGAACAATGGCCGAAGCATGAAGAGGCATATGAATCTTTAGCACATCTGGCACATAAATAACTTGCGACGCCAGCTACAAAAGTTCCATGCGAACGCCTGTTCTCACTTTCAATTGACATTGTAATTAAGAAGTGGGCAGCATTATCTCCCATAAATGTAAACAAACTTGTTTCTTGTAGCACTTTGCTGAACAAGAAGTAGGACTGAGTAGACTTGTAAGCGCTAAAGTTTTACATTGTTTTGCAGTTATGTAACAAAAAAACTACATGTGTAAGTTGCATTTTCATGATAGAGAGATTGAACTACAGTACTTTTATGAGGTGAATTGAAAAATACTATTTCTTTTATCATTTTTACAGTGCAAATATTTGTAATAAAAATAATAATATAAAGTGAGCACTATACATTTCATTTTCTGTGTTGTAACAGAAATAAATACATTTGAAAATGTAGAAAAACATCCAAAAATATTTAATAAATTTCAATTGGTATCCTATTATTTAACAGAGCAATTAATCATAATTAATTTTTTAATCATGATTAATTTTTTGAGTTAATCACATGAATTAACTGCGATTAATCGACAGCCCTAAAAAATTTATATAATTTCTTTTTGTATCATTGATATATTCAGGCATATCCCTAGTTTTGAGGATATGTATATTACATTAAAAAAATTACGCTGAAGTTGAGAATTAAGAGCTAGAAATAACTCAAGTGGAAACAATACAGGAGAATGTTTTATTTTAAAAAGCCACACACACAAATATAACCCATAAGGTAAATTTTAGAAAGATGGGAAGGTATAAGATGAGGTTAATCATATACAACACTCATGCACATACACAGAATATAGTATGAAAAGTTTTACTCATGGAATATTCTTGTTTTTAAAGGGTTTGGGCATGCATACATACAAACACACAGAGAGTTATGCTTATTTAGCTCTTTTCAGGCTCCAAATACATTATTTTACATTATTTGATGAGTCAGTTCTCCAAATGTAAACATGACTATACATGAAAGCTCCAAATAATTGTTTAAATTGTTCAATTAAATATAATCATGTTAATAAAATTATATGTGCCAATTGCCTTATAGTCTTGACAATTATCTTTCAGCAGCAGATCTTTATCCAGTCAAAAGGGTCAAAAACTGAAGTCCTAAACCACTCCTTATTTGGGCAAAACCCCTCTTGAAATAAATGGGGTTTTGATTGACTAAGGGCTGCAGAATAGGGCTCCCAAATGCACTGCATTTCAATTAGATAAAACTTGCTTATTTATATATATATGCTTGAGGATTACAAAATTAGAGA
The DNA here is from genome assembly GCF_009764565.3 of Dermochelys coriacea. Lineage (NCBI taxonomy): Eukaryota > Metazoa > Chordata > Testudines > Dermochelyidae > Dermochelys > Dermochelys coriacea. The sequence goes on along the minus strand of NC_050075.1, from coordinate 57,313,570 downwards.
AGAAATTATTGCAACAAGCTAACAGTACAAAAAATATTCTGGCAATTCAGTCTTACTCAGAGAATGACCAAACAAATTTCTCAGTGTCATATTATCAATTCTGACTTTTTCTTATCTAATGTACTGACTGGTATGTATATGAACCACTGTCATCTATTACACAGTGGCATTGGGCCAGATTTACAAAGGTATTTAGGAACTTAAAGATATAGATAGGTCAGTGCCTAATTTGTAAAGAAAAAGGTATCTTGGCTCAAGAAATTTATTGCCGGGGCTCAAGCAATTTTTTTTACTTTCATAACTGATGCAGCAAGCCCAAAGGTGCCAGGGCTATGAACTGCCAAGCCTGGAGGTGCCGGGGCCCAGCCCTGGCATAAATTAAGCATTGAGATAGGTGTTTAGTGGGATTTTCAAAAAAAGACTAAGCAGGTTAGGCACCTAACCCAATTTGGTAATTATGTCACCTTCTAGTGGCCAAAAGGGATATACTACTACTGACAAGAAATGGAGATTTTTCACTATTTCAAATTAGCAGAAGCCTGTGTTTGGGGAATTTCCCCCCATGTAGTGTGTATACAGTTTAACGGATAACTGGATTGTCCATACATGTTACAACTCTTCTCAAAAGCCATCAGTGTTACTGAAGTTTATTTTTACCGCACTATAATTTGAACAGGTTTGTCTACTTTACATCTTTGTATGGATGTAAATACAAATAGCTTTTTGCATAATTTAGGTGGGAAAGAGTCACACTGTAATGTATGCAGTAGTAAATAAGAAAATAGAGCCTAGCTAGTCCTTAACAGTATATATTGGCTGAAGTCTACTGTACTAATAAGTAAAGCAAATAAATAAATGAACATCTTTGTTCTTTACAGTTTACAAACCAATTTAAAAAACTGCTAAAATCAAATGTACAAACTGAAAACAACTCTTAGTCCAAGTGAATGGTATTTTACACATTTAGGCCATTACTCAGCAATGCACTTACACTCATACCTAACCTTAAAGACCAAAGCAATCCCACTGCCATCAGTGAGTATTCACATACTTAAGGAAAGGCATGTCCATAAGGCTCCAATCCAGCAAAGCATTACTGAGGTAATAAAACTTACCATAATTCCAGAAAATTCTTTAAAACAATAAAATGGAGAGCTGGAAAGTAATTCAAAGCACATATGCTGATACTTAAAACCAAATTGATTTGGCCAGCATTTACACAATTTAGCAGTTATCTCATAAATTAGGATTGAAGTGGAGAAATTTTAGAAGTTGATTGCAAATATATTTTTAAAAATTGACAAGCAGCCAGATACTCCACAATCATTTACAAAGTAATTGAAAGATTCAAGAGTTTATAGCAGCATCCAGCAGTTTGTAACTCCTCTTCTTAAGAGGTAAAGAACATAAACATCTAAGCTAATATAACAGCTTTTAAATACTCACAGCAAGCAAAGGTTTGATGATTAGAGATTTTGTAAAAGTACACATGCAGTAACATGTACTCTCTATAACTTTCTCCAGTCCTCTCTTTTAATCTTTCACTTTTTATTAATGCCATTTGAAAATTCATAGAAGTGTGGGTTATCAGTTAGCAAGAGCCAGATATTTTCACAGTTAAGGGATAGTGAAGGAGTAATATTTTGTGCAGTGGTTTAGTGTGTTTTAGAGTTTACCAAGTGGGCAGGAAGCCTCTGGAGTCTGTCACTGCATAGCTGGGGGATTTTAGATCAGTCATTTATTCTCACTGTGCTTCAATATAATGAAACCTATGCCACATGTCCGATAAAAGATGTAATTAATGTTTGCAAAGTGCTTTGAGAATTTATGGTAGTGCAAAGTATTAACATGTGTATCAAATCACAGGTGAAATAAGTACACCAGCAAACTACAGTGTGTGTAAAAAAAGAAAAATGTGATGTGGAAGATCAGTCTATGGTCAGGCAAGATGACTGACACAATTAATGAGGTAGACACTCTCTTCCAAGGTCAAGCACGCATCTTGGGAAACCGGCAGAAACCTTCCCTTTCCCTCAAGGGGATACTCCACCCTTCAGATGGAAAGCATAACCCTGTTCCTGGGGGATAAATGGTATGGAAAAGAAAAAAAACCCTGTTCCTGGGGGATAAATGGTATGGAAAAGGAGGTACTAGTTAAGTGTCAAAAATAGTATTTCTTTATATTACACAGGACAATTCTGAACCAGTGTTATCACCCAGAGTGTGCGGACTTATTCGTTTAAACCCCAGCTATTTTTAAACTTATTTTTCTGACCTGATTGGTTTAAAGAATTTTACTATTTGGATTCAAATTCTATTATCTTTACCGTACATCAACATACAGGGTTGAACTCTCATCAACGCTGTGTTTGTTTAAAATGTAGCTCAGTGAGATCCAGACCTCAGGCACAACCAGCTCATGTTCTGACTAGTAAGTAGCTAATTTAATGAATTTAGGTTGAAGGCAGGAAGGACTCAGCTGAGGCAGGAAGGACATCTGTCATTCCCCTCAACACAGTTTACCAGGGCTGGCCTAAAGGGGAGATATAGGCTTGGCACCAGTCCGATGTTGGCTTCTTTTCTGGTCTCAAACTGAGAAAAAGCTGGCAACAGCACAGGCACCCTTCAGCTATATAGGAAAGAAACAAAGCATCACTAGCATACAGAGTTTCTGCCACATCTTAGGGTTAGCATGAGCAAATCAGTCATGTGGGCACAACATGGCCACTTTTCTGCAAGCCATATTCCATTCTCCCCTGCTCTTACCAATGGTAAAAAACTTCATATGAGACCATCCATTGCTAAATTCTCCAGAGAAAATAGGAATACATCTCAAATGCCAATAATTGGGAGACAGGGCTTCTTTCTGGCACTGTGTGTTCCCATCTTCTTATGTCCACATGAGAGATGTCTACTTAGAACTTGGCACATACACTGGTTGCTATAAATGCATTAGTATATCTTCACCCTGTTATGAAATTCTAATGGCCTTGACCCAGTTCATTTCTGCAGCAAATCCAACACGTGCACACCCATGTCTCTTCACAAAAGGTCTGATTTTTGTTTTCTTAAGCAAGGAAAAATCATCAACCTTTTTTGTGTGAATTTGTTCTTAAGTGGCTAGAGTCCCTGGTCAAAGGCTCCTATGGCAGAAAGTCCACAAGGCTACGGTGATGCCAAACTGTATAATCTCTCCTACCTACAAGGTGGCCCACCAGCATGAAAAGTGAGGACATTGGTTGTATAGTGACATGGCTATTGGAGATGGGAACTGTGTTAATTCAGATCCTCACTGATCAAGCTCCTCTGCAACCCTCTTGGAGTTGACGTTGCCTACATCCTGGCAGGTACTCCAAAATACTAGCAACCAAAGATTAACTCCATTGCCACTCTACTGCGCTGGATGGAGAATTCCTTTCCCCTGGTGATTGTACCCTACATCATAAAATACATTCTCCCAGTTATCAGTGGAAAGTTTCCACTGCACCAAAATAAAGTGGGGGGGGGGAGGAGGGAGGCGCGAGGGAGGGTGCAGAAAGCTTACCACGTAGATCCTGATAGACCAGCAATATATGTTGTACAGTCTAAAATTCCTGATTCGTAGAGCGCTTTCATAACTCCAGAAAACCCCACCATGGCCCGAAATCCACCACCTGAACCCAATACCGCTATCACTGGTACCTGGGAAAATGAAAAAGACAGCACACAACACAGTTGGCTGCTAGGATGCATTTTAAAGAGCTAAATACATTTTGTGTCCACCAATCAGTAGCCAAAGACATCAGACTTGTGCAATTAATAGTCACCATTCAACAGTCCCCACAGCAGAGACTCAAACCTGAATCCTTATCATCTCTAGGCTGCAGATCTAACAGGAGAACCAAAAAGGTTCTTCTTAACATTAGAACTGTTATTTTTAAAATGCATATTGTAGAAGAGTGGCAAATAGTCCAGTAAAAATCTGCAAAACGAGACCTTAAAAACAGAGGCTATGAAAGATGCCATGGCACTATTCATGAGTAATGAATCTCCTGCCCAAACTTACCCTCCCTACCCATGATATGCGGTGCAGCGTTTGTAATTTGATTGCTTCGATCCTCCCAAAGATAGCTGTATTTCAGTGGCACTCCATTATTTTTCATTATATTACTCTAGCACCAAGGAACTCTAATCATGGACCAAGACCCCATTGTGCTAGCCGCCGTATAAACATAGAACAAAAACAAAGGCCCTGCTTTTGAATCCCCAAGGGAAAAAGGCACTACAGAAATGTAATATCTTGTGACCGTAAAGGAATCCTCCTTGATCCACAGATCACCAACACAATACACCAGATTCTGATCTCAGTTCCCGCTGTGGCAAATCTGGGGTACTTCCACTGGCTTCCGTGGAGTTACCCTAGATTCACACTGGTGAACATGAGATCAGAATGTGGCTGAATAGCTCAGATGAGCTCAGTGAGAACATTATGATTCTGAGTCAATGAAGCTGCTGTTTCTATATACCATGCTGCTTAGTACTTTCCCTGAAAAAGAACGAGTACAATTTATTTGAAGAAGTCTGTATTCGTAGCCAGCTTTCTAAACAGTTATTTATAAATTTCTCTACACTATCCTGCTCCCCTCAACACCACTCCAACAGCAGCCCAGGATATAAAGAAAAGAAAAGATGTTACGCCTAATGATCTAAAACTAATAAATCCACAGAAATGTTTTTTAAAAGGAAACACATCTAAGTAACGTCTCAGTGAAGCATCCAAAGGCAGTGAAATTTCAGCTCTACAGCCTTTATCAGAGAGACTTGGCTCTCTCTTTGGAAAGTGTACTAGTCATTTCACTTACTGACAGCTACAGGACTGGATGCTCATCCTCACATAGGTTTTGGGCACCCATGATTATTCTTTAGGTGGCCTTTAAGTTCACCCTTATTGCACATCCTTATTTATAATTTAATGATCTAACACACCTTTAAAGGGGTCATACTGTTGACAAACTTTGTGCTGAAAAGATTTCAGTCCTTTATTATCAAGTTTTACTTCAGTTCAAGTGTGAATAGATATGAGATATTTCAGTCAAATAGGAAGGGGAGATGGATGGAAATCCTAACACGGCCATAACTAAAGCTCCACTACCATGAAAACAAAATGCCATGCAGAATAACTTTAAAAGAGTCCAGTCCCACACCTTATACACACCCCAAACTCCCACTAACTCTAGGAAGACTTTGGACCCAAAGGATCTAGAGGTTCTGATGTATCTATTATCCTAGCCTTGTGCCATACACCTGCCACAGAAAAGAAGAGTTAGACAAAATAAGTTCCAACAAAAAATTGAAAAGAGATTTCTCTCACAAGGTTGAGTACCCAACATTTACAACAATTGTGTATCTGTTTCATGTCATTTATTTGTCTAATCCATTCTAAATAGTAGGCTGTGTACATTGTTTATAAGTAGCTGTGGAATTCAATGAAGACCACCAATTATATCAATTCATAATTGCTTAGCTAACTCCCTAACTATCCTCTTCCACAACAATAAAGGGAAGGTTTTCAAAGGCACAAATGGCAGATAGGCACCCATCTCCCATTGACTTTCATTGTGCTTTGTGCCTTCACGTGCTCCTCCTCAATCTTTTATGGACTCAAAGTAGTTAGGGATTAGGGAGGAGGGGAAACTATTAGATAACCAGAGTCCATTCCCTCCATTAACACCAGATACTGTCCTCATCTTGAGAATTTAACTGATGCTATTGTTGACTATAGGACAAATGCCGAGTTATACATTTCCAAGGTGGAGCTGTATATGGATATACAAAATACAGAAAATGCTATTGGATGGCCAAAACGAATGCACATCAGAAACAAGGGAGGGGAAAGAAATCTTCAGTGAAGAAAAAAGGAAAGGGTGATAGAATTTCACTAACAGGGTGAAATCCTTGCTTCATTGAAGTCAATGGCAAACCTCACATTGATTTAAGTGAGGCCACGATTTCATCTCTCTCTTTTTCTTAGTCTGCAAATCCCAGGAAAGTCAGTTTGGCCCACAGAGTGGTAAATTAATCCCACTATCTAATCTCTGGTCTAATCCCTCTAGTAGTTATCTCAGTCCAGTCCATTTCATTAGCTATGGGAATAAAATAGCAGTTAACCAAAATCACTCATCAATTTATACATCTCACGGATGACATTTCTTACACCCAGGATAGGAAAGTGCCGTACATTATCTGCAGTATGATTTCAACATGCTAGCCAACATGCCAATCATAGTTTACGTAAGCAATATTAAATCAACAAGGGCAAAGTTGTGCAATTATTACTCATAGGGACTAATGCTCTTCTCTTCATTTAAATGGCACCATTTGCAGAGTAAAGTACTGCAAGTAAGGGTGGAAGGATCTTGCTCTACTGCATTTTATAACAGCATGTGATTCTTTTGATGAAAGCAAAAAATTGTTTTAATTTCACAGAATATCAGGTTCGGAAGGGACCTCAGGAGGTCATCTAGTCCAACCCTCTGCTCAAAGCAGGGCCAATCCCCAATTTTTGTCCCAGATCCCTAAATAGCCCCCTCAAGGATAGAACTCACAACCCTGGGTTTAACAGGCCAATGCTCAAAACACTGAGCTATCCCTCCCCCCAATTTGGATTTTATTAATTTCAGTGTTTGCTTCCTGTACCTGCATGGAGACATTTTGATATTTACAGTGGTTAGGAAGATTTTAAGGATGCAGGGGAAACAAATGTTATAGTTTACTTATTTATAGTTTACATGGGAATTTTAACACACACTGCAAATTTTAAGTCAACATTGAAATAAATCAGCAATGAACCCCACTTTTGCTTCTTAGATCTAAAACACATAGCCAGTGGAAATGGCTGCACCCAACAATTGCAAAACTTTGGATGTCATATTTGACCTTCCACTCTATACAAAAGATTGGACTGTAATACAGTAAAAGAAGATTAACCGATTAGTGTTTGTACAGCACTTTTCAGATGTAAAGTACCATATAAGTTCTAGATATTAATAATTCCAACCACAGGTATTTATTGGCATTATGATTCTTTGTCATTCTGTACAAGAGATAGTTTTCTGTCAAATAACAAAACTAAAGTGAAGAATTAGGACTTGCCTGTTTTACTAAACCAACACCCCACTGATAGAGAGGTTGCTTTGAACAGTAGAGCTATATTAGTAATATTACTCAGCACTTACAGTGTGATTTAAACTTTGAAAGCTCTTTATAAACATTAGCTAATTAACCTAGATAGGCACATCTCAACAGGCTGAGCAGAGGGGAGTGCCAGGTGCAAGCCCAGAAGAGGAAAGTATTTAAGGATACTCGCAAACCATCACTGGTCAGCAAGTCTATTAACCACTGTAATGGCGGGAGCAGGAGGGAAAGGCTGAATCTCCTTCAGGACACAGCAAACTCCAAAAGGCTGCTCTTTGAAGTGTTCAACAAAGAAAAGAATGATCATCATTTACATTCCCTCTGTATTTAAATCCACAGCCATCACGGGAATCACTGAATTCATGATATAGAGCTTATGGGAAGTGACCTATTGCTGCATGCAGAAAACTTCCACTAATTTTAATAGTTTATACCCCCAATGTATCAAAGAGAGCATAGAGCTCAGAGTGATGCCCGACTGTGGTACCCGTTCCCTTGTGGAGAATTGGTTTTGAAGGGATTCTTTTTATCTAAAACTACCCTCCCTCCTATTTTGGCTAGTTACTTGATGTAATTAAAGACCATGTCAGTGGCAGAGAAAAATAATCATTGCCACAGGAGAGAGGACTCCTGCTGCCGCATAAATGCCTATTGCCTGTATGATCACCTCCTCATTTCCAGCAACACAAATCTAGAGCAGAGCTATAGCGTGGGCCTGTGTAGAAAGGAAGTGGCTAAGAAAGACAGCACGTCCCAACCGCATCCCTATTAACCACGCTGCCCACTTTGAAAAATAACTGGGTGGCCTGGGGCTGTGCAAAGTAGTAAGTGTTGCTATGAGAGGAGCAGCTCAGCTCCATGCATTTGGTTTCAATTCACTCAACTGGTGTAACATATGTGTCGAGTGCAGGCTTGCATATTAGTACTATAAACCTAGTAAAGGACAAGTTTATTGCCAGTCTTTCCCTACCCCCAGCTCCTCAAAACCAGAAAAGGGGGAGAGGGAGAGAGGAAGACAAGAGGCTTTCCCAATACTGAAGGGAAGGTGAAGTGCAATTCTAAATATGTAACTTCCCCGCTTGCAAGGCTTTTGTGCAATGCAATTTTCAACTGCTTTTGTGCAATGCAATTTTCATAAAAGCTTAAATGGAAATGTGCAAGGAACATACACTGTGAAAAGCAGACATGCCCAAATTACAAGCTTTAATCTCGATCAATGGGACCTGAGGGAAGAGAAACAGAGAAGGAGATGCAGAACTTGGGGGTGGAGGGAAAAAAGCCTCTGCAATATGGTGGAGAGCAAAGGGACAGCAGCAATTGGGAAACAAGCTTGCCAGCAATCAGAGAATACAGAACAGCCAATCAAAACTGTCCCTATTCCCCTATCTGTTGGATGCTATTTGCAATGTTTTCTGGGAACTGTACACAAAGCTGACCAAACACCAGAATGTGTGTGCCACTGGAAATTGTGAGATTTCACATTTTTGCTTCATCCAGATTTGAGATAGAGAAGTCAAAATCTTGGAATTTTCCATAAAACTAAATATTCCAAAATATTTTGTTTTGAATGTTTCTTTTTGATAAGGTTGCAACATTTGGTTCCAACTTTATCATTTTGACTTTTATATTATATTCTAATATAACAGTCAAAACAAAACGATAAAGTTAAAACAAAATATTCTGACCTTATTGAAATGAAACATTCGGATAATTTCCCATCAAAAATGTTGATGAAATGAATACACTCCCATGAAATGATTCAAGTTTGTTCAATGAGCATTTTCCAACAGCATTCTCTTTTTCACCATCTCTAATTGCACTTGTATAGTACCTTTCACTCAACAATCCAAAGCCTTTTACAATCAATCAATCAATTAAGCCTAGGCACAGCTGATATGTCCACTTAAAAACAGATTAAGAGAGTAAGTGACTCATGCAAGAGGTGATATCAGAAAGGAGAACTACATCCAAGAGTCCCAACTCCCAGTTTTATGCTCCAATCCCTAGACTACACTGCCTCCATCAAACTACAGGAAGGCTATGTCCATTTGCAAACATCCAAAGGGCTGTGGTATAGTTTTGTTCTGGAATAGTCCAATCCAGCTCCTATTTAAGTCAATGGGAATCTTTCTTTGATTTCAACAAAAGTCAGTTTGGGTAATCTGTTAACTTGATACAAACTTGAGTTTTATAAAACTTGCAGATTTAAAACAATCCCTGCAAAAGTCTATCACATTCTGCTAATGCTAAAAGAAAAAGACAGCTCCCTAACCTAAACCCATACAAACATGTGCTGTAAGGACAGTCTTCATTTCAGCTTTATCAGCCAGCCAATGTGCAGAGACCAAATAATTGTCACTATGTTTAATTGGTGGTAACAAAAAATGATCCTTAGACACCAATGGCCAGATTCACAAAGGAATTTAGGTCCCTAAAAATGCAGATAGGTGCCTGGTGTGATTTACACATATGGCTAAACAGGTTAGGTGCCTAATTCCCACTGAAAGCCACTGGAGTTAGGCCCTAGCCCATTTACACAGTTTTGTAAAGCTCACTATGTGCAATCTCTATCTTTAGACACCTAAATATTTTATAAATCTGACCCTAATGACTTGGTTTTCAGAAGTGCTGAGTACCCATAACAATGGGTCTTGCAGATGCTTATCTCCTCTGAAAAAATCAGAGTGCAAAGATCCAGTCCTGCAAGTGTACTCAGCAGAATGCAAGCACCTTGTAGGAGATGCCCAGCACTTTGTAGTATAAAGCCCTAAGTGTCAGAACCAGGATGTGGGCAGTCTAATGGTTAGAGCAAGGGACAGGAGTCAAGCCAAGGGTCAGAAACCACCAACCCAGGGATTCTCAAACTGGGGGTTGTGACCCCTCATGGGGTCATGAGGTTACTACATGGGGGGTCGCGAGCTCTCAGCCTCCACCCCAAGCCCCACTTTGCATCCAGCATTTATAATGGTGTTCACTATATAAAAAAGTGTTTTTAATTTATAAGGGGAGGTCACACTCAGAGGCTTGCTATTTGAAAGGGGTCACTAGTACAAAAGTTTGAGAATCACTGCACTAACCAGAGCCAAGGCTCAGAGACAGCATCAGGAGTCAGGCAAGGGAACAGAGCTGGGGCAGACTGGAGGAGGAGCAATGCTGAACTGGCTAACCCAGGCTCAGCTGAGAGGGAACTCAACCTCATGGTTCCTGACACTAAAGATACAATAACAGCAATAGAGAAGAAGCTGATGGATATCTGATCTAACATAAATAGACTTTCTTTTAGGTGTGTTTTGTTAAGGATTCAGAAAGAAAAGAACTGAAAACTATGTTACAGGCTGTTTAATGAAAGTGTCAATAAAGATTAAAAGCCAAGGTTTTGATCCTGAAATGTGCTCCATCCAGGTAGATCCCTGTGCCAGTGACTAGAGCACTACTTCAGTGGAGCTCCATGAGCATGAAACTCATTGCAGGATAAGCCTAAATATTTAACTTACAACTTCAAGAGATGGCAAAATCAGCCACATCCCATATCATGAATGTGCTGGGACTAAAATATATTTATTTGAACTTATACTAAACTTTGAATTGTACCCTTCATCCTATTCTTTATTTTCATGTCCTTCAGAAAGACAGGAATAGGGTTCTAAAGGTAATACTGTACTGATCTGGCTGCTCAGGTAGTAATTATTCACAGAAGCTTTTCAAACCCACATCACGGGAAGTGGCCAAGTTCTTGCTGTTTTCTGCTCCTAGGAGGGTTTTCATTTTCTGCATGATATTTTCCCTCCGCTGCTGTTGAAATGTCTTCTCCTGATCGCACAGAGCCATGCTGAACCGGAGGTCAGTTGAAGAGCTGTTTTGCAAAACAGACAGACTGTGAACCCCAAAACTGATAAACAAAATTTCATTTATGATCCCATAGACTTTAATGGGAACAGGAACAGGTGCTATTGGTTTACATTATAAACGCAATAAAATACAAAGTGCTAGATACATTGCATAATCGTACATTCCATTAAGTCATTCTAAGGAGGAAGAATGGTCACAGTGTCTCTTTAGCAAATATGAACCTTCCCAGTTCTAAGGGAACTCATTTTATATGGCAGGACTACAGTTAATACACTAGTGAACACATGAAAGAGAAGACATAAAATATTCAGCGGCTAGTAATGTGTTCTGTGGTCTTTTTTTAAAAAAAAGTGAAGTTAGCACTTATAAAAAAGTGCTAGATTCATAGTCCAGGAACTTGAATTCTCTGCTTATCCACAGATCAAAGATAGTCTGAACAACTGCAACGAAAACTTCTTTGCATAACCCCACCAGCGCACATTAATTAGAGGTGCTGTGTCAAGTGGTGAAATTATAATTCAATCTCCATGGACACTCAGTCCTTGGCCTCTCTCCTGAGATTGTCACTGAGTGACAAATATGATAGCAAACTCAGCAGGACTTGTACCAGTGTAGTTTAGGCCAGAAGTGGATCCCCAATATATCCAACAGGGCCTAATTTTTGTATTGGGATTTTCTTGGGATTCCACAAACTGGGCTCCTACTTTCCACTGCACATAGTGTAGGCAGGATAAGAAGTTTCATCTGCCATTTGACTAGGGGATGGTTAAGACTCATTGATCTTGTACACCACTCGGAGGGTGTGATCCCTAATACTCCCTCTGTACTTTTTATTGCATGTCTGTTTTATCAATACACATTATTAGAAAGGTTCCAATCCACCCAGGCACTTTATCATGCCCTTAACTTTGACTCTGTGAGTAGTGCCACTGAATTCAATGACACCACTCATTGAAAGATAAGCACATACTTCAGTGTTTTGGTGCATCAGGGCTATAGGCTGTATGTTGGGAAAGGGGGTTTGGTGGGGGGGGGGGTAGGGGGACCTGGCAAAAATCTTTGCTCACATATACCTCACTGAAAGTGATCCATTATGAAAGATGATCTAAACAACTCTTTGGGGTATGTTGACAACTTAGTTACTAGACAGCACCATCCAAGATTCCTTTTTGACAAACATACAGACCTGTGAACATGTAACATCTTATGTAAAGTGGTAATATACATCAAAAGATAGTAAATCAAAGTATTATGCAGTCAGATGAACAGAATGAGTAAAGAAGAAAAAAGATTGCCTAGAAGCAAGGCACCACCAAAATGCACATAATGGTATAATTCAGAGAGCAGTGACTGCTGTACTGTACAGCACAACTGAAAGGAATTCCAGATTTCTGAGTTTCTTCAGTTAAATTAAACAGCATATTTCACATGTGTTTGATGAAAATTACAGACATGAAAAATACAGCAACCAGACTGGCTAATCACAATGCCCTGGCCTTGGATTTAGGAATACAGTGGACTTAATGTTGCTGTCTTTTACATCTCTGCAGTCTCTCTACAACGACTGGGGTTTCCAGAGTGTAGCGGGGAGCATAATTTGGCCCCTTGTGCCATGTTGTTACGCTATCCTAATATATTCTATAATTGCAACACAACATGGCTATGAGGCTTGCATTGAGTTAACATCATAAGCATGAATTAATCACCCTGTTGTGTCTAAATGTATAAGCCATAGGAGTTTTAGGGGTGGCCTAGTGGACAACACACAGATATCCATCTGTTGGCATAAAGAATAAGATGAAACAAACCCTGGGGGCTGTTTTCCGCCATAGGGAGTTATATTTTGCATGAAATCACTACTATAGTTACAGAAGAAAATTAGTCTATTTTTAAGTTCTCTGTTTTCAGTTGCTCATAAATTTTAGATTGAAAATTTTGGTGCCTGACCTATTCCTCAAGATATGTTGTTTCTCTGAAGAGAGGCGAAACCACACATGGTAAAAATTAGTCATATCACTTAATGCATTGGTGGAAGGTGTTCAGGTACTACAGTGATGGGGATGGCATAAGAATTTAAATAGATTAGGATTAAATAGAATTCCCTCCTCTCCCAAATATATTTATTTCAATAAATCACTTCAGACATTCTTGAGAAATGAGAAGTGAATTTGGGGCAGGAACCATCTTTCTGTTCTGCATTGGTACAGTACCTATACAATAGGGCTCTGGACCATGATTAGGACTCCTAGGTGCTACAGTCGTACAAATAATTTTTCCTCACTTTCAAAAAATATTATGACCACATTTTTCTTCATAGGGATCATTAAAAAAATAGTTGATCTATAAAACCAGGTCTGTAAATAGCCTTCATTGAAGAATTATTTTTTACTTTGTTATGTGTGGAGATGAGGAATGGATTTAAAATAAAGATTTTGAGATGAAAATGTGAAGGTGTGCATGAGAGCATTTCATTATTTGCTTACCCTGCAAAGACTTATGCATGTGCTTAACTTTGCACATGAGGCTAAATCTTGGCACCAGTGAAGTCAATGACAGCCTTGCCATTCACGTCAGTGGGGCCATAGTTTTATTGATAGTGCATAGTTCCATTAAAGTCAGTTTCAATTACTTCAACAGGAATATCCTCTGTGTGCAAAGTTAAGTATAAGCATAAGTCTTTGCAGGATTAAAATCTTAAAGATTGATCTGATGAGCATGCATCTGCAGCTAGCTAGCTAAAAGTTGAGATTAGATTGGAAAATTGCTGTAGAGTGGGAGATGACTGCAATAAGGATAACTACTGAGGCTGGCTGCCTACTGAGTTTCTGAAGTTCTGCATAGGAGAGGACCACTGGAAAGGAGAGCACGTAGTGGAGGCCCAGAAACAAGGATCTTACAAACTACAGCCTTGCTCCTGCAAACATTTAAACAAGTGCATAATTTTACTCACATGAATGGTCCCATTTAAGTCAAAAGCAAACTTACTCTGGGGGTGTAACCTTCTTTTTTTAATTGTCCTGAGTTTTCAGTGCTTGATATTTCAACCTTAATACTAGTTAATTTTGCATTTCATTTTATATACTTTGAGAAAAAAAATTACAAGGAATAGAAAACTCATAAATAGGCTGCTAATACAGTCATTCTCTACAGATTTGTTTGGTTAAGTGAGATACTTACCAGACTTCAAGAAACAATTCCAAAGTCATTTCTGTGACCTAAACAAGAAACATTTCAAGCGGATTATATCATTTATAGACGAAAGAAAACACATGCACTTTGAATTTACACTCATCCTCCTCCTTATAAGTTATACATTGACTTTAAAAAGAGGAAACGATTGACCAGATACGTAAATGGGTTTCCTTAGGAAGAATGACTATTTGGAAAAGTGAACAGAGTGCTTTCAAAGGGGGTCACACAGTACAGAGACTACAGTTCTCAGTTAACACAGAGAGTATGTGGTGTTAAATCTTGACTTGTATTAGTCAAGTCCCATTAGCATTGTCTTCCCCCATACATTACTTTGTGAGGGAATGTCACCCTTGACCAGGAGGTAATTTTAGTTCAAGCTCCACATTTCTAAAAACCTTGGCTTCTGCTGCCAATAGCAGTACTATCTGTTATTTGCTCCACATGCAGAACCAGTAGGTACTACATCTCTGATCTGGATTTGAAGCAATGACACACAGGTAAATGATTGTACTGTATGGTCCGAGACACCAAGTCTGCCATCACAAGCAAATATGTTTACAGTGTAATTTAAAAGATAAAGCGTCCAAGCCTGCAACCCTTCCACATGCAATTAAAATTGTCATTATTATTATACAAACTTTTAATTAACTTATTTAGGCACACATAAAGGCTAAAAGATAAGAGAAGAATTTATCACAGCTGAGTGTCAAAGAGAAAGAAAAAGATGTTTTCTGCCTATTTTGAATAAACAGTCCAACAGAAACTCACTATGTATTCAAAGCTAAAAGGACCAATACAAATATTCTTTAATCAAACAATATTTCTGGTGGGATTTGAAAGAAAAAAGTTGAAAAAATGTCAATGCCTGATCCTTAAGGGATAAATCATATCTGTTAGGCATGGCTTAGTGTAAGAAGCAGTTCGAACCAGGCAAGCACTAGGAGGAATTCTACCTTCCTGAACTCTATGATGCATAAGGGAAATATGTCTGCTATTACACTCTTTTATGAGTAACAAACTCTCCCACATAGCACCTGCCCCTAGAAGGTGTAGTACCAGTAAGGCCTTTAGAAGGCCATACTGAAAACATGCAGTGATGCACTGGCTTTAAGAATGTACACGCTGAATATTAAATAGACTCCAGAAGTGAAATGCCAGAGTCAACAGCACTCCATTCTCTATGACAAAATAAAAATATTAGGCACGGCTGGTGCATATTAGCTGTGCATGTTGAGTTCAACCTGATTTGGAATTCCTCACCATTCTCTCATAAGTAGAGCTGGGTAAAAAATTTCTCATGAACACTTTATTCAATTAAAAATGCAGTCTTGGTTGACCCAAAACAATCTGTGAAGTTGACACAAAATTGTCAGAGGAGGTGCTGCCACCACCACTGTCCTCCCTGCTAGAATGTGGAAGACTGCTGTGGAACAGATCTGAAACTGATTTTTTCGATTGATTCAAATTTTTGAAACATTCCAGATTTGGTTTGACCTGAACTGGTTTTTGTTTTTTGTTTTTTTTCTGTTTTTCAGAACCACCATTGAACTTGAAAAATCAGTTATTTGAACAGCTCTACTCGTAAGGCTCATCATAGTTTGATTTCTTTAAACAAGTCTTTTCCCTACTAATTGTCTAATTAAAGGAAAGTTAGTGAACTAAATGACTCCATCCATAGGAAAAAAGTTATTTGCAATTTGACAACTTAACATTAAACACACAATATATAAAGCATATTGTTTGCAATTAATTTCAGATACCTCAACCCCTTTTCCTCTATCTCTCCTTTTTACAAACTAAATGATGATTCAAGTCTTATTTCTGTAACATGGAAGACCAAGACACCAATACAGAAGAGTCAACCAAAAAGTGAAAAAGATCAGGAATTAACCAGAGCATTCATAAGACACAAGTAAGCGTGTCAGATAAGCAACAACTTCCGAAAGAGAGGGTGTTAGAATTACATCAACTCTCAGGCGGCAGTAAATTATACTTCATATACATTTCTTAATTGATTTACCAAAAAGGCCTTAACCAATCACTTGCTTTAACCAAACAGGCTTTAGTAGTGATACCACATGCCCTAAAGCTTTGTAGGAAGGGCCACTGATCAAAATTTGTGATTATATACACTATGGAGTGAAACTGAAACACAAACATTGTATAGAATGTAAATATTTTAATATCTAAACAAAAACTTCAGCTACAAACTCTTTCAGCTATCTCTTTTTTTAAGGATTTATAGTATAGACTGAGATTGCTGCTAAATTAACTCAATTAGTTTTGTATAAAGGCTCAGACAGAATAATTCAGTTGTGACTTGCATTAATTTTACAGAAGTCACATAAGCACATCGTTATATGTTAACCGAGGCTGTGTTACTGCGAGTCATTTACTAGCAGTGCTATATAGAATAGTTAAATAATCTCTGTTAGTGCTCCTGGAGCCACACACAGCAGTAGTAGAAGGTAACTTGCATTGCTCCTCAGGCCAATAAAGTCCGATTGAATTGAATTGAACTGAATTGAATTGAGCAGAGGCTTGCTCCACTGATATGCATCTTGAAGTTACTGCATCACACAGAGTCCTCTTGGAAGGGATACTAATGTATTATGTTTTAAAAATAACTATTGAATGCTGATGTTTTTCCCACTCTTCTCCCATATAGAAATATATAATGTGTATACTATTGACATGAGGATGCCGGGGATGCGGGAGATCTTGGGACTTCCATATATCTCAGAGCAGAAGCTCCCTGCCAGTATCAAAGGAAGGACAAACCATCTCCTCATCTTCCAACAGTGCAATTGGGAGGCAACTCTGAGTTGAAATCAGCATCAGTGAGGAGAAAGTGAGGTCCTTTTGGAAAAGCTGTCAGGGCATGATAGTACATACATGGATAGCATCTAATCTACTACAGAAGCAATAGCTTCTATGTGATCTAGGAACAAGCAAAACTCCCAGACTGTTACCCAGCCAGAATACTGTGTAGCTAAAGATAAGAAACCTGAAAAAAGACTTACATTGTGTGCTCTGACTTGCCAAATACCCGATTTCAAGTCAGCTGCTACTGCATTAACATTCATAGTCATGGTTGAGACTTTAGCAAAACAGGCCAAATTATCAAGATTTGCAACTTACTTCATTAAAAGTAAATGGAACTTCTTTCTTCTCTCCCACTTTCAGAGAGGATATAAGAAATGTTGATGTGCCAAGAGTCTCATCCATGACATAGTTGGCATCCATTAATGTGATCTACAAAAGATAAAAAGAGAGCTTTAAAAACAAAAATATAGACTATAGATAGGAACATGTCTAAGACATTCACTCTGTATTCAATGACCAGACACAAGCAACAATATTCCTTTGGCACTTAATAGGTTTGTTTATGACTTAGTAGAAGCTTTTGAGGGTTTGCACTGCACAGATATTAACCACTTTTGTAGCACCGTTCAGACTAATGCAGTGCTTTACAAACTTATCAGATCTACCACCATCCTTGACAGGGGATGTTTAGAAGGCCAAAAGAATAACTGGGTTTCCCTTGCCATGTGGGATAACATTTTATAGGTGATGAAACTGATAATGTACACAATTTAAAAGCTACATGACAAAGATCATACAGCAAGTCAGTGGCAGCAGAACTCAAAAAGTGTCTTAACTCAAATTATAAGAACATAAGAACGGCCATAGTGGATCAGACCAATGGTCCATCTAGCCCAGTATCCTGTCTTCTCACAAAGACCAATGTCAGACACTTCAAAGGGAATGAATAAAACATGGTAATTATCGAGTGATCCATCCCAGTCATCCAGTCCCAGCATCTAGCCATCAGAGGACACCCAGTCCATGGGGTTGCATCCCTGACTATTAAACATTAATAGGCCCATCTTCCATGAACTTACATAATTCTTTTTTTGAACCCAGTTATACTTTTGGCCTTCAAAATATCCTCTGGCAATGAGATCCACAGGTTGACTGCGTGTTGTATGAAGAACTTTTTTTTGTTTGTATTAAACCTGCTGACTGTTAATTTCATTGGGTGACCCCTGTTCTTGTGTTATGTGAAGGGGTAAATAACACTTCCTTAAATCACATTCTCCACGCCATTCATGATTTTATAGACCTGTATCATATCCCTCCTTAGTTGTCTCTTTTCCATGCTGAACAGTCCCGGTCTTTTTAATCTCTCAACATATGGAAGCTGTTCCATACCCCTAATCATTCTTGTTGCCTTTCTCTGTACCTTTTCCAATTCTAATATATCTTTCTTGAAATGGGATGACCACCACTGCATGCCATATTCAAGGTATGGGAGTACCATGGCTTTCTATAGTGACATTATAATATTTTCTGTCTTATTATCTATCCCTTTCCTAATGGTGTCGAACATTCTGTTAGCCTTTTTGACTGCCACTGCATATTGAGCGGATGTTTCCAGAGAACTATCCACAGTGACCCCAACATCTTGAGTGGTAACAGCTAATTTAGACCCCATCATTTTGGAGGTATAATTGGGATTATATTTTCCAATGTGCATTACTTTGCATTTATCAGCATTGAGTATCATCTCCTATTTTGTTGCCCAGTCATCTAGTTTTGTGAGATGCGTTTGCAATGCTTTGAGTCTGCTTTGGACTTAACTATCTTGAGCAATTTTGTATCATCTGCAAAACTGTGTCACCTCAGTGTTTATGCCTCTTTACAGATCATTTATAAATGTTGAACAACACAGGTCCCAGTACAGGTCTGTGGGGGACCCCATTATTTACTTCTCTCTACTGAAAACTGACCATTTATTCCTGCCCTTTGTTTCCTGAATCAACCAGTTACTGAACATGAGAGGTCTTTCCATAATTCCTCCTAACCCATGACTGCTTATTTTGTTTAAGAACCATGGCCAATCAGAGGAGGGGCCAGGAGGGCCATTTGGCCTGGGCCTCAAGCTCAAAAGGGGTCTTATATGTAGACACTTGTTAATTTTTTGGCATTTGATAAGTTTCGCAACTTGTTTTTATGCACATCCGTATCGGACCAAAACGTGACATACTCTCTCAGCTTAGAGCTGCAAATTTAAGCAAATAAGAGATGTGATTTGGTAAAAGACTTTTTTTTGTTAACTGATATAGATTTTGTCATATTAAAGAGTTAAAAATGTTCATAAATATTAATAAAAATATATCCGTTCTGATGCCACAAGATTAGACCGTGATGAACATGTCCTCTCAGATCAGCTGATTATATAAACAAACCACTACTAGTGGCTGATGCTGGATCAAGTGCATGTTGAAAGGTAGAGAACTGTTACATTTTAGTGTCTTTATCATTTTACTTCTAGTTGATTAAGGAATTATTTATGTGTGAGAATTCCTCATTATCTTCTTTCATTTTGTGTTCTTAATTAGTGTTCCTTTGTTTTAAGTCTTTTCAGCATTTCTGTACCATTCAGCATTTGTGTACATGTTTCAAGTGTAGATAAGCTACTTATTTACAGCAAAATATTTCAAGTGTGGATAGGCTACATATTGACCAGTTAGATCACTATGAAGAGGAGATTTGAAAGTGATGCAAACAAGAGAGAGCAAAAACAACTGAGTGAAGCAGCAACTAAGAGCTCAAAGCCAATAACTTCATTTCTCAAACCACTGGAAAAACACACCTTACCCAACAAACAATGCTGCAGATAATGAAAACTCCATAACTGCAACAGGTGATATTTCAATGCCAATACCTGAACATGAGGACAGTAGTCAAGAAGGAGATGTGCCAACAGGAACAGATGCAGGAGAAGAAGATCCTGTGTACGATCAAGAAACTCAACAGCAACAGGAAGATGTAGATCTTACGCAGCAAGAGCAATTCATGAGTACTACAGGTTTGACTGTGACTGACATTGGAATTACTGACAAGAGCAATGCTGCCCAAATGTATTCTTTTCTTCAAATTAGTTGTTTTCAAATTCCAAGTAACGTTCCACAAGATGCTGATAATTATGCTTTCCCTACTCGTCTGCTGACAAAACATTTCCAAATGGTGAGACCTGCACAAGATACTGGTTATGCTGGAGTATGGAAAAAACAAACAAACAATCTCTGTACTATGCACCCTGCTTCATTTTGAAAAAAAGTGCTGCAAACTCATCAGTTCTCTGTGGTCAATCAGGAGCATCAACAGAGGCTGGAGGAAGTTGAAACACCGAATACCATCACATGAGAGTTCAATATCACACAAAGAAAACTACGGGCATGGCTACACTTGCAGATGTAGAGCACTTTGCACTGCCTTCGGAGAGTGCAGTAGGGGAAGCACTGCAGTCTTTCCACACTGACAGGAACAAGCGCACTGGCGTGGCCACATTTGCAGCACTTGTAGTGGCATTGGGACAAGGGCATTATGGGCAGCTATCCCACAGAGCATCTCTTCCCATTCTGGTGCTGTGGCTTGTGGGAAGGGGGCGGGGGTTGCGGGGCATTCTGGGTCATGTCCCAATGCCCCGTGATGCATCAGTTCACATCCCAGCAATCCCTGTGATTCTGTCCACATTTGCAGCCATCTTTCAAAGATTTTTGTACTGCACGCTCTGTCTTCCCTTTCAGTCTGCAGGAATGGAGCCCGAACTGCTGAGGAGTATGCTGTCAAGTCTCCCCAGCACATCACATTTGGCAGTCGAGTTATTCCTTATGATCCAAAGTGACCGTGAGGGCTCCAACGAAGATATTGACTCAAGTAATGCATATGACACAAGTTTGCTTGTGGCATTCATGGACATGCTCACTGCCGTGGAACACCACTTTTGGGCTCATGAAACAAGCACTGAGTGGTGGCATCACATCGTCATCCAAGTCTGGGATGACGAGCAGTGCTGCAGAACTTTCTAATGAGAAAAGCCAATTTCATGGGACTATGTGAGGAGCTCGCCCCCACTCTGCAGTGCAAGAAAACGAGATTGAGAGCTGCCTTGATGGTGGAGAAGCGGGTGGCTATTACAATCTGGAAGCTGGCAACTCCAGACAGCTACCGATTGGTCGCTAACCAGTTTGGAGTGGGAAAGTAGACCATTGGAATCGTGTTGATGCAAGTTTGCAGGGCCATTAATCACATCCTGCTCAGAAGAACCATGACTCTGGGTAACGTGCATGACATTGTGGATGGCTTTACACAAATGGGTTTCCCTAACTGCGCAGGGGCAACAGATGGCACACGTATTCCAATTCTGGCACCTGCCCACCTAGCCTCCGAGTACATTAATTGGAAGGGCTATTTCTCTGTGGTTCTCCAGGCGCTCGTGGATCACCGTGGATGATCCATTGACATTAACGCAGGCTGGCCCAGAAAGGTGCATGAGGCCTGCATCTTTTGGAACACTGGCCTGTTCAGGAAGCTGCAAGCCAGGACCTTTTTCCCAGACCAGAAGAGTACTGTAGGGGAAGTCGAAATGCCCATTGTGATCCTTGGAGACCCAGCTTACCCTTGCTCATGAAACCCTGCACAGGGAGCCTTGACAGCAGCAAGGAGCGGTTCAATAACAGGCTGAGCTGGTGCAGAATGACTGTGGAGTGTACTTTTGGCCGTTTAAAGGGCCACTGGCTCTCTGAGTGGGAAGCTGGACCTGGCCGATGACAGAATCCCTGCGGTTATATCCACGTGCTGTACCCTCCATAACATTTGTGAAGGGAAGGGTGAACAATTCATTCAGTCATGGAACTCAGAGGTTCAACACCTGGAGGCTGAATTTGAACAGCCAGAGAGCAGGGCTATTAGGAGGGGCCCAGTGCAGGGCTGCAAGGATTAGGGATGCCTTGAGGGAGCAATTTGAGGCTGAAAACCACCAGTAATGTCTGGTGCCCTGCATGGGAGTGAAGTGCATTGGTTCAAATGTTTGTAGTAATCTGTGTTTGCTATGCTGACTTGCAGTGCCTGTTGCTTACCTGGGCTAAGGTATCTTTTACTTTATGCAATAATAAAGAATGTTTTCAAAGTCAAAAAAATCCATTTATTGAAAAGAAAATTCATTTACTGAAAAGAAACACAACTGCTTGGGAAACAGAAAGGGCAAGTGAGCGGGGTGGGGAATGGTACAATCACAGATTTGCATATGCCCTGTTATCATACTCAGCCTTCCTGTCTGGAGTGCTGTGCAATGAGTGCTACACTTCAAGATGGATATACTGCATAGTGACAGAGGTTGAGTGCAGTGGGTAAGGGTCATAGTTTTCAGGGCAGGGTGATGAAGCTACAGGTGTTGGAGGCAGCTGGTGGCGATAAGAACCCGGATGCCGGGGAAAGTGGGTTGGAGGTGACATGGGGGCACAAGGGAAAGAGTTTTGGGACAAGGGCTGCAGGGGGGATTGGGTATGGTAGTGGTCTGCTTGCATGGCTATGAGCGCCTCGATCGAGTCCGCTTGGAACTCCACTATGCTTATCAGCTGATGCGTGCTTTGCTGCCAGAGCACCGTGCTTTTGTGCCAGTGCTCCTCATTCTGCTGGCAGATCCTCCTTGCACTGTCCCTCCACTCCTGCACTTTTAGATTTTCATTACTTGAATGCTGAATTACTTTATGCAACATGAAAAGGAGTACTTGTGGCACCTTAGAGACTAACAAATTTATTAGAGCATAAGCTTTCGTGAGCTACAGCTCACTTCATCGGATGCATTTGGTGGAAAAAACAGAGGAGAGATTTTTCCACCAAATGCATCCGATGAAGTGAGCTGTAGCTCACGAAAGCTTATGCTCTAATAAATTTGTTAGTCTCTAAGGTGCCACAAGTACTCCTTTTCTTTTTGCGAATACAGACTAACACGGCTGCTACTCTGAAACCTGTCTTTATGCAACATGTCTTTCTTGCTTCTACATGGCCTCTTTCTGATTCTTTGGAGTCTTTCGGCTGGTGATAACACGGACGGCTGAGATCTCAAAGTTGCATCTGTAAAGGCAAAATGCAACACTTAACAAAGGCAGCATTGTTCACACCAGATAGAGCAATGATTCCCCTGTACTTAAGGGCAAGCACAATAGCATAATTTGCCCGTCCCAAAGCAAGCGCACATAACCCACGGGAGTCCCAAAAGCACAGGGTCAAGCATGACTGATTGTTTCACGTCTGTACTGTCCTCTGGATTTCTGTGCCTTGGGGAAGAGCCAACAGCTGCAGGGGGTCCCTATACTGAACACTGTCCCCACATTTTCCACAGGCGTTCATCCTGGAAGATATCTCACTGCTGAGGGTGACCTGGGAAGCAAGGGATGGTCTTCCACTGCAATGCGGATTCTGCCCTGGCCCATATGCAGCTTGCCTGTGTGCAGCAATGGTCCTGCTGCCCCTAACGGCACAGTGGCGTGGACAAGTTAGCCTTACTGGGACAAGGAACACAGTGGCTCTTCCAAGAAACCTGCACAAGTGCATTGCCCAAGTTCTGGATGAGACCTTTTAAGAGATCGCTGAGGCCAATTACTGCAACGTGAGAGAGCATATCAATGCCCTATTCCGCATCTAGGCTTGCATGCGGCCCTAACCCGCCTCATCCCAAGAGCCCATACCGAATAACTTCCTTCCCAAAATAAAAGCCGCTTACCGGGAACCTCCTCTGGTGTTTGTCCTTCCCCAAGCACCAGCTGCCACAACTAGCTACCTTCCTGCTGGCTTGAGAACAGCTCCTGGCTGGCTGCATCTAGGGATTCCAGGGTGTCTTCCTCCACCTCAGATACCCTCGCTTCCGCTTTGCTGCTCCTCTGCCTCCTCCTGCCTTGTTGAACTGGGCTCTGAAGTGTCCATGGTGGTACTCAGAGTGGAGGTGGGGTCACCCCCCAAGTATCGCATCCAGCTCTTTGTAGAAATGGCAGGTCACAGGGACAGCACCGGAGTGGCTGTTTGCCTCGCAGGCTTTGCCGTACGCATTCTGCAACTCCTTCACTTTAACCCTGCACTGCAGTGCGTCCCAGTCATGGCCCTTTTTCCACCATGTCCCTCGATATCTGCCTGAAGGTATCATAATTCCTACGGCTGGAGCGCAGCTGGGACTGGACAGCTTCCTCCCCCAAAACACTGATGAGATCCAGCATCTCGCCATTGCTCCGCACTGGGGATCGCCTGGAGTGTGGAGGCCTGGTCACCTGGAAAGATTCGCTGAGAACACACCACGCCTGGCTGAGCAAACAGGAAGAGGATTTTCAAAATTTTCAGAGAATTTAAAGGGTGGGTCTGACAGTTGGTCACCTGAGGGCAGGGCAGTAGAGTTCAAAGTGATGACCAGAGTGGCTAGAACAGGCATTGTGGGACACTTCTGGAGGCCGATCAGAGAGCATTAATAGGTCATGGTGTCCACACTGGTGCTGCAGCACTCTAACCGGGGCTCAGCAAGTGTTATGCTTCTCGTGGAGGTGGATTGCCAGGAGCACTCCAGCCGCGGAGTGCAGGCACTCTACGTGCCTTGCCAGTGTGGATGCGTCATGAGTTAGGGCAAATGGGGCTGCTTTAATGCGCTCTAACTCGCAAGTGTAGCCAAGCCCATAGATGCATGGAAATCAGCCAGTAGGGAAGCATCAGCTGAAAGTTCAGTTGAGAATTTAGTCTTCACTGAACTCTCTACAGACACTAATAACTGGAAAAAACTTCTTGAGTGCATCCTGAATGTCATCCTTTTTCTTTCTGAGCAGGGATTGGCTTTCTTTGGTTACAGTTAAGATATTGGTAAGCGTGCAAATGGAAACTTTCTAGGCACAGTTGAGCTCCTCAGCAAATATGACCCACTTCTATCAGAGCATGTTAAAAGTGTTCGAGAATTGCAAGAGTCAAAAATGCATGCAAGTCCATCATCTCTCCACACGCATACAAAACAAGTTTATTGAGCTATGTATTCATACAAACAACAATTCTTGATGAGATTCAAAATGCCAGGTATTTTTCTATTGCTGTTGTTGCCACTCCTTATTGTTCTCACAAGGAACAGACTACTATGCTTATTCGATATAGTAAAATTGTAGACAGCTCAAAGGTGGGAAATTCTAAAGCAATATCTTTGTGTTTCACTGCATGGGATGTTCAAAACTATATGGTCTGCAGGGATTGATCGTATTCAATCAGTTGCGCAGCATTTGAATTCAGTGAGAAAGGTTTTAAACAAGCTTGAATCTCTCAATCTCACTGCACAGGCTCGAACTGAACTTCAATCTATTCAGAAGCACACGTCCAAATTCAAATGCATTCTGATGTCATCTTTGTGGATGAAGCTACTTACAATGATCTACCAAACTAATCTGGTAATTGAAGCACACAAACGCTACACTTTATGTTGAGAGGGAAACATTGAAAGTCTTATCAATTACATCCAAAAGACTTGTGAACAATGGGATGCAATCCTGACTGAGTCCAAATTAGTAACACAGAATATTGGCATTTCATCTGAGTTCTCCACCAATCACAACTTACCTACTGAATCCGATGCTGAGCAGCATTATAGGGTCAATGTCTTCCGTGTCATCACTGACTCTATTCAATCAGGTCTTACACATCAATTTGAGTCTCTGCAACTAAATTGTACCTTTCAGGGGTTTCTTTAGCAGTTCAACAGACTGCGTAATGAAGATCTACTTTCTGCAGCTGAACAATTTCAGCAACAGTACAACAAAGAAATCTCAAAAGATCTCAGTGACGAGGTCATTTTCCTCAAACAAATATATTCCATGAACTTTGAATCGGATTGCAAGCCAAAGGAATTGCTTCAAGAAATACTCTGACTTGGACTCTCTTGGGTGTTTCCTAATATCACAATTGCATTGTGTATTTTTGTCAGTTTACCTTCAACGTGTTGAAGCAGGTATGTTCACCCGAAGCCACTGATGCAGGCAAAGAATGATCATCATTCAACTATGGGACAAGAGCGTTTGAACGAGCTTGCCATGCTTAATATCAACTGTGATACTACACAAAAGCCAGATTTTTCCTCAATAATTAGTGCATTTGCACTAATTCACTCATCTTACTATTTACTATATAACTTTCAGTTCCCTACTCTGTTTAATTACTAGATCACAGTACAGCAATAAGTACTTGGCGTAATGCACAGAAATTCCAAACTTGCAAACATCTACTTTATGTCCAATCAAATCTAAAAACCCATTGGCATGTTCTCCATCTCAGCAGGGACCACACCTTTTGGAATGTGATCTGCACAAGTAAACAACTGAGACTCTGGAACACAATTTCCCATTCCTATTGCCATATCAGTAGAGAAGCATAACAAGTCATATTTCTGGAGAGAAAGAAGCAAAGGAGGGTGCATCAGATAGAGCCTTCTTATGGTGATATCATCATGTTCTTCATCAAGGATATGCTTATACACACACACACACACACACACACACACACACACACAGGTAGACGTACCAAAGAACATAGCTGCAATTATTAAAATAATAAATGTTCTCATATCCTTCAGTAAATCTTTCAAGGGTGAAAGAAACCTGTAAATATCAGGAATGGGTTTTTTATCATTGACTTGAATGGGAGCAAAGTTAGGCATGTTTGAACTAGAGCACATCTTTTAGAAAAACATCCAATATCTTAAGAATGGCCCTACTGGGTAAGAGCAATGATCCATCTAGCCCAGTTTCCTGTCTTTCAACAGTGGCCAGTGCCAGACACTTCCAAGGGAATGAAGAGAACAGGCCAATTATTGAGTAAACTATACCCTGCCATCCAGTCTCCGCTTCTGACAGTCACATATTTAGGAACACGCAAAGCATGTGGTTGCATCTTGACCATCTTGGCTAATAGCCATTGATGAACCTATCCTTCATGAACTTATCCAATTCTTTTTTTAACCCAATTGTACTTTTGGCCTTCACAGCATCTCCTGGCAACAAATTCACAAGTTCACTGTCCATTGTGTTTTGAAGTACTTCCTTATGTTTGTAATTCTTAATTAAAAAATTTCCAATAGTAGAGAATCCACCATTACCCTTGGCAAATTGCTCCAGTGGTTATATTATCCTCATTGTTTTAAAAAGCAGGCCTTATTTCTACTCTAAATTTGTCTAAGCAATCACTAATTTTTAGTTCTGTGATCAATTCCTCCATTTCTCAAGATGAGACATGATATAGAACTCCC
Source organism: Dermochelys coriacea (assembly GCF_009764565.3). Lineage (NCBI taxonomy): Eukaryota > Metazoa > Chordata > Testudines > Dermochelyidae > Dermochelys > Dermochelys coriacea. The sequence continues at coordinate 57,286,248 of NC_050075.1, read as the reverse complement.
CATGCTGGATGCAACACCCTTGAAGGATGTACTATATGTTAGGATGGCAGTCATTATTTTAATAATGGTAGTTGTATTTTTAATATCTATTTTAGGGTTTTGTACTGCCTCCAATCACCATGGAACCTGAAGGCCATTCTAAAAAATCCACAAGAATAGGAGACTTTAATAGCATCTCTGGTACCTCTCTCTTTATGGAGTTAAAACTCCTCTTGGGGTAGAGTGTTTGTTTTGTTTTTGAGTGTGAAGTGCCTTTTTTATGGTGGAAAGGCATTTTTCAGTGTGTCTTCCTACACAGAGTCAAATTCTGCCATTTAATTTTATGCAGAATACAGAGACTTTACACTGAATTGCATGTGTGTGTAATACCATGCTACAGATAATTTTGTGATGGGGAAAAGCCAGAATATAGAATATAGGAAAGTAGTAAGAAACAGGTACGTTAGCCCCAGGCTAAACAAATCCCTGTTACCATAGTAACCAAATGGCAGTTGTTCTAGGTTAATCAAGACACCTGGGGCTCATTAAGATCCTTTTAGAAAGCAGTGGAGATAGCTAAGTTGATTTGGACACCTGAAGCCAATCAAGGGCTGGCCGGAACTAGTTGAAACCCTCCCAGTTAGTCAGTTAGGCATGCATGCCAGGGGTTGTAGGAGGAAGCTGCGCTGCTGGAGAAATTCGGCAGTATGAACCCTGTCAGGCACAAAGAAGGAGGCCCTGAGGTAAGGGTGAAGTAGATGTTGAGGAAGTAGGGGCTGCTGTGAGGAAGTGGCCCAGGGAATTGCACTCATTCTGTTTCAAAAAAAGTCAGCTACCAACAGCTGCTATGACTAGGGTCCCTAGGCTGCAGCCTGGAGTAGAGGGTGGGTCGAGGCTCCCCGCTCTCCCTGATTAATCACAGAGATTGTGAGACAACAGAGACTGTGCGAGGGAGAGTTACTTCTTCCCACCTGCCTTGCTGGTTTATGATGAAAATGGCTCAGTAGGCTGTGACCCTTACCTCTAAAGAGAGAAAGGCTAAGTGGAGGGTCACAGTGAGCCTCTTAGGCTAGCATAATCTGCCTGGAAGCGTGGCACCCACTGAGACAGGGTTGGAGCTTTGCCACAATTTCTTGTAGTCTAGTAAATTTATATTACAGTAAATCTTTACCATGGCCACTATATATTTTGCTAACTAATATGCAACTTACCATTATTATGTAGTGTTGCTGACTCTGTAGTGCTAATTTTCAGGGCCTTATATATCATATGGCTCAGGAACCAGCTAAAATCTTTAATTAGTTTAAGTAATCATACTGAATTCCTGTTTATAACATATATCTTGGTAGGTCTGCTACAGGAAAAGGATACTTATATAACCTTGGAAGTAGGTTGCTGCTGCATTATACTGGAAATTGACTCATATCATATTGCACTAGATGCCAGCTCATAAAACATTATGCTTTTTAATGACTACATAAAACCATGATGGGGGGCGGGGGGAAAAAGTGAGAAACACCTCATAAAATCAAAGATGATTTACAAGTTATGTTTTAGGAACTGTCTGAATTCTTACCATAGCGGGAAATCACTTAGTCAGCCCATACAATAGCGAAAAGTGAGTAATTCAGACCCTACCACACTAAGAAATGACTGAGACCACACAATAGTCTGAATTAAATACTACGTTCCCAATTTCTTCCTGACCTCATAATACATACAAAACATAGAACAGAAAGATGTGTTATTGCTTTGAGGAAGGCAGGATGGATAAGCCATTAGCCATTACAGTTAGTTGTTTTAATAGTCTCTCTTTTTAAATCTTATTAAGCAAATTCCATATTCAGCACATTCATGCAACCACGGTGAAGTTTGAGAGTCTGTTAGCAAAATCTGACCCAGGTTGTCTAAATGATTCTATTATGTCAATATTACCAGATAGACTAGCCGATTCCTGTGCCCCATTCCCAGTTTCTCACTGATCACTCAGCTGATTTTTAAAGACTGCAGGAGCTATTGTAGACCTTATGCAGAAAATCAGGCTCATGGCTCCTGTTCATCTTCTAAAGCCCATAGCAGGTTGTGAGAATTTTAGATGAGCCACAAATAAGGAAAGCTGATAAAGGGGGCCAAATGAAAAGTATGGAGTCAGGTAAATAGTGGGGACTGACAGAGGGTAGAGACTATGCAGAGCTCCTGAACTCTGCCAGGATGCCTTGTGACAGATTCTCCTGAAGAAAGCACTGCTCTATCACTTCCCAGTTCTCAGTGCCTTAAAATTTGTAGCTCTGCAGGGTATCCTGTTCCCTGCTTCCAATGCATCTTAAACATTTTTAAACTGAGATGGGGGAGAGGGGAGCCAAAGGAGATTCAAAAAAAAAAAAAACCTTGTTAAGATGGAGTTAAAGAATGAGTCAGTAATTTATGAGATAAATACAAAACAAAACAAATGAGGTTAAACTTAAAAGAAACCAAATATGTTTCTATGTTTCAAAAATGCACATTGAAGGCATTCAAAGAATCTTAACTCTGCTCTTCTTGTTACACTAGCTTCCCATCTTCCTTTCTATGCTCCTTCAGCAGTTACTTGGTAAGATGCATGATATTATAGATTCTCCTTTCGGCTGTGATAGCCTTGGCCTTTGTACACATAATGGAAGAGTAAAATGAGAATATGTATCCTAACTCCTATTCTGTTTGAATTAGCCAGCAACATGAGCCAATATGGACATTCTGCACATTATAAAAACAATGTGTAGGATATCTGCTTGGAGACGCGTGAAATTCTTCCCTGGCAGGTAACTGTCATAATCTACCTTACAAAGATGGAAAATGCGGATGGTTTCTTAAATCACCAATGAGGTCTCTCACTGTATTCCGAGTTATAGTGATAATTTTGACTAAATGACAGTGTTGCTCCAATACAAGGGATGAAGTTGATTGTCAAGCTTGATGTCATGGGCATAGGACACACTGGCAAGGATGTTTTGGGCTTCTTTATTATTATTTACTTCCCCTTGGCAACAAGAGGGTTGAGGAGGGATTATGAAGTAGCATCAGGTGGGTTTCAGAGCGGTAGCCGTGTTAGTCTGTACCAGCAAAAACAATGAGGAGTCATGTGGCACTTTAGAGACTAACAAATTTATTTGGCATAAGCTTTCGTGGGCTAAAACCCACTTCATCAGATACATGGAGTGGAAAATACAGTAGGCAGGTATAAATACACAGCACATGAAAAGATGGGAGTTGCCTTACCAAGTGGTGGATCAGTGCTAACGAGCCAAATTTTAGTTTGTACTGACTTTGCCTGTGCTTTTTAGTGTAGCCTGTTGTAAAAGTAGGCATATATCTAGACGAGTTGACATACTCCCTGGAAGGCCTCTAAGTACCTCCAGGGGTATGTGTACCTCTGGTTGAGAACCACTAGTTTAGCCTGTGTCCTCTCTGCAAAGTGGACAGGTTACCAAACAAGAGCCAGTGTAAACTCTGCAATGAAAATATACTCAAACTCTTGACACACTAAAATGATTAGACTAACACAATCTTTTGTACATGCTTAATTAATTAGGGATTGATAGTGACTTGGACTAGATGCCTGTACAAAGGAGTGACAGATCCCTTATGCTCCTTTGGGGCTGTTACTCAGGCCTTGTCTACCCTATGTGGTTAAGTCAACCTAAGTTGCACTACACCAGCTAGGTAAATAAGATAGCTGGAGTCGATGTAGCGTAGGTCAACTTACTGCGGTGTTTACACCATGGTGTGTTGAAGGGAGACATTCTCCCATCAGCTTATCTTCGTCTTTTCATTCCAATGGAGTACCAGAGTGGACTCGAGAGTGCTCTGTGGTCGATTTAGAAGGTCTTCACTAAACCCGATAAATCGACCCCCGCTGCATCGATCACAGCAGCATCAATCCACGGTAAGTGTAGATATGGCCTCAGACCTTGGGTCCAAGCATATAGAAGTAAGTGGAGCTAATCTCCCATTTACTCCCTCCTCTAGTTGGCAGAGAGGAGAGAAGAGTAAACAGAGACTTGGTTCCACCCCACCTACTTTCTGGCCAAACTAGCTGAGCCAATGAAGAGAGAAAATACTAGTTTGCTGCTGCTGTAAAGAACAATAAATTACTAGTCTCAGTAGCAAACAGATAAGAAATTGTGACTCAGAAGTGTATCAGTGTCAATGCCACCCAAGGCTGCTCCTGGGATGGTGCAACTTATGCACCAACCCCTTGCTCAGGCCTGTATATAAAGGCAAAACCTTAATGTTTAGAAAACTTTGAAATGCTCAGATAACAGATGTTATGTACATGCAAAGTGTTGCTGTTTTAACCCTCCTGACAATGCTCAACTTCCATTTCTAGCTGTACCTCAGTACATGATTTACCTCCAGAACATTTTCCTGGTTCGGGTCCAAAATAAACTCAAAGGTCTCATTCCACACAGGGTTCACATTATTATTGAAGTGTTTTGTTCTCTTTCTGCAGTCAGGGGCTGAGGGGATGAACAGCTCCACATACGGATCTGGTGTGTCAACTGTAGAGTATCAAACAGAGGGTAATATTGGTTAGAACTTGTGTTTGGAAAGCATTAGCCAAAACAAATTTAGGAAAGGACAAGTGCATTGTAAGTCATCTCATTATATACAGTAGTAAATGAAAGGTACATGGCCTGATCTTGCTCCCCTAAAGATCAAAGTAGTGATGCCACTGATGTTAATGGGAGTAGGAGTAGGCCTTGACTGAGAGAATGACATTGTGAGTAAAGATACATATTTATTGAAAAAATGCTACAATGTTGTTGTTGTTAAAGAAGCATCCCCGACCACACACGCAATAGAAACACTATGTGGTATCACAGTAGCAGAAAGGATACCCAATGAAATGGTCTTCAATTAAAAATTTTAAAAAAAGATATTTTGGATTCAAGAAAGACTCCCAAGGCTACCAAAGGTTTTGAAGAACTAAAGAATACAGAATGAGCCATTTATGTACTTCCTGATCCTGTAATGATATCCATGTGGGCACATCCCTGAGTGGAGCCCTTGAAATCACTGGGGATCTGTCCTGGCACAGAAGTCCACCCTTATGAATATCACTGTAGGACTGGGACCTTATTTACATATTCCCTTTAAATTGTGACTGCGTAGAAGAATAGCTGAAATTCTAACTATTCCATTTGTATCCAATGCAGAGTATGAGCAATGGGGAAAATGTGGAAAGAAGAGTCTTAATTAAGTTGCTTTAAACTATTACCATTTTATTACTAAAAGCAAATGCTATGCTGTAAGCAGCCTTGCTAAATCCCTACATCCTTTGAAGGCAAATAGTTTTTATTTTTTTGGACAGGAGAAGTAAATAACTAGTTTTTAACCATCATCATCTGATAGGAAGCGTGAATAGGTCAATTTTGTAACTAGGATAAAATTGCCATGACATTGCATTTTTAAAAGATAAAAGAGAGCATTTTGATGATAGATATTATTTTCTTATATCGCTTTAAAGGAGAAAATGTCAGATATACAAGATAAGTGAAGACAGCAGAGCTGATGCATACAGTAGGTAATGACTATAGTAAGTATAAATATTATTGGTAGAAAAGTTGTACCAGTGGTTGATCAGTTTTTTATTTAGTTCAACCTATTCAGTCCATTTTTCTTCAGTTATCTAATACAGCCAGTAATTTGTTCCATTTATCTTAACTTCATTCTTGACAACCAAATTTTTACCGTACATATTTGGTTTTGCAGCAATAGTTCTCGGATTCTGCAAAGGGATCTGCTAGTATAGATCTTTATGTTCACCAATCCCTTTGATTTCAGTGGACTCTTCATGGGAATTTAGATCTGGGCTGGGACATCCCACCGCAGGATCAGGGTAACATTGCTGAATTACATATGCATGCTGGTACAAGGAATTCTCTCCATATCTTCTTGGCTCATCAGAAGTTAGAGTCATTTGGTCTGATGTCAGAAAACTGATACCCATCTTTAGAGGATCATGTCATCAGAGGTTGTTTTCTGCTTTTGCCCAACAAACTAGTTCATGCAGTTCAATATGTGCAGTCATCACAAACAATGACCATTTTCTTAAGGATCTCTCTTGGTCAAAAAAATTACACCGCATTTGAGCTACATGTATTTTCATCAGAATACATTGTTTCATCAAAGCCAAAACGTGTCGAGTAGGCCTGTTGATTTCAACAATGCTTTTGCCAGGAAGGTTTCGGAGGTCCAGGGATCTCTGGTCACTTCTGACCAGAGAAAGAGACCTGAATTGAAAACTTGATCTTTCAAGCAGAAAATGGACATTTCAACACAATTCTTTTCTGCAAAAACATTTGAACAGTTCTGATTTTGTTCCAATGTGGAACAAAAACAAATTTCAAAACCTCAGAAGTGGTCATGGAAAGAAATTTTTGTCCTCCAGCTACCTCTAATGCAGACCCAAGCCAAGCTTCAACTCAGCCTCTCAGCGTACTATTCAAAGACAAATAATGGGGGAGGGAGGGTGACAGAACATCTATAGAGTCTGAAATATTTTCAAAAATATCCTTTGCCCATTGTAGATGTACAATAGTGTGAGTTAAATATTAATCATGCTTTTTTCTGATTAGTGGAATTGAGGGACTGTAACAGAAATCCAATCCCTTCAATGCATTTTATTTACTAATTGCAAAATTCACATAGAAAAAACACTTTTAGCTTCCTGCCTATTTTATGGTGAACAGATCTTACTGTATAGATTTTTCATGGCAAACTATGATCCAGAAGAACTTTTTACTGCTTAAAAAAATAAGAGGAGGGTTTTGCAATGTAGTGAGTGTGAGAGAGAGAGAGAGAGAGAGCGCGCACGCGCGAGCACGAGCGAGCCAAACTTGTAGGATTTGGCAGCCTACATTCCACTCTGCACAATATTTAACTATTTAAAAACCAAGGAAAGCCTGGGCAGTCCTTTAGGGTATGCCTATACTGCAATATATGTCCAGGGTTAGCAGAACTCAAGTTAGCAGACCCTGCATTTGAAAACCCGAAATGTGGCCACTATAGCCCTTTGTTCATGGTGCAGTGTGGGAAAACTTGACTGTCCAGAGTACAAAAAGTCAGGGTGTGGGATTACTTTTGGCAGATTCCAGGAGCATGAGTCCAGTGGGGATGCATCCACGCTGCAAAGCAATAGGGCTTGAACCCTGAGTTTGAACTCAGGCTCCAGCCTACCCGCCCCCTTTTGTCTACAAGAAAATCATGCTAACCCCTGGCTTGGATCCAGAATCCCAGGCCCCTTGGTGGAGGAGGATCCAAGTCAGTCAAATTCCTATCTACTCTAACTTTTGAAAAGACTGATTAACATGACTGTGTATTTTAGCTCCTTGGATGAAAAGTAAATCTGCTTTAAGGCTATGCAGACCTCCTTCCTGACCTCTGGAAACTGAAATGCTGGATTCTGAATATCCTAATATTGTCACTAATTAATGCAGGTGCCAAAGGACTGAACTTCTACACATCAGCTTGGTTTTGAACCAAGCTACTTTTGCCATGCCAAGTCAGTCTGTTGAAGCAGAAACTAATGCATTTTGCAGCTAAACTTAAAAGCAGTTACTTTTCCTCCCAGTCATTCATACAGTATTTAACTAGCTCAAAATCTCAACAAACAAAACATTCTTCCCACTGTGTGACAAAAATACCCTAGGCCAAGAGTTTCTCAACTGCCCTTTCATGTTTGAAAGTTTATTTTGCAGTCTTTTCAACTGAGAAAATGAAAATCTAGTCCTTTAAGAATTTCGTCTGCAGATGGAAAGCAAAAATACAGGGAGCTTTTACGTGTTGATTAAGAGGAAGTTATTCACACTGTGCAGTAATAATGGTTGTTCGAGATGAGTGTCCCTATGGGTACTCCACTGTAGATGCATGTGCATTCCTGTGCTTCTGATAAGAGATCTTTGATAGCAGTGTCTGTTCAGCCCACACATGCACTCTTCCCTTCTCATGCTCTGCCTTGAGGCTAATTAGTGCTGTGCAAGCAAACCACTCTCAGATCCTTCTTTACCACAGAGTCCCTATCAAGAACTTTGAAACAGAGGGGAGGGCGGGTTATGGAGCACCTATAGGGACACCCATCTCAAGGAATCATCATTACTGCACAAGGTGAGTAACTTCCTCTTCTTCTTCTTCGAGTAGTTTTCCTATGGGTGCTCCACTATAGGTGACTCCCGAGCAGTGTCCCTAATGGGAGGTTGGGGCTTTGGAATCAAGTCTGTTATGGATGAGGATACTGCAGAGCCAAAACTAGCATTGGAAGCAGAGTCTCCAGTGATGGCATAGTGTTCTGTGAGGGTATGTACAGACACCCAAGGTGGCTGCTCTGCAGATTTCCAAGACAGGGACATTCTTGAGGAAGGCAACAAAGGAGGAAACTGACCTCATGGAGTGTGTGCGAATTCCAGGTAGAAGTACTGTGTTGCGAACTTGAAAACAGTTTGAGACCCATTTGGAGAGTCTCTGGGCTGATACTGCAGTGCCATTAGACCTTTCTGCAATGGAACGGAGGAGCTTAGGAGATTTCCTAGAAGTCTTTGTCCTCTCCAAATAGAATGCCAAGGCTCTCCTAACATCTAGCATGTGCAGTATGGCCTCTCTGTTACCATGGGGAGACTTGGGATAAAAAGTTGGGAGGATTTGGTTGGTTCATGTGAAAAGATGAGGCCACTTTAGGAATAAACTTTGGGTATAACCAGATAGTAACCAAGCTGTGAAAGAATACTGTGAAGCAGGGTGTGCCATAAGTACTGCTATTTCCCCTGTTCTCCTCACTGAGGTGACGGCCACCAGAAATGCTATCTTCATTGACAGGTGTGTAAGTAAACAAGTAGCCATTGGTTCAAAGGGTGATCTAGTCCATCTCTTTAAAACTAGTTTTAGGTCCCATGTTGGAGTAGGGCATCTGGGTTGGGGAAAGGGGTTTGTTATGCCCTTAAGGAATCTCTTTGTAGTTGGGTGTAAGAAAACTGAGTATCACTCTACCTCTTGATGGAACCAGTATGTAATCTAACACTGCCAGGAGAATAGCAGATGTGCCTGGAATTGCACCAAACCTCAAACCCTTGTCCACTTTTATAGTTAAGTACGGTGGGTAACCAATTTCCTACTGTGTAGTAACACTTCCTGTACCTCTTGGGAGCAGGAGCTCTCTATGTGTTGGAACTACGAAGAAGCCAAGCCTTGAGCTGGAGTATCTGCAGCTTGAGTTGGAGAGTGTGTCATTCTTTCTGTGAGAGGAGGTAAGCAGTGGGTTGAAGTGGGTAGATAGGTCATCTGTCTCGCTCAGGTGGGAGCAATCGAGTATGACATTTGCTTTTTCTCTTTATTTTCAACAGTACCTTCAACAAGAGAGGGAACAGGGCAATGGTGTAAAGAAGGCCCTTTTCCCACGGAAGAAGGAGACCATCTCCTCATGAGTGCTGTCCGAGGCCGGCCCTGGAGCAATAATGTGGGGATTTCCTATTCAGGTAAGTAGTGAACAAGTTTATTGTTGGGGTCCCCCCCTGACAAAATATGCTGAGAAGTACTGCTGGGTTCACTTCCCACTCATGGTCATGTGAAAACTGCCTGCTGTTGTGTTCTGCACTAATGATAGATAGGCTGCCGATATTAGAACATTTTGGCAAATGCCCCAGTTCCAGAGCTTTAGCGCTTTTGCACAGAAGTAGGATGATCTGGTGCCTCCCTGATGATTTATGTAGCACGCAATGTTGTCGTATGTGTACCTCTGAGCAGTGAGCACAAGCATTCCTGACCACCCTGAGTTCAACAACATTGATGTGGAGAGTTGCCTCTGAGGACTACCATTTGCCCTGAGTCTTGAGGTTCTTGAGGTGTGCAGCACAACCCACGAGGGATGTGTCTGTAGTGAGAAGTAATGTCAAGGGAAGACTGAGTGAACAGGACCCCCATGCAAACATTTACCGGGTTTGACCCAGGAAGGCATCAAGAAAGGGTTGTTTAACCTGTCTTTGTTTGGGCTATAAACCAAGCTGAACCATGTCTGCAGACACTTCATCTGTAGTTTGGCATGAAATATTACAAACAAACATACCAGCCACCGTGTGCCGCAGAAGCTGGAGGAACGTCTGGCCGATGTTTGAGGGCTGGCTTGAACTGTCTCTAAGTGTGGACAGGCTGTGAAATCTGTGTTGTGGAAGGAGTGCCCTCACTTGCAGTGAGTCGAGATCGATCCCTATGAACTCCAAACATTGTACTGGAGTTAAGGTCAATTTTTGGATGTTAATTTGCGGGTCCAGGTTCATGAATAACCTCCACCTCTAGTCCAATCTCCTACTCCTCCAGCATCTCCTCTAGAGATGGTGTCTGAGGGGGAATGCCTCACAGTCTCTCGGTCTATATAATGCTCCCCACGTATCCCAGTAGGGCCACTGGGGTGATGGAAAAGGCATGGGTGCCTGACCCCATGGTTGGTCATACCACAGGGATTGATGTCCAGACTGAGGGTATGACTGGGAAGGCCCAGGCTAGTAGCATGAGGAAGCATAGTGAGAGTGATGGGAGATGACCTCCTGGTCATTATCTGACTCTCCACTGGAAAACGGTGGAGCCGATACAGAGGTGCATGGATCAGTGCTGGTGGTTACTATGGCATTCAAGATGTGCCCAGGACTGAGGCCCTGGTACCAATTAAATGAGACTCCGATACCTCAGATACTGTGGGGTCCTTAGAGAACCTAAATTCCTATTGTGCCACAGTATTTGGTACCATGAGGAGTTGCTGTTATTGAGTTGGCAGTACTGAGGGAGCTCGCAACCTTGGCTGCATTGAGTGCTCGGATGATGGTTGCCTCGCAATCATTGGTACCAACGGCATCCATACGATGCAGTCTTCCTGGAGGTGACACAATCTCCGCACCTGTCCCTGACCGGTGGTGCCATTGCTTTGATGCCTGTGCCCAGGGGGTCCTTAGGCATACCAACGGTATCATGTTTAGATGTCTTCAGTACTGTCGGTACCAAAGAGATCAAATGTGCCCTGAACCACCTCTGGTTGGTCCAAGGGCTTACTATGAAGGCTCGAAGATCTCTTTTTGGAGGTCTTGCATGGGGCATCTGAGGATTTCTTCCTTGGTTCACTGGAAGGCTATGGAGAGGATTTGTGTTGCCTGTGAGACTCTGAGCATGGGTCAAATACAGGCTGGAGAGCTCCCTCCAAAAGGAGCAGTTTTAGCTTCAGTTTTAGCTTCCCATTTTTTGGGGGGTCTCGTTTTTAGCGGCTGACAGAAGGCACACAATCTGTGAAATGTGGCCCTGTCAGAGGCAACAGACACAGCAGGAATGGCCATCCATTACCAGAATGGACTCCGTGCAGAAGAGACATCTTAAACCCAGGTGACCTGGGAATGCTCCTTATTGGGGGCATTTCATAGTATGGAGGGGAGGGGGGAAGGGTAAAGCAAAAAATGTTGTTTGTTTTTTTAACAGGGAACAAAAAAACTAAAGGAAACTCAGACTAAGAAAACACTAAAACTAGCTAAGAATAATGAATTTCTAGAGAGTAAAGTATCCATGAATGGAAAAGGAGTACTTGTGGCACCTTAGAGACTAACAAATTTATTTGAGCATAAGCTTTTGTGAGCTACAGCTCACTTCATCGGATGCATTCAGTGGAAAATACAGTGGGGAAATTTGTATACATAGAGAACATGAAACAATGGGTGTTATCATACACACTGTAAGGAGAGTGATCACTTAAAATGAGCCATCACCAGTGCGGGGGGGGGGGGAAGAAGGAAAACCTTTCATGGTGACAAGCAAGGTGGGCCATTTCCAGCAGTTAACAAGAACATCTGAGGAACAGTGGGGGTGGGGGGGGAGAAATAACATGGAGAAATAGTTTTACTTTGTGTAATGACCCATCCACTCCCAGTCTCTATTCAAGCCTAAGTTAATTGTATCCAGTTTGCAAATTAATTCCAATTCAGCAGTCTCTCGTTGGAGTCTGGTTTTTTTTGTTGAAGAATAGCCACTCTTAGGTCTGTAATCGAGTGACCGGAGAGATTGAAGTGTTCCCCGACTGGTTTTTGAATGTTATAATTCTTGACGTCTGATTTGTGTCCATTTATTCTTTTACAGAGAGACTGTCCAGTTTGACCACTGTACATGGCAGAGGGGCATTGCTGGCACATGATGGCATCTATCACATTGGTAGATGCACAGGTGAATGAGCCTCTGATAGTGTGGCTGATGTGATTAGGCCCTATGATGGTGTCCCCTGAATAGATATGTGGACAGAGTTGGCAACGGGCTTTGTTGCAAGGATAGGTTCCTGGGTTAGTGGTTCTTTGTGTGGTTGCTGGTGAGTATTTGTTTCAGGTTGGAGGGCTGTCTGTAAGCAAGGACTGGCCCGTCTCCCAAGATCTGTGAGAGTGATGGGTCGTCCTTCAGGATAGGTTGTAGATCCTTGATGATGCGTTGGAGAGGTTTTAGTTGGGGGCTGAAGGTGATGGCTATTGGCGTTTCATTATTTTCTTTGTTGGGCCTGTCCTGTAGTAGGTGACTTCTGGGTACTCTTCTGGCTCTGTCAATCTGTTTCTTCACTTCAGCAGGTGGGTATTGTAGTTGTAAGAATGCTTGATAGAGATCTTGTAGGTGTTTGTCTCTGTCTGAGGGGTTGGAGCAAATGCGGTTATATCGTAGAGCTTGGCTGTAGACAATGGATTGTGTGGTTATTTCCCCCCCCCCCCCCAGTTTCTCAGACGCTCTTGTCAACTGCTGGAAATGGCCCACCTTGATCATCACTACTAAAGGTTTTCTTCCCCCCACGCCCGCTGGTAATAGCTCATCTTAAGTGATCACTCTCCTTACAGCGTGTATGATAAACACCCATTGTTTCATGTTCTCTGTGTATATAAATCGCCCCACTGTATTTTTCACTGAATGCATCCGACGAAATGAGCTGTAGCTCATGAAAGCTTATGCTCAAATAAATTTGTTAGTCTCTAAGGTACCACAAGCTCTCCTTTTCTTTTTACGAATACAGACTAACAGGGCTGCTACTCTGAATGGACTGCTAATGGCTCCCTCTCTAGCCTGGGGCAATAGAGAAGGAATTGAGGGTAGTCTGCCCCTGCATCGCTAATTAGCCTTGAGGCAGAGCATGAAGAGGGGAGAACACATGTGCAGGACGAACAGACACTGCTACCAAAGATTTCCAATCAGAAGCACAGGGATACAAATATACCTATAGTGGAGCACCCCCAGGGACACTACTCGAAGAAGGTTTCAGAGTAGCAGCCGTGTTAGTCTGTATTCGCAAAAAGAAAAGGAGTACTTGTGGCACCTTAGAGACTAACAAATTTATTTGAGCATAAGCTTTCGTGAGCTACAGCTTACTTCATCGGATGCATGCATTATGCTCAAATAAATTTGTTAGTCTCTAATGTGCCACAAGTACTCCTTTTCTTTTTACTCGAAGAAGAAAATATTGAGGTAAATTATGCAATAGCAATCAAAAGCCTAGATCTGTTATTTCTTGGAGAAACAGTGACCAAAGACTTATTACAAGCCATTTCACATATATCACTGTAATATTTGATTTTGTTTGTATTTCAAAATGTTATAGTTGCCAAATTTCATAAACAACAAAAAAAAAACCTTTAATCCAGTGATCTGTGATCCAGTGACTAATGATCTGAAGATTTCAATTTAAAAAGTACAGTTTAAAAGGGAAACATTATTAGGAAATGGTTCAAGGGTCAAATGCTGTTAATCTAAAATAGCTTCTTTATCACTGCAGGAGTAGTAAGTGCATAAACATATTAAAGATGCAATATTGTCTGGAATTGTTCTGAGTCTCTCTTACACAATATATTAACCAGCCTGTCTGAAAGAGCAACCAAATATTTCTCAAGAGAAACAATGTAGAACAGTTCATTCATATTTTTCCTATGGGGTTACTTTTCTGAAATAGGTTCTTTGTTGCGTAGGAAGGTTCCTCTTGTGAATAAGGCATCAGACTATTCTTAACTTTGCCACTGGCTTTCTATGTTACTATGTTTCTATGTTAGGCAAGTGACTTAATCTCTCTATAGTTCATTGATGCCATTCATAACATAAAGCTAACAATACCTACTGAAGTTTAACTCATTAATGATTGTTAAACACGTTGAAGTGCAAAACATTAACTGATATCAGTCTAAAGAGTTAAAAATGTGATAAATCAAGAAAATATAAATAAATTAGCTATCCACTGAAGGACGAGAAGTTTATGAAGAGGCTTTATTTATGATTTTCTCCAGTAAATTTTGGATGTGGTTATTTTGAGAGGAGAAATCAAAAAACTGTATTGAGGATAGAAGGCCAAATTTATACACATTCCTGCTGTCTCCCCACATGAAAATACATTCAAAACATGCTCCTATTTATAATGTTTATTTTCCCCAACTCACTAAGAGTAGGGGGGAAATCCACCAATACACCTATGGGTATTGTTTTGACTTTAAATATAATGGTATGAAGATATTGTCATCTGGAACCAAGTGATTTGACTGAGGCCAGGATTCACCAGTCTGACCCCAGTCATGGGGCCCAATGGGAGTGGAAGTTGTTGCCATGGAAAAAAACCACAAGCTCTCCGCCACCAAAGAAACCACAAGCCACCAGCATGGCCTCACAAGTGCGTGGCTTTGGTCAGCGAAGGGAACATGGCAAGGGCACACAAATTATGCCAATTCAACACGTTCCCACTGCAGTCTGTTGACAGGGCTCCTATGGAGCCCCTGGTGGATATTAAAGCCAACTTTTCCCAATAAAACCCTAAGGGAGATCAAGTAAGGGCATTCAAATAGAGGTTAATTGTCCTGAGCCATAGTGGATCAAGACAGTGCTAGTAGGATCCCCCTGTGTTGGCCACATTGGGTATGTCTACACTGCAATAAAACACGAGCGTCTGGCCCGTGTCAGCTGACTCTGGCTCTTTGGGGCTTGGGCTCTGGAGCTATAAAATTGCAGTGTAGATATTTGCGATCAGGCTGGAGCCTGGGCTATGGGCTCCCAGGATGGGAAGATCCCAAAGTCCAGGCTTCAGCTCAAGCCTGAATGTCGACACTATCATATAATAGCCCTGCAGTCCAAGCCCCTCGAGCACAAGTCAGCTGACACAGGCCAGCCACAGGTGTTTTATTGCAACACAGACATAGCCACTGAACCTGTCCCTCTGTTGGAAACAGTTTCATCTATGTTTATCTGTACTGATTGGCCCAGAACACACCACACTCTACAATACAATGGAAATCTGATTTGATCTGCAATTCAGCATAGATCAGGATCATATTATGTCTACATGGCCCCACCTGATCATGCCTTGCTATCCCACCTGACCCATCAGCCACCTCGCTGTACCTTCCCCTTGGATTGAATTTCCGGGCAAGAGGACTTCATGAATGAATTCTGCCCACTAATCAGGATGCCCTTTGACGTACCTGACTCCTGGGCACAACAGTTATGTGGGGTTGATTGAGTTAAGCTAGCTTGTTTCAGCTAACTCAATTGGGGTGGGGCGGGGGCAACAGCTTTTTCCTAGTCAGGTGGGAACTTGGATGCCAGTGTGAAGGGAGTCCTCAGGGACACATGGGATATGAGGAATTTATAAGTGTCACAGAAAGATTACTAGCGGGTGTCATACCAGGGAGAAGGGAATTTAATCAACAGTCTTGCTGAGTATGGCTTAGCTGCTACAACAACTGCCTGAGTTTCTTAGCTGTTATGGCAAATGTGTTTGTTTACATATGTAATTAAATATGAAAACAACACTTTATATTCAAGACTTGTTTTGATGCAAGTTTATTATTTTCAATTTTCTTTTAATTAAAAAGACACAGAACCTGTATATTATTTCAAAATGTCAATTCCTTGGGCCAGGCCAATGCCTTTCAGCATTCTCTGTACACTGCCAAAAGCCCTGCCAGCACTCAGTGAACAGTGATAGTCTAAATGACTCTGTGGACATTCATGCACAGTGTTTTTAGCATTAATGACTGGTCAATATACGCCTATTTTTTAAATCTCCCATTGGGCACTGAATGTCCTCAAGGCCAAATGCCACTCTAGTGGAGCAAGTCTAACAGTCGCACCACTAACCACCCTAAAGGCATGTTCCTGGCTCTGAACTCCACAAGTGGTCTTGAACCATTTCAGCCTCATTCATGGATCCAGTCACTCACAGCTTTGGTTCTGTAGCATGCAAAGTATGGATAGCATGATTCCACATCTGAGCAGAATACTACATATCCCAAGGATCAGCTGATTACCAAATCTAATAGTTGCATCACTTGCATGAGACAGACCCTGAGGCATGTTTTGGTTGTGCAATGCAGAGATGAGTTGATTTCCTATCTGTGAAATAATCTAAATTAATAGTTAACTCACCAGAGACTTTATTGATACTTTGTATTTTTGTATACTACCTTTCATCTGAAAGCAGGTTACAAACTAACATTCATTAATCACAAGACTCCTGTAAGGTAGGTATTACTATATTTCTAGTTTACATGTCGTAAAAAATTGAACCAAGGAAAGCTTAAGTGATTTGCCCAAGGCATGACAACAGGTCTATGACAGAATCATATTAAGGACTGAGGGAGTTCAACGCCATTCCAGATCAGACACCAGTAAGAAGTGATTGTATTAGCTAGCTTTCAACAGTTCACTAAATAGACACATTTTTCTGGGGGCTGCCCTCTCATGTACCAGAATCTCAGCTTTCGTTAAAAAAATTAAGTCTCTAGTTCTTATGCAGACATAAGCTAAAAATGTGAACAGAAGGTGATGTTATGGTGTCTATTTGAATATGCAGATAACCTGAAACAAGAGCTCAAATATATAAAACTTCCCCAGGTCATCTCAATAGATAGTTAACACTGAAGTTGAATGATGACACCTTCAGCATTAAAGATTTCACTGCTGATGTATGCACAAAAAGGACAGAGAGAAAGAAAGAGATTATGAAAATATCCGGCTCAACCCAGAATCTTGACCCAGAAATAAAGTGTCACTCTTGAATTCATTCTGTATTAACCCATCTGTTAGCATGGTTAATGCAGGCATTGTATCATCTTTGCTCAGATTGGTGAAGGATTACTCACACAAATAGTTCCATAAAGGTCAATGGGACTACTCATATAAGTAAACACTTAGTAGTCTGAATAAGTGTTGCACAGTCTGGCCCAAAGTAAACAGACTCCCTAGCTCTCAAGTTTCAGCTCTCAATACTCTCACACACACACCACTAGCTGAAGTCAATTAGAGTTGTCAGCCCTCTATCTTCAGGACACTTTTGCCAAAATGTTGCTTTTTTATTAATACACTTTGTACAATTATTTCAACCTGTAAAGATGTTGCTGTGGGTTAACTGAGTTTTTTCCCCATCAGAATGAAACCAGCAGTCCGGGGGATAATGTAGCACACATTCTGTTTATTTTCAGAAGCTGCTCTCTGACCTGAATTGGTCTCCCTTCTGCCAAATATGACATGCTGCAAACCAGTGATAGAGAGATACACAAGAGGCTTCAACTGGGGTGAAAAAAAAATCAAGTTTTCACCAACATTTATTTTAAATCATCACTCTTGCCTCCAATTTTTTTTTGTCTAAATGTAAAGTCAGAAAATAGCAATTTTGCCATCAAAAGATGTTTGTCAAGGGAAATGGCAATTTTTTCTGGATCATTTTCATACCCTTTTGCCCTTTTCAATGCAACAGGATTAGCTTTTCAGCTACTCTTGCAACAAGTGATGGGCCAAGAATGCATGAAAGCTGCCCCTCCACATATCTTTAAGCCTCTCCAGCAATTTGACTCTAAGGGCACTCACAGTTTGGCTGTGTAGATTGGTTGCATCCTGACTTCCACTAATGGCAACACATCTTTTCATGCAGAATGGCATTGTAAACACAGGGGATACCCCTGCAACCGACACATGGAAAATGAGTAGAGGTAACCAGGTTTCCTCTTCCACACCTCTTGCACATTTTTCCTGCTTTTTTTCCTGAATTTTTTTCTCCTTGCCACACTACAGGTATAGCCTAAGAGTTTGTGTGTTGCTACAAGTCAATTATGTGATGCAATTGTGAAAAAGGCTAATATCATTCTGGAGTCTATTAACAGGTGTGTCATATGTAAGACATGGGAGGCAACTGGTCCATTCTACTTGGCACTCGTGAGGCCTCAGCTGTTGTAGTGTGTCCAGTTCTGAATGCAACACTTTAGCAGAGAAGTGGACAAATTGGAAAGAGTCCAGAGAAGAGCAACACAAATTTTAAAAGGTTTAGAAAACCTGACCTATGAACACAGGTTAAAAAAAAAGGAGCATTCTTGAGAAAAGAAGACTGAGAGGAGACCTGATAGTCTTCAAATATGTTAAGGGCTGTTATAAAGAGGACAGTGATCACTTGTTCTCCATGTCCACTGAAGGTAGGACAAGTAGTAATGGGCTTAATCTGTAGCAAGGGACATTTAGGTTAGATAGCAGGAAAAGCTTTCTAACTATAAGGATAGCTAAGAACTGGTATAGACTTCCAATGGAGGTTGTGGAATCCCAGTCATTAGAGATTTTCAAGAACAGGTTGGACAAACACCTGTCAGGGATGCTCTAGTTTCACTTGGTCCTGCCTCAGTGCAGGGGAATGGACTTTTTATTTCTCATGGTCCCTTTCAGCCATACACTTCTATGATTCCACAAATTCAGTGTATGCCACCAATCAGACAGCTCAGTATGTGCGGACCACTGCAAAATGTTTGTTCAGTAAAGATGCCTACAGAAAACACCAATTCAGAGCTGTAGGATGCACTAGTTAGTACACAAATAATTGCTAAACAGTCCATCCTGGCTCTGTAAACCCAAAACTGAAAGCAAACGTGGCTCAGGAGATACTAATTCTTATAACAAGACCTAGGACGGAGGGACAATCTCTCTGTTGAGAACCATTCTGTGTGAACAGAAGGAAACAACTCGGTGCAGGACAGAGAGCACTCTTATTATGTGCATATAAGAGCCAATGCCTTTAAAGAAATGCGCTGCTATATTCTGCACTAGGTGAAGTAGCATTAAGCATAGCCCCAAGCCCAGCATATTTCATTGATCTAGTTTTGAGATCACAAAAGAGTTGGATCACTGTGGAAAAATATCCATTGGGAGAATAGGTCACTATCTCCAAGCCAACTGTAGATGGAAAAAGATACCAGGTGCCACAGTTCTCACCTGACAATCCAGAGGTAGTTCTGTTTATGACCCCAAGACTGACAATTGACCTGGCAAAGGTCAGACATATCACAGCCCCTGTCAAAATGAGCATCTTCCCAGTCTTATACGGACTGAGATCTAACCGGAGCTTTCAGAACTATTCCCTACTTCAGTCAGTTCCTTGGAAAGCACAGAGATGACTGTAAAATGAGATCTAAGTGTTATGCACACATTGGTGACACTAGTGACCTAAACATGTCAGCCACCCATACATTTGGGGCAGCTGGGAGGACAAGATGAAGCTCTGCATGCAACAGTCCTTGGGAAGTAGAGTAAATATTCATTACCACCCTTTGGGATCTCTCCAAGAGAAAGGAACATACCATGATGGGTCATCCTGTAGGTGATTCAACACAGCCTCAATGCAATGGCATCAATAGATACCAAAAGATCAAACAAAACCAGCAGAGACATTTTGCCTTCCTCCATCATCACAAGGAGATTGTGGCATGGCATTAAAATTGTCTCCTCACTATACCCATGCCTGAACCAGGCTAGCAAGGATGAAGGATGTTCATGAGGTCAAGATGTGTCTGGTGTTGCTGAAACAGCGTCTTCTCAACAACCTACCCCAACTGTTGAAGTTGACACCAAGTGTTAGTTTCTTGAGCTGAGGTGTATTTAAGTGTGGCTTCCATCATTCCTTAAAAAGAAGTGTTAACACTTCCTGTGTGAATAACGGGCATGAGACTGCCCCATAGATCTTTACCAGTCATGAGAGGCAAGGATCCAAAACTCAAAAACTCAAGCAAAGCTCCATAAATACATCCGAGATCATACTAAAAATGGAGCCAAAGTTCAAGCAGAGAAAATGGTGCATTTATAATCTTCTGCACTGATACTCCTGCATGATGCCAGGCAGACCAGCCCTTATCCTGGTTCATCTGTTCATCAAAGTAGACAGAAAACTCCTTGTGGGGAAAAAATGGAGCTCTATAAAATAGTTAAACTGACTGCAACTGTCCACTATGCTTACACAAATCTAACACAAAAACTGACAGGAAATACTCTACTTTAGTCTATGACAAGCAACAAAAACAAAAAAGCTTTCTACGTGAAACATTGTTTCAACAATAAATCTGGCTTAATATTGCCATCAATAATAATAATGCTGAAGAAAATTCAGAAACATCTTCAAGGGCTCTTACATCCATTAACCTAGGTTTTCAGAACAGTTATCCCATGCTTTATTGCAAGAATGATCAGATGCCACTCACACAGCTCTGCAGGGAGATCCCCTGCTCACCTTCTTCTTTTATACAGAGACAACATGCAAGGAAAATACATGTAATGCTCCACCATTATTTAAATGGCAGGCATCTAAATCTTGTTCATTTTATACAAGCTATTAACAGTGCAGCTCTTGTGCTTCTGGCATAATTGCCAATATAACCCTCAGCTAGCTAACGGGTGGGTGTCCCTGGTTAACAAGTAGGGCACAATGGCTTCCAGATTGCTACATGTCATGAAACATTTACACTAAGCTTCACATACAAGAGATGTAGAACAGGTGTGACACACCAGATTACTAATAAGAGACTGACATGGATCAAGGTTACAAAAGCATGGATCATGATAGGTGGCAGTACACACAGATTCTTGTGACTGCTGTAAAGTAGCAAAGTCTAGAAATAATTCTCAATCCTTCTCCCCCCCCCCCATTCCCCCCCGCCTCTCTCTCACTCATACACACACACTTCTGTCTTATTTCAAAGAGTTCTCGAACAACAGTGTGGAAGAGCCACATCTGAACATTTGCTTAAAGCCTTCCTAATCATCTTTTTAAAAAACGTGTCAGTGTGTATGAACTTTCCTATACCCCAGGGCACATTACTGTGGAGGAAGAATAGGAAAGTATACTGCACACTTAATTGTTTCTGTAGGCTGAACTCACAGCAGACACCAGAGGCTCTTTGGATCCCTCCATTTCCCCCACCCCCCGCCATAAACTCCCTGTGTGCAACCCCCTTTAATGCCCCCTTTGACATTCTATAGCTTGGGGGAGTGTCTTGGAACCCCATATTCCTCATTTTTATATAATCCTGATCTTACATATAAAGCATGCCCTGTAAGGTATCAGGGGAAAGGCTATGATATGCTGAAAATCATTTTTCTATCCATATATGTATATCATTAATGCATATGAAGTTATCAGAATTGTGTTGTATGGTGGTCACTAAAACATATTGCAAGTTGGGGGATCAGCCAGATATTAGCTCCCCAGAGGCAACAGCAAGGAAAATAACCAACACCTGGGCGGGATATCAATCAACCCATCAACAACCATTGTCCAGCAAGGTAGCTACCATGCAATGACTCATCTGCATGAGGTCACACCAGGGGAATTGTTCAACCTTGCTGACATGCCTGGACTTGTGTTTTCCAAGCACATGGACTGAGGGTATAAAACAGGCAGTAGCCATATGTTTGACCCTTTCTCATGCCCCCACCTATGCTGCAAGAAACTAAGGCACCGAGAAGAAGACAAGACTCCAGCAGAGGTGAAATCTGTATACTAAGGACTGCAATATCCAGTGGGGTGAGAAAAACTGCTTAATCTAGTTGTTGCCCAGTCCAATAGTGTTGAGAGTTTAGATTACTTGCTTATATTTTATTTCATTTCTTTTGGTAACTAACTCTGACCTTCCGCCTATCGCTTAATATCATTTAAAACAGTGGTGGGCAACCTGCAGCCCGTCAGGGTAATCCACTGGCAGGCTGCGAGACGGTTTGTTTACATTGACCATGTGAAGGCACGGCCACCCACAGCTCCCAGTGGCCATGGTTCGCCATTCCCGGCTAATGGGAGCTGCAGGAAACAGTGTGGGCCACAGGGATATGCTGTCCGCCGCTTCCCGCAGCTCCCATTGGCCAGGAACAGCAAACCACAGCCACTGGGAGCTGCAGGCAGCTGTGCCTGTGAACGGTCAATGTAAACAAACTGTCTTGCAGCTCACCAGTGGATTACCCTGACGGGACGTGTGCGGCCCACAGGCCACAGGTTGCCCACCACTGACTTAAAAATCTACCTTTTATAGTCAGTAAATTTGTTTTACTGTTTATCTTTACCAGTGAGTTTGTATGACATGTGTGGCAATCTGCTCAGGTTTGACAAAGGCTAGTGTATGTCCACTTAATGAACCGATTAATAAATCTGCATTGCTCGTCTTGGACAGTGCAAGACGGTATATTCCTGAGGTACCGTGGTGGGAGCTGGGGGGATTTGACTCTGGTGCCTTTCTCTGTGTGATTCATGAGTGGCTGTGGGAGCATTCATGCTATCTAGCTGGGTGTGGGGCTCCAAATGCTGTTGTGCCGAGTGATAACAGTGCCTGAAGGGGTTTGCTGCTGGTCATTAGCAAAGCGCTGTGAGAGACAGCCAAGGCTGGAGAGAGTTCAGGGGGCACAGCAGTCCCACAGTCCCAGGCTGCACCCCGGGGGGATCCTGTCACACCGCCTATTGCCCCTCTCCCAACCCATCACAGGGTCCCACATTCTCCCCCCATTCCAGGGGCTGTGTGCACCCCCATTTCCCACATTCCCCTCCTATCTCCACTTCCCCTCATACCAAGATCCCCCACTCTCCCACCTGCCAGAAACTTTCATAGATTCATAGATATTAAGATCAGAAGGGACCATTATGATCATCTAGTCTGACCTCCTGCACAACGCAGGCCACAGAATCTCACCCACCCACTCCTGCGATAAACCTCTCACCTATGTCTGAACTATTGAAGAAGTCATTAAACCCTAGTTTAAAGACTTCAAGGAGCAGAGAATCCTCCCTCAAGTGACCCGTGCCCCATGCTACAGAGGAAGACGAAAAACCTCCAGGGCCTCTTCCAATCTGCCCTGGAGGAAAATTCCTTCCTGACCCCAAATATGGCGATCAGCTGAACCCTGAGCATATGGGCAAGATTCACCAGCCAGATACCCAGGAAAGCATTCTCTGTAGTAACTCAGATCCCACCTCATCTAACATCCCATCACAGGCCATTGGGCCTATTTACCATGAATATTTAAAAATCAATTAATTGCCAAAATCATATTATCCCATCATACCATCTCCTCCATAAACTTATCGAGTTTAATCTTAAAGTCAGATAGGTCTTTGGCCCCCACTGCTTCCCTTGGAAGGCTATTCCAGAACTTTCACTCCTCTGATGGTTAGAAACCTTCGTCTAATTTCAAGTCTAAACTTCCTGATGGCCAGTTTATATCCATTTGTTCTTGTGTCCACATTGGTACTGAGCTTAAATAATTCCTCTCCCTCTCCGATATTTATCCCTCTGAGATATTTATAGAGAGCAATCAGATCTCCCCTCAACCTTCTTTTGGTAAGGCTAAATAAGCCACGCTCCTCGAGTCTCCTTTCATAAGACAGGTTTTCCATTCCTCGGATCATCCTAGTAGCCCTTCTCTGTACCTGTTCCAGTTTGAATTCATCCTTCTTAAACATGGGAGACCTGAACTGCACACAGTATTCCAGGTGAGGTCTCACCAGTGCCTTGTATAACGGTACTAAAACCTCCTCATCTCTACTGGAAATACCTCACCTAATGCATCCCAAGACCGCATTAGCTTTTTTCATGGCCATATCATATTGGCAGCTCATACTCGTCCTGTGATCAACCAATAATCCAAGGCCCTTCTCCTCCTCTGTTACTTCCAAGTGATGCGTCCCCAGCTTATAACTAAAATTCTTGTTATTAATCCCTAAATGCATGACCTTACACTTCTCACTATTAAATTTCATCCTATTACTATTACTCCAGTTTACAAGGTCATCCAGATCTTCCTGTATGATATCCCGGTCTCTCTCTAAATTGGCAATACCTCCCAGCTTTGTATCATCTGCAAACTTTATTAGCACACTTTGTGCCGAGATCGGTAGTAAAAAGATTAAATAAAATTGGTCCCAAAACCGATCCCTGAGGAACTCCACTGGTAACCTCCCTCCAGCCTGACAGTTCACCTTTCAGTAGGACTTGCTGTAGTCTCCCTGTTAACCAACTCCTTATCCACCTTTCAATTTTCATATTGATCCCCATCTTTTCCAATTTAACTAATAATTCCCCATGTGGCACACTATCAAACGCCTTACTGAAATCTAGGTAAATTAGATCCACTGCGTTTCCTTTGTCTAAAAAATCTGTTACATTCTCAAAGAAGGAGATCAGGTTGGTTTGGCACAATCTACCTTTGTAAAACCATGTTGTATTTTGTCCCATTTACCATTGACTTCAATGTCCTTAACTATTTTTTCCTTCAAATTTTTTTCCAAGGCCTTCCATACTACAGATGTCAAACTAACAGGCCTGTAGTTACCCGGATCACTTTTTTTTCCTTTCTTAAAGATAGGAACTATGTTAGCAATGCTCCAATTATACGGTACAATCCCTGAGTTTACAGATTCATTAAAAATTCTTGCTAATGGGTTTGCAATTTCATGTGCCAATTCCTTTAATATTCTTTGATGAAGATTATCTGGGCCCCCTGATTTAGTACCATTAAGCTGTTCAAGTTTCACTTCTACCTCAGATATGGTAATATCTACCTCCATATCCTCATTCCCATTTGTCATGCTACTATTATCCCCAAGATCCTCATTAGCCTTATTAAAGACTGAGGCAAAGTATTTGTTTAGATATTGGGCCATGCCTAGATTATCTTTAACCTCCACTCCATCCTCAGTGTTTAGCGGTCCCACCTTCTTCTTTCTTTGTTTTCTTCTTATTTATATGGCTATAGAACCTTTTACTATTGGTTTTAATTCCGTTTGCAAGGTCCAACTCTACTTGACGTATCCTGTCTTACTTTATCCCTATATGTTCTAACCTCAATAAGGTAGCTTTCCTTGCTGATCCCTCCCATCTTCTACTCCCTGTATGTTTTCTGCTTTTTTCTTAATCACCCCTCTGAGTGCTTGTTCATCCAGCTTGGTCTACAACTCCTTCCTATGAATTTTTTCCCCTTTCTTTGGATGCAGGCTTCCGATAGCTTCTGCAGCTTTGATTTAAAGTAATCCCAGGCCTCCTCTGCCTTCAGATCCATAAGTTCTTCAGTCCAATCCACTTACCTAACTCATTTCCTTAATTTTTGAAAGTCAGCCCTTTTGAAATCAAAAACCCTAGTCAGATTTATTTTTGTTTGTCCTTCCATTCAGTTTGAACTGAATTAGCTCATGATCACTTGAACCAAGATTGTCCCCTACAACCACTTCTTCTGTGAGGTCCTCACTACTCACCAAAACCAAATTTAAAATGGCATCCCCTCTAGTCGATTCAGCAACTACTTGATGAAGGAATCCATCAGCTATTGCATCTAGGAAAATCTGAGCCCTATTATTATTGCTAGCACTGGTCCTCCAGTCTATATCTGGGAAGTTAAAGTCTCCCATGATCACACAGTTTCCATTAGTATTTACTTTAATAAAGACATTAAAAAGGGCTCTATCCATATCCAAATTAGATCCCGGCGGTCTATAGCAAACCCCAAGCACTATCACAGGGGAGGCTCTAGTAGTTTTCTTCCCCGATGTGATTTTTGCCCAGACGGACTCAGTCTTATCCCTTCCATCGCTTCTTATTTCTTTACATTCTACTCATCTTTGATATGCAATGCTACTCCACCACCTTTACCTTTATTTCTGTCTTTGTGTGCCCCCCATTCCTCCCATCCCAGGGAATCTATGTGCCCGCCCATTCCCTCTTCCTTCCCATGCCAGGGGTCACCCATTCACCCCTCCAACTCCACGACTTTGTGAACCCTTCTATTTCTCCCCATTCTCCCCTCTATACCAGGGACTCAGGGTGCACCCCCATCATCCCCACACCACCATTCTTGTTCTCTTATTTCTTTGCTCTTTTTTTTCTATTTCAGGATGTCAGCAGTTTTAAACAGTATTGGCAGAATTGCCACAGGGGACATGGAAGGTGGTCTTATACTGGAATCTCTTAATGACTTCTATCATCCTGTCGTTTCGTCTATAGACAATTACAGAGGTGACTGAAGATGCTTGGTCTGCTAACCAAATGTCAGGTATCCCAGGTGTTTCCCCTTTTTTCCACCAACATCAATCCAATTCTGCTCACTGATGCCTAGCACATTCCCTGAAAATTGGGGATTGATCAGATGGAACATTCAAAAATTTTGCATTAGAGACAAACATCCAAACAGAGAAACACTGTTGAGTGGAATGCAAGGCCCGACAAGGTCAGCCAACTTAAGGGGCCCAGTCAACCTGAAATGTAGTCATTTTCAAAAAGTAAGATGTGTTCGGGGCCTAGCATCAGTGGCCCAAATCCTCATGTGGTGCTGCTAGGAGCTACCACAGAACAAGTAAAAAATATTAATAAGTTGCAGGCACTACACTGGAACCTGAGTGGTTTATCAATCACTTTTTCCTATGTTTTGCAAATGTCCCTTGTTACAGTCTGAAAGACCCACACATACTGGAGAGACTGACTGCATAATATACAGAGAAAACAGTGAAACAAAATGCTGTTGTCTTGTGAGGGGAAGAGTTTGGAGAAAAAAGTAAAAGTAAAAATGAGAAGTGGTGGCAGATATTTATTCTCTAATTCCTTTCAGTTATTGTGATCTTAAGTGTCACTTGCAACAACAGTGCATAAAACACTGTCAGGAGGACTCCAAACGCAGAGGAACTGCCAAGGTTCCACTGCACAAGGAGATAGGCTGCAGAGAAGCCTTGCACTAGCTCCAGTGTAACATGAGGGGGGTTTACTGAAGAGTGCAGGGGAAGAGACAACTGCTTTAACAAAAAAAACCCTGCAGAGGAGCAACCTAGGGGCCACAGTCATTCAGGTAGACTGAAGGCTGCAATATCAGCCCAAGCAGTGACCCCTGTGATGAACTTCAGGGGACAGCAAGTGAAGGGAGACATGACCCGATAATAGCACAGTCATAGCCAAAGAAGCAAAAACATGAGAAGCTGACACCTTTTTTTGGAATAAGCAGATACTTTCTTAAAACTGCTGATGTTTTTCATGGGTCATCATTCCTAGCAGCTTCCTGTTCTGCAACTGTGTCTGTAGAAACACAGGCACAGAGTAAGTAGCAATAATGTTGTTGCCAGATATAATTCTTCATAGTGCAAGTTGCTTTATGGCTCTGTACTGAATCAGCAGGGCTTTGGGTTTCTCTCTCTCTTTTTTTTTTTTTTTTTTTTTTTTTTTTTAAGTCTTTCACCAAACTGCAACCTTTTGAAGACACGACAACCCCCAGTTTCTTTACATTGAGAACTCACTTCCAACTCAGCCACTGACTTATTCTAGGTGCTGCTAGCAGCATACAACTCACTCATTCATCTCTTTTGGGGTCAAATGTGGGAGAAGAGGCAAAAGTGCCATGTGAACTAATATGAGTGAACAATGACAAAGTAAATATGTTTAAACAGCAATTCCTTGGCATTAGCAAAACTAGAGAGACAATACCAATGTCATGTACTGCTAATACATGACAAGCTTAGAATGCTCCCACATTCTGAGAAGAAACAACTGAATAGGTGAGAAATGAAGATTGGTGAATCAATAACAGTAATACTCACGCATATCACCGAAAGCCCCTTTTGTAACATTTGTGGCTTTCAATACTGTTACAATTAATTTGTGTGAATACTGGTGTTCCACCTGGAAATCAAATGGCATGTGGTTAAAAACAGGAAATAAAACTCCAAAAACAGAAATAAATTGTCAAAATAGCTTTCATTTGTCCAAGGAGCAGCAAAAAGGAAAATCCCCATTCAAAATGTAAGAGAAATGCACCCTTTAATGTCTTGTAGCTTTACTGAAAGTTCAGACAATGCATTACACATAGCCTGATGGTCCCTCAGCCACTCCTACACAACATGTTTTCCCTCACATGCTTTTTTTAAATTTTAGTTTCAGTATATAACACTCCTCCTCTCCAAGCTTGGTACCTGCTATGAGGCATTTAAATTAGTCAGTGACAGCTTACCAAGAAGTGAAAAGCTACTATGCAAGATGTTTTATTTCAGTTTGTGTTTGTAACTCCCTTTCAACAATAAAAATGATACAATTATACCTAAATAATGTTGCTGAATATATACATGTATATTGTGCATATACTGTATGCATATAGTTATGCATACAGAGTGTATATGTCCAGCATGTATCAAAATTCAGAGTGTAAAGAGACCCTAGTAGAGTAACAGTGAAGAGTGAACATAAAAGTTCACCAAATCAGTTATGCTCCCAGAAGTTAGAATCTCATGCAATCTCAGGGACTTCCTGTTTTTTTTTTAGACCCTGAACATTTCAACAGAAACCTCTCTCATGGTATGTCAGCACTCCCAATGCCATAGTGTCTGAATGGAACCAGGAAGTCTAGAGACATGAAAATAGGAGGAAAAAAGCGACAGGCTTAACTGAATTTTGCTGAACCTCAAAATCTGGTTCAGGTCTGTTCTTATTTCATCCATCTAGCCCTCCAATTTGCCCATCCCTGTTATATTGTGGCACTGAAAGCCTGTTCCATATTTTAGGAGCATCATCATTGTGTATGACAATGTAGAGAACAGAATGCATGGCTCCCAACCTAAATAATTTATAACCGATACACATATGGGCAACAAAGCACAAGTCTGGGAGTTGGAGACTAAATTCCGTTCCTGGCTCTGTCACAGACTCCGGTGTGCCCTCATATAAAATCACTTACATATGCCTGTGACTTAGCTTTCCATCTGTAAAACAGGAATAATGATACATAGCCCCTTTGTGAGGTGCATTGAGAGCTACTGATGAAACAATGTATACTGCATTATTATTTTACATTTATATGATAGTAGTGTTTAAAGACCACAATAAGGTTGGGCCTCATTATGCTAGCCACTATACAAACTTATGATAAATGACAGTCCCTGTAAGCACTATCATTAATTCTCTGCATTGGTTTCTTAAGACAGTGACTTTCAGATGGCAAATCTGACTAGCGAACAACTAGGTAACTGTGAGTCAGGGAGAATAGACAAAAACTCAGTAGCCTCAGTAGGCAACACATGCTCCTCCTAGCAGTCAGCAGTATGAAGCCAGACCACAATGACAAAACAAAATGAGAGAGCATTCAGAGTGACTCCAGGAATATGTCTTCACTACAGAGTTAGCCCAGCGGATCAGCACCCAGGTTTCATCAGCCAAGTTAGCTTAGCCTGGGTGTGAGAAGCCACACCACAAAGCCATCCCCAAATTACTGTGTTCTCTCCAGTGCTGCACTCCTCCATGTGTCTCACTAGGACTTCTGAGGCATAACCCATAGTTCTCTGTGCTGCAATAAGCTGAGCTGCCCTATGATTCCTTGACAATGGATTGTGGAAAAACTTGTCTGTCCTTCTGGGCACACAGGGAATTGTGGGAGGGCATTGAAGGACCACCAACACTTGAATGATTTAACCAATGCCCTCACTGCAAAGTGAGGTTACCAAGGCGAGTGAAAGCAGGACCCAGGTTCTAACCCATACCTCACACTGTGCCAGCGAGCCCAGATTAAAAGTAATGCCAAACTCAGATAACAGGGTGTGGAAGCAAAGAGGATTGGAGAAACACCCACATAAGAGCTTACGCTAACTCTGTGGTGAAGACATACCCTAGAAGTAAGTTTTAGCATGCCCAGTGCTTTTTGCCTCCCAGGCGCCAAGGCTTAAAAGTAAAAGAAAAACATAACTTCTCCTTGTCATTTTGACATTTACAGTTTATCGAGCAGTTTTACAAGATAGTTGGGGAAGGACAGGGAAAACTTCTTTCATTGCTGCCTCTCAGTTTTTGTTTGCTTCTTGACGATACTTTACAAACCAGTTAATTAGTATATTCTACTTCCACAGGACTCAGGTCTGCTGAACAACATCTGTTTTATAATGTGGTGTTTTTTTATGGATGCTCTTTTACAGATAGGGTTATAATTAAAAGCAGCAGCCCACAATACATAAACCCACCCACAGATCTCCACTGCTAGAGACATTTGTCTTTTTGGAGGTCATTACTCTAGAGAACCAAATACCCAGGAGCAGAGAGGAAGGATGGACATTAAAAGTCAAAGGGACTGAGTCTCCAACGTGCTTAAGTCATTTCTGAAAATGGAACTTAACTATACAAGTCATTTAGGCCTTGCAATAGCGAGCAAAGGAACTTCTAAATACCTCTAAAAACCTGGGCCTTAGACACCGAGGATAAAGTTATCAAAAGCCATTAAGTAATTTAGAAGCCTAATTCCCATGTTCAAAAGTGCCATTTTTGAAGATGGGACTTAATCTCCTAAATTACTTAGGGGTTTTTGACAATTATACCTCAATTCCTCTTTCTCCTGCAAAACTAACTAAACCTCTCCAGTGGAAAAGCAGGGAGGAAATCACTCAATCATACAGGCCACCTGGATGGATTATACGAGTCACAGGTATTCTGCCAGGAATATTCTCCTTCTGATGGCTCAGTCCACTCTGTTGTAAGGTTTGAGGCCTTGTTCTTTGGCTAAGCAATAGCAGCCATATTTGGAGAGACAGCAATCATAAG
Organism: Dermochelys coriacea; assembly: GCF_009764565.3. Lineage (NCBI taxonomy): Eukaryota > Metazoa > Chordata > Testudines > Dermochelyidae > Dermochelys > Dermochelys coriacea. Next base: position 57,255,427 of record NC_050075.1, on the reverse strand, counting down.
CTAAAAGCAGGAAGTCAATCTTCACATTCTATCTAAATTACATGTAAACAATGTAGTATCAACTTGTTAAGAAGGAGACACCGTCCTAATGGCACCCACTATCACCAGATAAAGATACAGATCTTAGGGTGGTGAAAGAAAACTTAGTTTGATAGCATTCTACCTGTTAAGAAATCACTTATCAATAGTTGTGGTTATGAAATCCTCATTTCTTTATTGTTGTGTCATTATGGTCCCCACTTACTCATTGTTTCTGTATGGTCTCTGTCTGGTTATTTACTTGTTTCTGTCTGTTACATAATTAATTTTGCTAGGCATAAATTAAGGTGGTGGGGTAGGATTGGTTAGAGAATTTTGTTACACTATGTTCGGATTAGTTAGAAAAATTTTAGTATAATGATTGGTTAAGGTACAGCTAAACAGGGCTCAAATTTCACTATATAAACTGGGGTCCAAAAGGAATTTATTTGAGAAACAACTCCAGGACACAGCCTCAAAGATCAGAGCTGCCAGACCTCAACACTCCGCCAATGATACCATGCAGAAACTGGAATCCCCCAGATGGACCTGATCCTGATTGGCCATCAAGAAAAGTTCATCGGGAGTGGTGAGCACTGTATGTGTAGTGTGTGAATTCTGGTTTTGGTGATTGCTAATAAATAGAGGTTGTGTAGTATATTACTGTGTAAGGCTCTTTCACTGATAAAAGACCCTGTAAACCCACAAAAGATTAAGCCCTGATTAAGCCCAGGGAAAGGGTGTTTGCTCTTAGTCAACAGGGAAAGGGTGTTTGCCCAGAGCTCATGAAGGAGTAAAGCCTGGAGCCCACAGAGGAGTAGAGCCTGGAGCCCATGAAGGGGTAACTTTAGGTGCTTTTCACCCGGAGCCTTAGGAACTGGGTAAGGGTGAGGGTGCCTAAATTAAGAGGGTTATGCTTTGTGCCCTAGGAACTGGGTAAAGGTGGGTGCCCTTGTGTGTGTGAGTAACAGAGAATTTTGTGCGGCTAACACTGAGTACATACAAGTATAAAATTGTCATGAATACACTCACAGCCATCTCTTGGCACCTCATTCTCCACACACACAACACACACACACACACACACACACACACACACACACACACACTCCTCTCTCTTTCTTACAACTCTTAGCTTATCTTTTCTGTCTCTCGTCTTAATGTCTTCCTGTCCTTCCTGTTAACTTACTTCCTCTCTCTTACATATGAGGCAAGTAAGTGACAATTATTCACTATTCCCTTTTAAAAAAAAAGTTTGATTACATTTCACTTAACTACCATTATCCTGGGAATCGGAACAGTGCACTCAAGTTTCACTAAAACTGTTGGGTAAAGTGAACTGGTTTTGAGTAAGAATCTTCTGTGCCTGGTGAGAAATTCAAAAGGTTTCATATTGTTTTTAAAGGTGCCTAATACCATTCACTCATGGGGATGCTGAGTCACATAATTTAATCTGAAGACAAGATGTAACCATGCACAAAACATACTTCAAAGTGTTCTATTGTATAACAACATTTTTTAATTCCTTGGTACCAAATAGGAAATTTAAGCAGATAATTGGGCTAGGGAGGAAAGAGATTGTTTTGTTTAAACAACTTTTATAAAGTACAGTTCCTTCTTTCAAAGGGACACTGTAAAAAAATCCACACTCAAGGCTGTATATTTTACCTATTATTATTCTTTCAATCAACACCTAAACATTAATATAACTGGAGAAAGTTACAGGGAGGAAAACGACAGGTTTCAGAGTAGCAGCTGTGTTAGTTTGTATCCGCAAAAAGAAAAGGAGTACTTGTGGCACCTTAGAGACTAAAATTTATTTGAGCATAAGCTTTCATGAGCTACAGCTCACTTCATCGAATGCATTCAGTGGAAAATACAGTGGGGAGATTTATATACACAGAGAACATGAAACAATGAATGTTACCATTCCTGATCACTCTCCTTACAGTGTGTAAGATAAGCTATTACTAGCAGGAGAGTGGGGGGAATCAAGGTGGGCCATTTCCAGCAGTTGACTGGGAGTGGATGGGTCATTACACAAAGTAAAACTATTTCCCCATGTTTATCTCCCCCTCCCCCGGCTGTTCCTCAGACGTTCTTGTCAACTGCTGGAAATGGCCCACCTTGACTATCACTGCAAAAGGTTTTTCCCCCCACTCATCCGATGAAGTGAGCTGTAGCTCACTAAAGCTTATGCTCAAATAAATTTGTTAGTCTCTAAGGTGCCACAAGTCCTCCTTTTCTTTTTTTAGGAAGCAAAGTGATTTCTCTAATGTCTGTGCTTCTAACAGTGCAATGAGTTTCACTATCTTCCTGTAAACTCAATAACTCAACTCAGTCAGTCAATTTCCCCTTCTATTTATGTGGGGCTTTCATGAAAAAGAAAAAAGGGACAACATTTAAAAACTGGGAAAAGATTACTCCCTAAGTTCAGGATTTTGATTAATCTTTTCTATGAAATTTCATATTTTCAATCAAAAATTCATGAAAATGATGTCTCATTTTAATTCCTATGAACTCTTTTATTGACAATGAACTATGGTTCAACAGGAGAGGAGGAGTTTAACTACCTTTTGTTTTAAAAACTGCACTTTCCCATTATATTTCTGTCCCATGACAGCAGTCCAACCAACTTCTCTGAGCAGCTAAATAAAATATAATCTAATGCCCTGATTCAATGAAGTTCTAAAGCATGTGCTTAATTTTAAGCACATGAGTAATCCCACTGACCTCAAGGAGCTACTCAGATACTTTAAATTGGGCATGTTTTGTTTTGTTGCGAATACCTCAAACAGCTAGCTGCCTCACAGATATTTGAGCAGGTGTAACTTTCCATCCAGGAGAAGGCAGCGATACACATACATACTAGCCATCCGATTACAAACAGTGATCTTCAGAGTTGGCAGGCCATTTTAAACTCTATTAAATAATGCGGCCTGCCAACCTGAGACTGGCATCACAACAGACTTCACAAAGCTTCAGCGTGAATAAAACATGTGCTTGACATCCGTTGGCTGCAGACTCATTTAAAGGATATGACTATAGGGGGAGAAACCACATAGTTGATAAGAGATCATTTCAAGGAAACACGTACTATATTTTAGAAACTTAGAAGTTCAACATTATGACAAGTATATTAGTAACTACCTCTGAACACACACTGCTTTTCCTGCTGTAATAGGTTTCCCAAACAGAGTTACAAACAATGTGTGATCTTACGAACACATCCTGCTTGTTACTGATTCCAGTTCAGATGGGATTTGTGATTCCATTGTTCAATGTGCAAAGTTTTAGTTATTTATAGACTAAGTTTGTTGGTGAAATTGGAGGATTCAGTAATGGCCTTCCCTTGACTTCAATAGTCTTTTGTTTAGGTGTTAAATTATTTTCGATTTATCACACCCGTCAAGATTGCGAGAAAAATCACTTTTAAGAGAAAGTTAAACACATTTGGTGTTGCATCTGTAGAAAATTGGTGAACTCTTCTGCTCTCAATTCTATCTGACAATCAATTCATGAGAATATTAATAGGAGGCAATATAGCTATCAAATTATCAAAGCACCGTATGACTGAACTGTTTATGAGTCTTGACTCCAAAAATCATTGAAATTATGATAGTTTACAATTAGTGTCCAAGGGCAATATTTGAAAAGTGCCTGTATGACACAGAAGCATAAGTTCTAGTTTCAAAGGTGAGTTAGGTGCAGAGGCTCCAGCTCTGGTAGCTAGCCTGAGCCTTCACTGGTGTCACGTCCATGATGCTATATTTAGCATGCTAGTTCGAGCCAAGCTAGTGCTAGTCTGTCTACCCAGGCTGTGAGGCTCACCTCCATCTGCAGTGTAGACATACCCTTGGGAGCTTTTGAAAATTTTACAAAAACATCAAAAATATCTATCAACATTTATTTGAAATAAAATTCTCCCAAATCTATTCTTAATTCACCCCAGCTTATATTAAGAGTCTTTCAAGTTTCATGATGATACCAACACTATACGGTTATTGACAGTAACTACTTGCAGTAGATGATGCACAATACAATATGCACAGGAAAGTCAAATGTACTCACTGTAATGTGTTGAAATGGCTCTATCCAGGACATTTTCAGTTCAGATCTTATATGCAGGTATCACAGTCAAAGAGCTTGTTCTTTTCGGATCCAATTTCACAATGGACAGACTTCAACGTGTTTCCAAAGCGGACTGTAATACCACAGCTCCTTTCATCACTGCATAATGAACAAATGACCCGTGGTTAAAAACAACATTTTCCTTCTAAAATATATTTTCTAATATAGCAGAGTAACCACCTAGGTTGAAAAGGGTTCCCAAAATTCAAACTTTTAATGAAGACCTGAATTTTGAGATAAGTTGAGGATATAAAGATTTCAACCCAGTATAACCTTGATTAGCCATGTTTCTCATGCGATTCCACCCACCCTAATGCAAGTGAATGCTTTGCTCAGCTGCAATTATCCAGCATGTCATGTATCAAAGTGTTTCTCATATTCTTGCAGCCTTACAAATTAATGAAACAGTACAGTACAATTAGAAGCATCAGTTATGTATGTTCATATACTAGCTATAAATATTATTTAAGATACAGTTCAATCATTTAGCTAACAGTTTTCTTAATGTTCTTATGCAAATTCTCGGTAGCTACTGTGTGTACACTTGGTTCCTTGTTAGAAGCCAGTTTTTGCCTTAGGCAGGTGCACAGGAGTGTGAGAGAAAAGGACATATGCAGGCCTTTCCTCTGCACAAGGGAAATGCCAGAGCTGTGTCCTGCATGCACACTAAAAGGTACAAGTTGCCCCAAAAAGGGCAGAGCAAACCTGGCCATTCAAAGAGATGGTGAAGCATGCACACTCCCCTGGTGGTTCTGGATGCTCTGTGAAGCATCCTGCCTCCTGAGGAGGCCAGGGCAGAAAAGGCAGGCAGTGGGGCGGAGCTGAAGAGCTACCTTAAGGAGGTAGCCAGCAGGACAATTGGACGTTTGCAGTACAAAGAACTCTGCAATTCTTTGGAGGTAATTAGTGGTTCCCATCAAGCCATTTTAATGTCTCTACCACCACCTTTGCTTTTGGCAAACTTCAGCTCAAATCACACATTCCCAAGGTCTTATATAACCACATCTAAAAAGAGAGAAGAAATAACCAAAAATTAATGGATTACTGCAGCTATTCAGCAGCTACCTTAGCTGGCACAATATTGCTCCTTTCTAGATTTCCATTGCAACTATGAACTAGCAGCAACAGTTTTCATTGCAATTAGTACAGAGCTCTACTCAAGTCAATAGGATGTCAACTGGGGCCATACAACCCTCCCTTTTTCTCCCTCCCCCCCAAAAATATTTTTTATACACGAGCACTGAGCCAAACAAAAAGAAGCCACTGTAATATTAATTTAGGAATTGCCATAGTTAGAGATTGCCAAAAGCCCTGAAGAATAAGAGTTTATATCCCTTCCAAAACTCTTGGTACATACTTTAATACTTACTGTAAGATTTTGGATATTTTTGTTGTTTATACAAAAGTTAAATCTCTTCTTTATACCTGTTAAACTCAATAACTTGTTCTGCAATGCATTGTGTGAAAAATTAAGGCCATCTGAATCAGAAAGACAGGGATTAATGTAATTTCATTCATATTTTTAATGCTGAGGCAGCTCAATCCCTAAGAGAGAGGAAAGAATGATCTCTCTATATAACTGAGAGGAAATATCTATTCATACTTGGTTTAATTCTAAGACCCCCCAATGCACAAATACATCTTTTCATATCCTTATTTTAATATGGACTAAATTAACTGCAGTAGAAAGATCATTCAAATCATTTTTTCATTCAGGTCAGTCAAATTTGTCACTGTCACACAAGTGGGCAGAATTTAACTGAAGTAGCACCCACCTATATCAGCAACAAATGGGGCCCAGTGTTTCTGTCCATGAGTCTGTTTATTTTTCCCTTGAGTCCTACCGAAAAGGAGCAGTAAAACACTCCACTATCTTTTTAAATTAAGCCTCACTAAATTAGTTATTAAGGAAATTTTTAGAATTTCAAAGCTGCTCAGAAAGAGCATAAAATAAAGGATATTCAATAACTGTAAGCAAAAGGAAGTTTAGGAGCTACAAAAACAGGGAACTTGCGGCCTCCCGAGACAACAGCCAACTACCAACGAGTTAACATGGGTCAGCAAAAAAGACTGTACTAAAGTGAGGAAATTGGAATCAGGAAGCTGCTGTAAGACTTAAGAGAAGATTTTCACAGGCACAGGCACCCATCTCCCATTGACTTTCAATGAAAGCCAGGCACCTGTCCTTTATGCCTTTGAAAATCTCTCCATAACAATTCAGTCAAAAGCCTGGTCTACATTTGAAAGTTATACTGGAGTTACTAAGTTGATTCAACGTGTAATTTACCAGTACGGTCATACCAGTACCAACCTTAGTATGGGCAAAGTTGTAATGGTATAAAGGTATCTTATACTGGTATAGCTCGTCCCATTTGCCTATAGGAAAAGCTATATTAAAGGTGGAGCTGGTAGCACCGTCTATTACTGAGGTTGGCTTAGAGTTCCCATTCTAAGACCCTGTTTTCAATTATTTATAATTTGGCCAGACTTTAACTGTTCAGGGTAAAATTTTCTGTGCCAAGTGACTGTCCCAGGCTGAGTTGTTTTAGAAAGTAAGTATCTGCCAAAACTGTTCAGTCATTTCCGAGAACGAGGCTAGGAAACAATATGTGGCAACCTTTCCTTTGAAAAGCTCTAGTGCCCTCATGCTTTGGAGCAGGAATTTGAAGGTTGGAAGGAAGTCACCTTTATCCCAGGGATGTTCATTTTGCTGTCCCCGTGAAAATCCACTCAAATTTGGTTGATATAAGCCTTTGAAAAACTGCTGTTTTCACATGCTCAATACATCCACTCTTCCTCTCTGATGGACAAAAACCTTGTTGTGGTGGAGAGGCTTGTGTGGGCTAAAGAGCTACATCATCTGGAACTTTCATCTACATGGTAGGGTCCCCTTTGGTGAGCAGGTTTGAGGCAAAGCTCCTGATTAACCACAGTCCAAACTTCACAAGATCCAATGGTGGATCAGGTGCATATGGAAGACCTTTTAGTACTCTGTGGCTGTGAAGACGGATGAGGGCTGCAGCAGGAGGGAGATCCCTGGTTGTCTTGAATCTCCTTGCCACTGGGTCAGGGTTTTCCTCCTGTCTGTGCACTGGTTTCCCCACCCCCCGTTAAAAGATTTCACGTGCAGACTTCTGCCAAAGGGCTCACATCTGCACAAAGCCCTGTGATGACGGACAAGTGGCAGTGAAGACAGGAGCAGTGATCTCTGAGAGTTTTTAATCAATCACAAAGCTGCAAGCAGGCAACAGCCATGTGACAGTCATCTTCTGCTTGAATGAGTCAGAAGTACATTTCAGGAGCAGTGACTGTGACTAAGCAGGCCTTTTTAGGATCCCCTCTGCTCACCCTGAATGGGGAGGGGAATAGAAAAAGTGCTGTAAACATAGGCTGTCACACACTCTGCCAACTGGATGACCGCATCCAGTGGGATCAGTCAACTCCACGGCTGAAACATGAGATTTAAGACAATGAATTTCGCCTCCTGGAATGTCCGCACCCTTATGGACTCTCAGCACAGTGAATGCCCAGAAAGAAGAAAGGGCAAGTCTCAACATTGACATTGCAGCTCTTAGTGAGACACGCCGGGCTGATGAGGGACAATTAAAAGAGAAGGCTACACCTTCTTTTGGAAAGGAAAGCCATCTGAAGAGAAATGCATTACAGGAGCTTCCCATGGGGATCAACGAGCATTTCATGACTCTTTGACTCAAGCTCAGCAACAACCAATATGCCACAGCCATCAGTGCATACACCCCAACACTTAATGATGAGGAAGACAAGGAACAGTTTTATAGCACTCTTGGTGAACTCCTCACAGCCATACTTAAGGTAGACAAACTTATCCTCCTGGGAGATTTCAATGCCAGAGTCAGATGGGACTCTCAACTCTGGAGCAGCAAAATAGTCAAAGAAGGGGTGGATAACGTAAACCTCAATGGTATTCTTCTCCTCAGCAAATGTGTGGAGCATGACCTGCTCATCACAAATACCATCTTTAGGCAAAGTAACAAATTTGAGATCACCTGGAAACATCCTCTGTCCAAACACTGGTACCTAGAATCATAGAATATCAGGGTTGGAAGGGACCTCAGGAGATCTAGTCCAACCCCCTCCTCAAAGCAGGACCAATCCCCAATTTTTGCCGCAGATCCCTAAATGGCCCCCTCAAGGATTGAACTCACAGCCCTGGGTTTAAGCAGGCCAAGCTCAAATCACTGAGCTATCCCTCCCCCCATACCTCCTTGACTATGTTAGAGACAGAGCTTGAGATTACACCAATGTCCATATAATACAAGCCATGAAAGGTATAGATCACTGTTGGACAGACCATCAATTAGTAAGATCAGTCATGTATCTGCAGTTTGCTCCACCACACTGCAAACACCCAAAGAGAAATCAGTATAACATCGAGCATTTCAGGACCAAGCCAGCTGCGAGATGTTCCAGCAATACCTGTCTGAGAAACTCTCTAACTTGCTTGTTAATATCATTGATATTCAAGAGCACTGGACTCAACTTAAAAATACCATTCACAGTGCATGTGCTGAAAATATAGGATATTCCACCTGACTTTAAGAATACCAACATTGTTACAATATTCAAGAAAGGGGGCAAATCTTTGTGCAGGAACTACAAAGGTATTGCCCTCCTCTCATCGCAGGGAAGATACTTGCCCAGATCCTACTAAACCGCTTTTTCCCCCTTGCAGAGGAACTCCTCCCTGAATCACAGTGTTGCTTCAAGCCATCCCAAGGCACAATTGACGTGATCTTTGTGGCATGACAGATTCAGGAGAAGTGCAGAGAGCAACACCAGGAACTGTTCATGGCATTCATCAATCTAACCAAGGCCTTTGACTCTATCAATCGTGATGCCCTATGGGAGATGCTATGTAGGTTTGGCTGTCCACAGAAATTCATTTCCATCACCAGACTAATCCATGATGGGATGACTGCCATCATTCTGTGCAACAGCTCAGAGACCGAACCATTCATCACTCGCACTGGTGTCAAGCAGGGCTGTGTTATTGCTCAAACACTCTTCTCCATTTACCATGCTGTGATCCTGATTCTCATCTGTGACCGCCTCCTTGATGGAATCGGGATTGAGTATCATATGGACGGTGAACTCCTCAATCAAATGTCTCCAAACCAAATCTAAGATCACAAGAATTGGAATTCAGATGACTGCATCATTCCTGATGACTTGAATTCAGATGACTGCATCACCCTCAGAGGCCAATCTGCAAAGTATCCTACATCTTTTTGCAGATGCCTGTCGCAGCCTTGGTCTGTCTCTCAACATCGGGAAAACCAAGGTACTCTACCAGCCCTCACCTGCACAAAACCACAGTTTGTATTCCACAAATAACCATCAGTAGAGAACCCCTGGAAAATGTGGACTATTTTCCATAACATGGCAGCCACCTCTCCGAAACAGGCAGCATTGACACAGAAATTGAATACAGGATCTGCTATGCCAGTACATCCTTTGGAAGACTACTCAAACAAGTCTTCAATGACAGGGATCTGCAAGTAAGTATCAATATCTTGGTTTACAAGGCAGTTGTCATCCCCACCCTTCCCTATTGGTGTGAGACCTGGGTAACCTATAGACGACATCTATAGTGGCTGGAGTGGTTCCAACAGCACTGCCTCAGGAGGATTCTCAGGATCAGCTGGGAAGACTGACGCACTAACATCAGCTTCTCTCTTCAGCCAATATCAGCAGTATAGAAATGCAGGTCATGAAACACCAACTCCACTAGGCTGGCCGCTGTGTACGTATGCCTGACATTCACCTCCCAACGCAAGTACTCTTCTCTCAATTAAGTCAGGGGAGAAGGGCAGAGGGCAGTGGAAGCACTTCAAAGACATACTAAAATTACACCTTGAAAAGGGTGCATCAACGCAACAAACTGGGAGGACTCAGCACAGAGCAGAACACAGTGGTGCCACACCATACACCAGGCCACAGCTCACTTTGAGGAGAACATATATGCTCATGAGACTGAGAAGTGACACAGGAGGAAAAAAAGAGCACAACAGTCCAGCCAACAACTATGTCTCCTCCAAGATTATACCTGTCACTTCTGTTGGAAAATTTGTAGGGCACAAATTGGGCTCCTCAGCCACTTAAAAACCCACCAACGAACCCCCTTGGCAGACATCATCCTCACATCGAGGGATAGCTGAAGACATTCACTCTCAATAAGACCTCACTAAGATGCTTTATACAGACTACACACACAGAGAGAGAGAGAAAGTTAAAAATAAATTAAGGTTGTAAAGCTGAGCATTCAAAAGTTAAGAAATGCCAGAATTAAGGTTTCCTGTGCAGCCTTAATTGAGCATTGCTGTGATTATGCATTATGATTCAGACTTTAATTACATGATCACATACTATTTTTCCCCACAAGATTCCTGCCTCAGTGCACAGCACTGACTCAAAATTTCAGACAACCTCTGTTTTTGACAGACTGTTGCCAAAAGAAACAGTAGATGTAATACAACCATGATCTAAAGTTGTTAATACAGCACAGTCTACTTTAGAGAAGAGTAATTTTAAACTCAACCTAAATTGAATCTGTGAATTCCTATATTTGAATGATCGTTAAAATTGCAATTATATTCATCTGTATGACACAGTACATGAAGGGATATGTGCTTAGATTTGAAATTAAATTAATTAAGTTTAGCAAACTGATTAATTTTAGAATCATAGGACTGGAAGGGACCTTGAGGGGTCATCTAAGCCAGTCCTCCACTCTCATGGCAGGACTAAGTATTATCCAAGACCATCCCTGACAGGTGTTTGTCTAACCTGCTCTTAAAAATCTCCAATGACGGAGATTCCACAACCTCCCTAGGCAATTTATTCCAGTGCTTAAGCACCCTGACAGTTAGGAAGTTTTTCCTAATGGCCAACCTAAACATCCCTTGCTGCAATTTAAGCCTACTGCTTCTTGTCCTACCCTCAGAGGTTAAGAACAATTTTTGTCCCTCCATCTTGAAACAACTTTTTATGTACTTGAAAACTTATCATGTTCCCTCTCAGTCTTCTCTTTTCCAGACTAAAGAAACCCAAATTTTTCAATCTTCCCTCATAGGTCATATTTTCTAGACCTTTAATCGTTTTTGTAGCTCTTCTCTGGATTTTCTGCAATTTGTCCACATCTTTTCTGAAATGTGGCACCCAGAACTGGACACAATACTTCAGTTGAGGCCTAATCAGCATGGAGTAAAGTGGAAGAATTACTTCTTGTGTCTTGCTTAAAACACTCCTGCTAATACATCCCAGAATGATGTTCTCTTTTTTTGCAATAGTGCTACACTGCTCACTCATATTTAGCTCGTGGTCCACTATGACCCCCCCCAAGTCCCTTTCCACAGTACTCCTTCCTAGGCAGTCATTTCCCATTTTGTATGTGTGCAACAGGTTGTTCCTTCCTAAGTGGAGTACTTTGCATTAGTCCTTATTGAATTTCATCCTAGTGTTCAATTCTTTGCTATTTTATTGGTATTAATAAAGTAGATCCTATTTTATTAATTAGTCACATTGAATATTGTCTTGAAGGATCATAGGTTAGTTTGTTATCAAAATTATCTTCTGATCAATTAATTTATTTAACATTATAGTCATTTGCATAACAAACATACTGTTGCCAAGCCATGCACCTCTTAACATTAGGTTCCCAATTCAAATTCAGCTGAGGTCAGCGGAAGGTAAAAATTTGTTATCTGATGACTGTTTGGGGATTTATGTGAAATGCATTTTGTGGACTCAGTCCAGTTCACAGGGTCCACATAACAAATTACACTATAATTGCATCTATTTGCCAATGCCCACCCTATATAAAAAGTGAGGACTTCAAGCTCAGTCACTAAGTCCAGCTTCTTTCATGACGTCCAAGGACATCATGCTTCCCTTATTCATGCTGAGCTATAGCTTACTCTGCAGTTAGTCCCACTAACAAAAATGATCTCAGAAAACAAATAAGGTACAATTCGGTGTGAGTGTAGCTGGCAGAATTCAGTCTTAAGTTTATAAGAAAACTGCAAAAGAAAAAGAGGACTGATTATCCCAGGTCTGTGCCAACTTGTTTTTGTTTTTTAAAGACATCGGAGGGATACAGAGTAGGTTTGATCTTGACTCAGGCTTCTGGTGTGAAACACTTGAAAATTGAAAGAAAATGAATAAATGTGACACAGGCATCTATGAAAAACATGTCCAAGATAATAACAGGAAGGATACAGAGTAGGTTTGATCTTGACTCAGGCTTCTGGTGTGAATGTCATCAAAAGGGTTGTATCTACTTTTATCAGATCAGATTGCAGGATTTTATTTTCCTCACAGCATATTAATGTGATTGTATAATAAATAATTTGTTTCAGAGTGAATTTTCTAAGAGTCCAGGGGAAAACATTGAAGAGTTATATCTTAATTTAGTTCTTTGGAGCAGGGACTGTGTGTATGCACCGCACCTAGCACAATGGGACTCTGATCTCAAATGGGAACTCTAAGCCTTATTAATATATATTGTTTTCTCCTTTGTTCTTTCCATCACAAAAAGTGATACCTTGCTGACAAAGGAGGAGTAGTGGGAAGGACGAGTTGGAATGGTAGAGGAGAAGCCCGGTGCCTGTGCCCCATTTCTTGGGAGATGACTTAGGGTGGACTATGTGAGAGAAGATGATGCAGCGAGAGTAGCTGCGGAGGAAGTTTTGTGGTGGGGGAAGCAGGCGACAGAATGCCAGAGGCTGGCGATAGTGAGAGAGAAAATCATGGATGCCAGTGATATTTTTGGCAGATGAAGCAGGCAAAGGGAAGTGGAGAAAAAAGGGCAAGTCTGAGGTTTGAAGGGGAGGTTTTAATTGGGTCAGAGCTAGTGATGAGGACAGGTGCTGGGGCTAAGAATGATAGGACAGACGGGGTTGGGGCAGATGTCAATGGTGTGTAGGGGGAGGTAATCAGACCAATGATCTATAGACAGCTCTCTGGTATGTTTTATGAAACCCTACTTTACAGTACCTTCCCATGAAACAGTAGACAATACTTGATGAGTCAGAGGAATTCAATAATCACATAAAATGCCTAATCAGTCGCACAGTACTGAATATGGAGGGAAAATATTTCTTCCCAGCCTCTGCAAGGAATTAATTTATACCCTGAAGCATGATGTTAAAGTTACCCATAGGTTTGTCTGCATAACTATAAGGATTTTTTTATTCCTCATACAAGTTGCCAATACATTTTTCAGACAAGTATTGTTTGTGTCCTGGTGACTGGGCCTCATAAGTACAGGCTTGAAATAAGTTACTTGGCACAGCTCTTCATGTTTTGCTAAAACTCTTTGCATAAGCACTGGAATTATAAGCTAAGAGGAAATGTTCATCATACAGGGGTATGACATTACAAAGGTCCTGTGAAGGCCTGTGACAAAAGCACATCATTATACACAATTATGCTGCATACCAAATTTTGGGGAAGTTAGAAAAATGAATTGCAATAATCGTGGATATATTATTATTGCACTGATTATTTACATATAATATAAAGAATACATTCAGAGACCCATGATGCCAATAGAACGAGTAGGTGTTTCCATGGAAGGAAGATTTCATGGAGTTCTCATATACAAGTAGCATTTTTTTCAGTATTGTATTTTTTACATTTATTCTGCTGATTTAGAAGTTGAAATAACAAAACTAGCTCCAAGGCAAAAATGTTCAAATGAAAGATTCCAAGAGTATTTAAAAGTGGAGAAGATCATTGTTTAACTACAATGGAATCTGGACCAGTGGAAAGATATTTAGCTGCCAGAGATTCTAAAAACATCTAGGGGGAAACCCAAACAAAAGTAGTCTCCACAGTGTGCTGTGGGACTCCCTGAAGGCTTACATGAGATACACAATCATTTATTTTTGCCATCAATAAAAGCCCCCCCAAAAAATCAAAAAGAAGAACTTGAAAAACATAAAACTGAGTCAACGGAAAAAAAGGAAGCATTTGGGGATCACACCAGCAATGACAATTATAGCACAACAATCGTCATCCACATTTTTATAGATAATTTTATTTCAAGCAAAGAGTGAAATGGGCTTGCAGTATAAATATCTTTGCAGTATAAGTGGGATAAAGGTAAGAAAAATGGTGGACCAGTTGTGTTAGCGGGAAGCCCAATCAGTAATTCCAGCAATAAAAACAGCCTCTTTTAAAAAAAAAAACTAATTAATTTGATGAGGACACAGCAGCAAAATGAGGACAGGCACAAGTATGGAATTAGGGGGCAGGCTGCAACTTTTATTAAACATTAACACAGGGAAGGAGGGCTACTCGCCCATCACCTATACTTCCCTACATCAGGCAATTAATTAGTTCCACTGCAGAGTTACAGAGCTCCTTACCATATAACCCATAACTGGCGCCAAGGTTACAGCGCTCCTTTCATATACCCCATAATGCGGGTTAGGTGTTCCTCAATTTATTATCCAGGATTCAGCTCTCTCCAAGTCCTAGCACCCACCCACTCCCCCATGAGGAAGACAGAGGGTGCACAGATTGGGTTTAGCTCACTAGAGCCACATGGTCTAATCTCAGCCTGTAAAAGCCACAAGAGCTTAATCTTTCACATGAGCCCAAGGCCCAACACCAAAATCCAACGCCTTTTACCTCTGGGAACTGTTCATTCTATTGTCTCAACTGCACTGAACACCAGCCACAAGTTGCAATGAATAAACACCTTCACCCCAGTACCTCAGTTATGTACTAAGCATGTTCCTACTCAACCCACTGTGGCTTGACGGTGCTGCAAGGATGGCAAAAAACTCCATGGTTCTCTGCCAATTGGCTGTGGGAGAAAAATTACTTCCTGACCCTCTAAACAGGTGATCGGCTAGACCAGCTGCATCTGTCAGACCATGTTCCCATACCTAATTTGGGCGGGTAAGGTGGACTGCTGAAACGGAGCTGATAGAGCTTCCAGAAGGCCCCAGCACAGGGACTAAATCCTGTGAGTTGGGGAATGCTGGCCAGTCAGCATCCTTCTCCCGCAGTGGGCCAATGGGTGCCAAAGACTCCCAGCGGGAAGAGCTACCTACTCTTCCCTTGGGAACTGTCTCCCTACATTGCTACTGTGACTGTCCCCCTTTCACTGTTAGGCCTGTCAAGTTCCCCTCCTCACATTGATGTGGGTAGGTCACATTTGTGGGGTTTTCATTTTGGGGAACTCAACTTGGACAGAGAACCCACAACTCCATTTTAAGACCCAGGATGCTGCAGACACACAGCCCCTCTCAAAACTGAGCCCTAAGTGTCTCAGACTGGGCACTCCAAAATGAAGGCATTTAAAGCCAATGGCTCATTTTGAAAATTTTGACTGCAGTGACAAATGCCAAAACAATACATGAAATACATACAAGATTATGAAACAATATATAGCCCTAGGTGCCCCATCTGAACAAGTGGGATACATTTGTTTGGGGAATGGGGTTGCATATATCCCTTTAAAAATGTTAATGGAAAAACACAAATTAAGAGTTTGCCCCTGGTGTCTTTGGCCAGATATTCTACTTCAGGTACTGTGTGCTGGCGGATGCCCTCTTCCCTGCAAGGGGATGAATTTCAGAGAGACTGCATACAACTACGAAAGCTACTTAAAAGAAATGCTCTGCTATGGTTATTGCAGTGCAGGAGACTGAAATCTCCAGGCAACTCATTTAAAAAGCCTGAGAAGTAATTTGTAGCACTTTATAGGATGGTCTTCTGGCTAGAGCGATGAACTTGGACTCAGGACATCTAGCTTTAGTTCCTGGGTCTGTCACAGATTTCCTGTGTGACCACAGGCAAGTCACTCCAGCTCTCTGTACCTCAGTTCCCCATCCGTAAAATGGAGGAATACGTACCGTCTCCCACCCTCTCTCATCTATTTAGTTTATAAGCTCTTTGGAGTAGTGACTGTCTCTTACTATATATCTGAATATTATCTAGTGCAATGGGCTTCTTTCTCAAGTGCAGTCTTTCAGCACTACTGTAAACAATAAATAATAAGTGCTATTTAAATGCTAAGGATTAATATTAGTGGGTTCCGTACAATTAAAACTTGGTGAGTCATGATCAAGACTTACCACCCATTTAAACACCTTCGATTCAATGAATTAGGTTCTAGAACAAGTTACTCTAGAGCTTTTCAGATTTGTGGGCACATCTAAGGATGCATCAAAGCATCCTATAGCACGTGTTCTGCCACGTTTTCACCACAGCCAAATTGGACTAAGAACTGTGGTCACAGGGTTTGCCATCTTTCATTCAGAACTTTAGCTGAACGTGACTCTGTATTAGGATGACTATTGATTGATTTGGGTTTATTTGATCTTTTAGACACAAATTGGTGATAAAGGGTGTATCTATGCTATTTCCTTTGGCCTTCAGTTTAATAACATGAAATCATGACAAATTCTTTTGAGATGTGCGCGTGCGAAAGTAAATCCTCAAAGTAATTTGTTACAACTTTCTAGTAAAGTAAATATTAAAGTATTGCTGAAATGTTTAGCATCCTATTTAAACAAAACTAAAAGTACCATTGCAATATTTTATAAAATGCATCTAATTCATGGCAAGAGGTTAAATCATAGAATATCAGGGTTGGAAGGGACCTCAGGAGATCATCTAGTCCAACCCCCTGCTCAAAGCAGGCACAATCCCCAATTTTTGCCCCAGATCCCTAAATGGCCCCCTCAAGGATTGAATTCACAACCCTGGGTTTCGCAGGCCAATGCTCAAACCAATAATGCACATTTGATTATTTTCCCTATAATATTTATAAAAATTAGATTTTTGGGGCCAGGATGGAAAATGATGCATTTAATCTTTAGGAAAGATTTCTCATTCACAGACCAAGACACACAAGCATTTTATTTATACACAAATTTTTCTACCCTGCACCATCAGTGTGCTGATAGATATGCAAACTCCAGACACAAAAAAATTGTTCCTTTTCCATATTCATTTAATCATTGGCTTCTCTGTTGAGTTGGTTCTGCGGGGGGCAGAGGGAGTTGTGTGACACTGGCAGACCAGGAGCCAGCTTATGCCAAGGCCCCTAGCCCTCACTGAACACTAACAAATGAATAGTTGGAAACCAGCCTGACTCATCTGTGTTAGCATTATTAAAATAGATTTGAAGTTTATAAGAATGTGTTTAGTGTTTGGACTTTATGAAATGCTTGTTAGTTGCTGCATGCATGAATTTCACTTATAAAATCTGTATATCATGTTATAAGGTAATATTCAAGTGTTTGCTTTGTAACTATAAAAAGAGTTTGCTATAACACTCTAAACCCCCACAGCCAGGAGAGAAGCATTACCAAATATGAAATACTAGTTTACCACAAGAGGTGTCATCTCCTCCCCAACAAAAGAAGGCCTATCGACACCAGATGAACTATTTTGTTCACTAACGTTCCACAAGATGGTGTTGATTGCTCCCCCACACCCTCAAAGAGGGGATGTGCACAAACCCTCATCCCATCACAGTTTGAATTCTGGGAGAAGGAAATGTAAATCCCTACCAGAAAGAACTGTATCACTATCTTGCTTGGAGTTTGGAGAGGGCAATATTTCTAAGCTTAAACAAGGGATCCCCAAGTTGCTTAGCTTAATGGACATATAGAACTTGCATATTACAGCAGCATCTATTACCTTTTGAAACCTAAGATTGTAACTAATTTGTGTGTGTGTGTGTGTGTGTGCGCGCGCATGTGTGTATTTACCTGCTTTAACCTTGTAAATAACTTATTTCTTCTTCTTAGTTAATAAATCTTTAGCTGGTTTATTACAGTATTGGCTACAAGCATGGTCTTTGGTGAGCGATCTAAGATACAATTGACCTGGGGTAGGTGACTGGTCCTTTTGGACTGGGAGTAACCTGAATATAGTTACAATTTTTGTTGTAAGGAACCATCTATCACAAAGGCAAGACTGCATGGGTGCAAGATAGACCAGAGTGCCCAAGGCCACTGTCTGTGTCTCCATGTTAAGGGTATTATAGTGCTTGAGGAGTTCACATTTGATACTTGGTTGGTGAAATCTAATTATAGAACACACAGCCATTTGGGGGTTGTGTCCTGGTTTGTAACAGTCTGCCTTGAGATTGGCACTCACATTCATGAGCCATTCCACACAACTTGATAATGGACACCTATCTAGTGAGATCTAAGGCCCTGATCCTGCACTCTGCCCCAGCTGGGCACAAACGTCCACTTGCATGGAACTCAACCTCATTTCATACAGGCCAAACAACCAGCTGAGCAGCAGAGAACTTTCAATCCAAAATGTGAACCTTTACAAAACAGATTTTTGGGCTATTTGACTGTTCTGGAAGCCCAGGATCACATCAGTATAGTACAGAATATATTAATCAGTTTTGATATTCTGTATCTATTCAATTTAAATAAGAAGTAGAGGAGACTCTGCTGTGCTCGACAGACAGAAAGTCCCCCATCTCCCCCAAAATCTTCTCTCCTTGTCAGAAGGGCAAAGCAGCACTGTCCTTCTGTCTGCTACTGGGGCAGGTATGGAGGTGTTCTGCTAACTGCTGAGATAATAACAGGTGACTGCTTTCCAGCCCCTACAAGGGTGTATTTCTGCTCCTCTATGCCTCCCACAACCTCTGCTTCTGAGTCCTCTACCTAGTGAATAGTTCCAGTGACTGAATCTGTTGTTGCTCAAGGCTTCTCCAGCTGGTCTCTTAAGGGAGACTATGCTAGGCTGGGGAAGACGCTTAAGGAAATTGAGGCTCAGGAGATCTTTAGCGGGATCCTTCCTGTTCCTAGAGAAGGGCAACGAAGGTGTGACAAGATTATGACTGTCAACAGATGGCTTAGGCAGTGGTGCTATAAGGAGGGCTTTGGGATGTATGGCCACTGGGAGGCATTCACGGACAGAGGACAGTTCTCTCGGGATGGACTTCATCTGAGTAGGGAAGGAAATAGACTTCTAGGATGGAGGCTGGCACAACTGATAAAGAGAACTTTAAACTAGGAATTAGGGGGAGATGGATGGGAGATGTCCAGGAAATCTCCACGCCAGATTTTAGCATTGAGAGGGAAGAAGACGAAGTAAGAAAGGATAGAGCCGTGGGTAGGAGAATGTATATAAGGAGCGAGGGCAGTGTGGATACTAGTCTAATAGGTTATACTGGCTGTAGAATGACTGTGCCTAATAGGGTACAAAATGTGAGAGAGGCCAAACAGCAAAAATTAAGATGTTTGTACACCAATGCAAGGAGCCTAGGTAACAAAATGGAGGAACTAGAGCTACTGGTGCAGGAAGTGAAACCAGATATTATAGGGATAACAGAAACATTGTGGAATAGTAGTCATGACTGGACTACAGGTATTGAAGGGTATGTGCTGTTTAGGAAAGACAGAAACAAAGGTAAAGGGGGTGGAGTAGCATTGTATATCAATGATGAGGTAGAATGTAAAGAAATAAGATGCGATGCAATGGATAAGACAGAGTCCGTCTGGGCAAAAATTACATTGGGGAAGAAAACTAGTAAAGCCTCTCCTACGATAGTGCTTGGGGTGTGCTCCGGGATCTAATTTGGATATGGATAGAGCCCTTTTTAATGTCTTTAATAAAGTAAATACTAATGGAAACTGCATGATCATGGGAGACTTTAACTTCCCAGATATAGACTGGAGGACCAGTGCTAGCAATAATAATAGGGCTCAGATTTTCCTAGATGCGATAGCTGATGGATTCCTTCATCAAGTAGTTGCTGAATCAACTAGAGGGGATGCCATTTCAGATTTAATTTTGGTGAGTAGCGAGGACCTCATAGAAGAAATGGTTGTAGGGGACAATCTTGGCTCAAGTGATCATGAGCTAATTCAGTTCAAACTAAATGGAAGGATTAACAAAAATAAATCTGCAACTAGGGTTTTTGATTTCAAAAGGGCTGACTTTCAAAAATTAAGGAAATGAGTTAGGGAAGTGGATTGGACTGAAGAACTTATGGATCTAAAGGTAGAGGAGGCCTGGGATTACTTTAAATCAAAGCTGCAGAAGCTATCGGAAGCCTGTATCCCAAGAAAGGGGAAAAAAATTCATAGGAAGGAGTTGTAGACCAAGCTGGATGAGCAAGCATCTTAG
The DNA here is from genome assembly GCF_009764565.3 of Dermochelys coriacea. Taxonomy (NCBI): domain Eukaryota; kingdom Metazoa; phylum Chordata; order Testudines; family Dermochelyidae; genus Dermochelys; species Dermochelys coriacea. The sequence continues at coordinate 57,235,120 of NC_050075.1, read as the reverse complement.
AGAGGTGATTAAGAAGAAGCAGAAAGCATACAGGGAGTGGAAGATGGGAGGGATTAGCAAGGAAAGCTACCTAATTGAGGTCAGAACATGTAGGGATAAAGTGAGACAGGCTAAAAGTCGAGTAGAGTTGGACCTTGCAAAGGGAATTAAAAACAGTAAAAGGTTCTATAGCCATATAAATAAGAAGAAAACAAAGAAAGAAGAAGGTGGGACCGCTAAACACTGAGGATGGAGTGGAGGTTAAAGATAATCTAGGCATGGCCCCATATCTAAACAAATACTTTGCCTCAGTCTTTAATAAGGCTAAAGAGGATCTTAGGGATAATGGTAGCATAACAAATGGGAATGAGGATATGGAGGTAGATATTACCATATCTGAGGTAGAAGCGAAACTGAAACAGCTTAAAGAAAAGGAGTACTTGTGGCACCTTAGAGACTAACAAATTTATTAGAGCATAAGCTTTCGTGAGCTACAGCTCACTTCATCGGATGCACGAAAGCTTATGCTCTAATAAATTTGTTAGTCTCTAAGGTGCCACAAGTACTCCTTTTCTTTTTGCGAATACAGACTAACACGGCTGCTACTCTGAAACCTGAAACAGCTTAATGGGACTAAATCGGGGGGCCCAGATAATCTTCATCCAAGAATATTAAAGGAATTGGCACCTGAAATTGCAAGCCCATTAGCAAGAATTTTTAATGAATCTGTAAACACAGGAGTAGTACCGAATGATTGGAGAATTGCTAATATAGTTCCTATTTTTAAGAAAGGAAAAAAAAGTGATCCGGGTAACTACAGGCCAGTTAGTTTGACATCTGTAGTATGCAAAGTCTTGGAAAAAAATTTGAAGGAGAAATTAGTTAAGGACGTTGAAGTCAATGGTAAGTGGGACAAAATACAACATGGTTTTACAAAAGATAGTTCGTGCCAAACCAACCTAATCTCCTTTTTTGAAAAGGTAACAGATTTTTTAGATAAAGGAAATGCAGTGGATCTAATTTACCTAGATTTCAGTAAGACATTTGATACCGTGCCACATGGGGAATTATTAGTTAAATTGGAGAAGATGGGGATCAATATGAACATCAAAAGGTGGATAAAGAATTGGTTAAAGGGGAGACTGCAATGGGTCCTACTGAAAGGCGAACTGTCAGGTTGGAGGGAGGTTACCAGTGGAGTTCCTCAGGGATCGGTTTTGGGACCAATCTTATTTAATTACTGACCTTGGCACAAAAAGTGGGAGAGTGCTAATAAAGTTTGCAGATGATACAAAGCTGGGAGGTATTGCCAATTCGGAGAAGGATCGGGATATTATACAGGAGGATCTGGATGACCTTGTAAACTGGAGTAATAGTAATAGGATGAAATTTAATAGTGAGAAGTATAAGGTTATGCATTTAGGGATTAATAACAAGATTTTAGTTATAAGTTGGGGATGCATCAATTAGAAGTAACAGAAGAGGAGAAGGACCTTGGAGTATTGGTTGATCATAGGATGACTATGAGCTGCCAATGTGATATGGCTGTGAAAAAAGCTAATGCGGTTTTGGGATGCATCAGGAGAGGCATTTCCAGTAGGGATAAGGAGGTTTTAGTACCATTATATAAGGCACTGGTGAGACCTCACCTAGAATACTGTGTGCAATTCTGGTCTCCCATGTTTAAAAAGGATGAATTCAAACTGGAGCAGGTTCAGAGAAGGGCTACTAGGATGATCCGAGGAATGGAAAACTTGTCTTATGAAAGGAGACTTAAGGAGCTTGGCTTGTTTAGCCTAACTAAAAGAAGGTTGAGGGGAGATCTGATTGCTCTCTATAAATATATCAGAGGGATAAATATAGGAGAGGGAGAGGAATTATTTAAACTCAGCACCAATGTGGACACAAGAACAAATAGGTATGAACTGGCCACCAGGAAGTTTAGACTTGAAATCAGACAAAGGTTTTTAACCATCAGAGGAGTGAAGTTTTGGAATAGCCTTCCAAGGGAAGCAGTGGGGGCAAAAGATCTATCTGGTTTTAAGATTCTACTTGATAAGTTTATGGAGGAGATGGTATGATGGGATAGTGGGATTTTGGTAAGTAATTGATCTTTATTTATTCAGGGTAAATAGGACTAATCCCCCGAGATGGGATATTAGATGGATGGGATCTGAGTTACCCAGGAAAGAATTTTCTGTAGTATCTGGCTGGTGAATCTTGCCCATATGCTCAGGGTTTAGCTGATTGCCATATTTGGGGTCGGGAAGGAATTTTCCTCCAGGGCAGATTGGAGAGGCCCTGGAGGTTTTTCGCCTTCCTCTGTAGCATGGGGCACGGTTGACTTGAGGAAGGCTTCTCTGCTCCTTGAAGTCTTTAAACCATGATTTAAGGACTTCAGTAGCTCAGACATAGGTGAGGTTTTTCATAGGAGTGGGTGGGTGAGATTCTGTGGCCTGCGCTGTGCAGGAGGTCGGACTACATGATCAGAATGGTCCCTTCTGACCTTAGTATCTATGAATCTATGGTGGTATTTAAATTAATTTTCTCTGTTATGTGGCTGCCCTTAGAATTCTGAACAACAGCAGTGAAAACTCTGAGCTGCAGCAATGGCACTAGTGTGGTCTCTCTTCAGATTTAGGAAAACAGCATTGCATCAGTTCACACTTTCATTCATGTTTGAAAGATTATCTTCACAGCCAGAAATTAGCAACACAGTCAGATCCTCAGGGGTGTAAGTCAGCATAGCTCCACTGACTGACACTGATTTATACCTGCTGAGAATCTGGCCCTCTTCCCCTTCTTTCCTGCCCCCCATTAAAATTTGGATTTGACAGCAGTTGATTGTATTCACCAGGAATGATTTCTACTCATCCTGAGTGAGAGGATTTTTCAAACCCTATTTTGACCAGATACAATGAATATCAAGAGACCTTGTATAGGAGAAGAGACCCAAACTACATCACAGGTAACAACAAAAGACATCAATATCTTAAAGGCAGCCCTAACTGAGCTTTAGGAATGCAACAGAACCAGTCTGACTCGATCACCAGCCACAGTTGATGACTCATAGCATCAACTAATAATCATCTAAGATCAGTAAAAAAAAAACCCCAAATCTCTCACACTCTCCTTGGGACAGCATTTCACAATTAGGGAGTTTATTGGGATTTCTGTGCTGTCTTCTGACACATCCAGCTCCGGTCACTGTCAGAGACAGGTCAGCAGATTAGACAACCACTGGGCCATTCTCTTACATAATTTCCTGTGTTCCCAATCTAACTGTCCCTTAGGACATCAATGGCTTAGCTAGTAGCCAGTTCAAACTAGCTTTTTGTATATTAAACATTGGGTAGTTTTTCAACTCAGCCTTGAAAAAGAAATGGGAAATGAAATTATGTTAATTAGAACTGAATGGCAGTCAATATTTTGCTTCTCTGTAGCCTTCTCTCATCCCATATTCATATAGCATAATCATTTGTTATAAGTGGACCTATGCGAAAGTTCCAATTTTCAATAGAGGAGGGATCAAGATGCAAAATTCAGGCATGGTTTACACCTGTTTCTAATTTCCACTTTCCATTCACTTGTTAAAATTCTTTTTACTGCCAACAAAACCCCTTGTCTTTTCCCCTCCCCTCCCCACATCACATCACTTCTTTTTTTTTTTAAATCTGTGTTTTTTCATATGGCTCGAAATTATAAGAAGAGCTGGGTGAAACCTCAGCTGTCTGTAGGGTGACCAGATGTCATGATTTTATAGGGGCGGTCCTGATTTTGGGGTCTTTTTCTTATACAAGTTCCTATTACCCTCCACCCCCTGTCCCAATTTTTCACATTTGATATCTGGTCACCCTAGCAGTCTGCTGAGAAAAACACAAGCCAACCAAGAACAAAAACAGCCATATGTCCAACTGTCATAATATTTAATGAATTTGACATTGGGGGAGCTAATACTCCCAACTCTCCAACATTACAGTGAATATTTTTCGCAATGTCATGGAGCTCAGGAGGGAGATTTATCTATGGAGCAGGGGACTGAAGTTGTGTCTCTTTGGTTTTATACATGGTTCTATCACTGATTTACTACATGACCCTAAGCAAGCTATTTAACCTTTCTGGGCCTAAACTTACCGTTGCCAAGTTAAAATAATGCTCACTTAGTTTATAGGGATTTTGGGAAACTTAATTAAAGTTTGTAATGCACTTTGGCATCCTTGGACCAAAAAGACCTATGTGCAAAGTATTATTATAATTTGTGAGAATGGCAAATAGTTAAATTCACTAGCTCATTTCAGTGGAATTACTTGCATGAGTTAATGCTACTCCAAGTGAATAAAGGTTGCAGAATTGGATCATTAATATGTAGTGACATTAAATGCACAAGAAGGTAGTCAAGAATCTTTGAAATACACTGCCACACAACTGGAAGCAGGACCGGCTCTAGGCACCAGCAAAGCAAACATGTGCTTGGGGCGGCACAATTCCAGGGGCAGCATTCTGGCCACTTTTTTTTTGCTTGGGCAGTTGCGCTCTCGGAGCTTGGGGCAGTAAATTTTTTGCTTGGGGTGGCAAAAAACCTAGAGCTGGCCCTGACTGGAAGTAGAACTGGACAGCTGGGTTCTTTCCCATCTTTGCTGCTACAAGTTATTCCCTCTGAGTATTTGTATAAAATTTTTCACTAATGTCATCATTGACTCATGGTTACAGTGCTTCAACTTTGAGCATATATGATAATTGTCCTGTTAAAATAACAATTCTAGTCCATCTTTTGTCTACAATCACTCTAGAGGAGTGTCAGCAAATTGGTGTCAAAACAATATCAAAAGACAAATACTAGCAGAAAAAAAAGACCTTTCACCTGATCAGGACTAATAACTGTAAACACAAAAATTATTCTCAATATACTAGGGGGGAGGAGGGAGAAGAGGAAGAGAAGAGAGGATATTTCAATTGTCCAGCAATATAAGAATGATATATATTGAAATGTAATAAAATCCTAAAACAACCCCACAATCTGGATTCATGTTTTATACCCGCTGTCTATATGAAGTATGTATGAAGTGGAGTTGTAACTCTGTTGTTCCCAGGATATTAGAGGGTCAACATGGGAGAGAGAGAAGAATTCTATGTGGCTCAAAAGCTTGTTTTTCACACCCACAGAAATTGGTCCAATAAAAGATATTACCTCACCCTCCTAGTCTCTGTATGTAAAGTATGAGCATTACTCCAAATATTCATTTATGCAGATGCCAACAATTTATATAACTCTAACACTGCAAGTGCCTCAAAAGCCATAAATGTTTCATAACTAAGGTTGTGTCTACATTAGCACTTTTGTCAGTATAATTTGTGTCACTCGAGAGTGTGAAAAAACACCCCTCAGAGCAACATAAATTACACTGACAGAAGCACCAGTGTGGCTAGCACTATGTTGGCAGGAGATGCTCTCCTGCCGACATACCAACCACCGCTCGTTGAGGGTGGTTTAATTATGCCGGTGGGAGAGCTCTCTTCCATTGGTGCAGAGCAGCAACGAAGGAGGTCTTACAGTGGCGTAGCTACATCGGTATAGTTGTGCCACTGTAAGGTCTCTAGTGTACACATGGCCTAACTCTTGTACAGACACTCCCGAACTTACGCAATCGTTCCATTCCAGAAAGCCTTGCATAACTCGAATTTTGCATAAGTCAGAAATGTATACCCAAACGTTACGCAAAATAACCCACCACCACCTATTTATAGCTTACGGAACTTTTTCCATAAGTGTGAATTTGCGTAAATTATGTCTTGTGTAACCCAAGGAGCATCTGTCTACAACCCCATTTCACATATCCTGCCAGGAAACATGCAGGGTTAAACACCAGGACGGAATGAGATAGTTAAATTTAAGAGGTTTTAGATAAGAAGCTATCTTTTCTAACAAAATATTCTCAGTTCTACTAGGACCACATAGAAGTAAATTGCTAAGCAACTGGTTTTGCATAGGGATCCAAACAGTTGCAAATCAGGTTCAAAGTCCTGGTTCCATTGATACCCTATGTAAATCAGTGCTGTAAACCATACAATGTTTTTATGTCTCTATGCAACAACTGCCCATGGGCACTGTTCCCTCTAAGCTGTGCGCACGCACACAGATCCTAAACCCCGCGCTCACGGCGAAACACCGCACGCACAAAAATTTGCACAGAAGCACAACAATTTGCACAGAAGAAATTTTTTGCGCACACGGCCTGTCAAAAATTAGAGGGAACATTGCCCATGAGCCTGATCCCAAGCTCACTGAAATTAATGAAAAGACTCTCTGACTTCAGTGGGCTTTGTATCAAGCCACATGTACACAGCGGGGTGGGAATTTTTATTTTTGTAAACTATAGTCTAATAAAAAGAAAAGGAGTACTTGTGGCACCTTTGAGACTAACAAATTTATTAGAGCATAAGCTTTCGTGAGCTACAGCTCACTTCATCGAATGCATCCGATGAAGTGAGCTGTAGCTCACGAAAGCTTATGCTCTAATAAATTTGTTAGTCTCTAAGGTGCCACAAGTACTCCTTTTCTTTTTGCGAATACAGACTAACACGGCTGCTACTCTGAAACCTATAGTCTAATAATTAACTAAATATATTGCATGGTAAACAGTTCCAATAGTTAATCTCCACTTGTAAAGTGTGCCATCTACATACAGTATGTTCACAGATCAGGCCTAGAGAAATGCTATGCAAAAGCCAAGTTTTCAGTGTGCTAAACTGTAACAACCCAGGCAGATGGTAAATTGAGATTACCGATTAGTTGTAGGTGCAATTCCTAGACAGTTTGTTATCCTGCCCTCCCCATCTACCCTTCCTCACCCACCTTGTCTCATCTACCTCTTATCTCTTGTCTTTCAGACTGTAAGCTGTTTGAGGCACGGACTGTCATTTATTATATGACAGTACAGTGCCCTGGTCTTGTATGAGGCCTTTAGGCACTATCACAATGTGTGTTAAACAATAACAGTCTCACCTGGTAGAAGAAATGCATGTTTCACTGATTTTTGCTGAGACAACAACCCTTAGGGAGAGCGTTAGAAAAATGGCAGAGGTGGATCAGGATAGGCAGCTGGGTCTAATATTAGGTAGCTATGGAAAGAAATGAATTTGACAGTGGTTGCAGTCTCCTATAGTCCTCTTCTCTCTCTCTTTCCAAAGTTAATATATTTAGATTTACATTAGGTTAATGTTAGGTGATGGAGAACATAAAAAAAGTTAAATGGAGGCTGGACTTAGCATAAACCTTGCTACATAATATATTTGCAAAGAAGGCGCTTATGTATGCCATGGCTGGGGTGTTACTATGCAACATGTATTCTTTTCTTTTGCTAAACTTTGTGCTTTTAGAATTGTAAGGCAATCACATTAATAAATAGACCATTCACAAAACAACACTGCAGAAGTGTATCATGCAGGTAGAAAGATGTATTTTACTTGGTTGTACTCTCCTTGTCATTTGCCATTATCAGCACTAGCTTCCGCTGGAGAAGAGAATTCACTTCAATGGACACATTTTCAGTGACCCCTCTGGTCAGTAGCCTATGTTAAATTAACCCTGTGCTCTCCATCCACTTCCTGGTGAAAATGCCATAAGGGTCCAAAGTCACCACCATATGTGCCAATATTTTGGCAGTCTCAGCAGAAAAACAAAATCCTGTATAGATTAGGGATAGGGTATGGAGCCTGACCAACCATCTCGTACACAGCAATAGTCCCTTCAAGTAAGAGTAGTTGATGAGGCACTACGGAAGAAACCATTGTACCTTTGCTACATCCATTCTTTTGATAAATAGAGGACTTCAAACTCAATGGTTTTCAACCTATATCACATGTCCCAAACTTTTTTGTTAATTGTACTAATTATGTTGATTTTCACACTCGACAGAACAGTTATCTGCGATATTCTATCCCCAAGCAACTGATTACATTGATGTACCTTGTTTTACCCTTTACTAGATAGAGATCCTTTGTCTAATAGTTAGGAAGTATTAAGTGAGTCCTTGGGTTCCATTCCCAAACCAATCAATGACCTCAAGTTAACTCACCTCTCTGTGCCTTGGTTTACCTGCTTTATTGGTGGCTATAGTAATATTTGACTACTAGTAGGGGTTATGAGGCTTGTTTACAAAGAGCCTTGAGATCCTTAGTTGAAAGGTTCTATAAGTGCAAAGTACCAAAATGGAAATGGCTTTATTGAACTGCTACTTGTAAGTAAAGCAAATGTGACAAGAGGGATCCTTTGTACATGATTTAGTTCAGTGGGCCTGTCTTTTGTGTGTGTTCTCTGATTCCACTTAATTTGTTTGATTATTATCCCCGTTTATCCTTCTGTTTGACCCTGTGGGGAATTCATAGTGTATTTGTGACATCATTGTCTGTTGTCATGGGGATTAATGTGGTGTCACATTCTTCATCCTTATATTGCTACCAGATCAATATTTTTGGTCATCAGAAACAGCTGTAAGAAAAATGCTGAGAAATGCAACAAATATTAGGTAACATTACATCCTTGCCTGCAAAACAATTGTTTCAGATTTTGGGGGACCCTTGAGCCTTTATGTGTATTAAAAATGATTCTTCCAAACAAAACAAGCCCATCCTTTGAGGCATGTCTATTTTAGAAGAATTCTATTTTAAGTACAAAAATGTGGAAATAAGTCCAACACTGACATTTGACTGGAAATAAGCCAATGGGTCTCATTAGAAATTACACAACACATTTCATGTGTTGCCTCCAAAAAATTAGCAAATCCTTCCAATTTGGGAATTTAGGGAATTATTGTGTTTCCACTAGAAAATGGGGAAAAAAATGTTTCTGAACTATTTAGCATTCTCCATCACTTAAAACACTGAATCAGATTGTGCGCTGACGTACAACTCCGTCATCTCCATTACAGTTAACATGTATTTCAGTGTAGACTTTATCTCATGTATTTATGCCTCATTATATGTATTTGAAGTAGTAAATGGAATCTATGGAACAAAACAGAGGCTACATAATTTCATACAGAATAGACAATTTAGTTACCAGCTGTAATATCTACAAGCAGCAAAGGGAATAGAATTTAGTGAGCAAGAGCTTGACTCCTGCTAAGTTTGTTTTCACCCCGCCACACTGCTTTCACAGCATGAGGGGTATGCTGGAAAAGGAGGAATGGCCAGGGTGTTGCTGCATTAGTGAACCCTGGCTGTTGGAACAGTACCCTTGAATGCAGTTACTGCCTCGTGTAACTTAGAGTAGCCCTAAGATGGCTCAAAGTTCTGTTGGAGGCTGAATCAGCTCCCAAGCTATCCTAAGACCAGGGATCTACATAACTTGAGCCATTTTTGAGATATCAAAAATTTTGGTTTAGACTCTAGAGGGAAAATGTGTATTTGTATAATGCAAGTGACTTTTACTCACTTTTATTCAAAAAGCATCACCACCCCCAAAAAAATCAGGTTGGGGCTAAGATCAAGCATGCAACATTCCAGTCCAAACAAAATTACTTTGAAACAGTTATTAACAATTTCAGATTGGTTAGAATGAAGTTGGAACTCAACAATATGAATGGTGTGGAGAAACTGAATAGGGATGTGTTATTTACCCCTTTACATGACACCCAATGAAATTAATAGGCAGCAGATTTAAAGCAAACATGAGGAACATTCTTCACACAATGCACAGTCAACCTGTAGAACTGGATTAGGGTTGCCAATTTTGGTTGGACATATTTCTGGAAGTTTCATCACAAAACATAATCTAATATTAAATAATAAAATAAATAATTAAATAATAATAAGACAATCCTGGAAGGTTGGCAACCTTAAACACATTGCCAGTTAATGTAGTGAAGTATAACTGGGTTAAAAAAAAGAATTAGATCAGTTTATGGAGGATAGGTCCATCGATGGCTATTAGCCAAGATGATCTGGGACGCAACCCCATGCACTGGGTGTCCCTAAACCTCAAAGTTCCAAAAGCATCTGGCACTGGCCAATGTCAGAGACAGGACACTGGGCTACGTGGACATTTAGTCTGATGCAGTATGACCATTCTTATGAATCATTGCAATGCCTTGCAACATATAAACTGCAGTTCTGGAGCCTGATCATTCCATTAGTTGTGCATGTAAGTCACACTGATGCCTTAGTTGTAGTCACACATCTTACGAAGCCAGACAATCCCCTCCCGTAGGGAAAACAAACATGAGAGACTACAGCTTGTTCCCAGAATCAACAGTTGTCAACCATATGCATTTACTGATACATCATCCCTGCAGCGGGAGACAGATCTGTAGGATCTCAAAACCACAGTGGATGACACAAGTTTTGCCCTCAGCCACCTGGAACCGCAAAGTTCAGAGAGGAGTCCATGGAGCCAGAGACCTAGACCTCACATCAGTACTCTCCCTTTGACCGCATGGTTGCTTTAGGAGATCCGTGGCAAGAGTTACTCACGCCTTCCATCCTAGCCCTTGGAACAGAAATGCTTGTACAAACTGTATTTCAGAAATCACTGTGCACTTTGCCCAGAGTCAAAAATAAAGTTTTCAATATGAATATTAGAGACAGCAAATTAAGCAGCTCTGTAGCGTGAGAACAAGTTTGATCAGCTCCTTCATTGTATAAAATGAATATTTCCCTACTCCCCATCAATATGGTATTTATTCACTTCCACAAAAATTATCCTATTCCATACAGTATTGGGAGCAGGGAGTGCTGTGATTGCTTTATGCCCTCTTCATTGCTGCCTCTGATTCTCTAAGCTTTGTGACACACACATTGCTGGAGACTGGTAGAGCTTGGAAATTCATAAGAATGTAAGAACGGCCATACTGGGTCAGACCAAAGGTCCATCTACCCCAGTATCCTGTCTTCCGACAGTGGCCAATGCCAAGTGCCCCAGAGGGAATGAACAGAACAGGTAACTATCAAGTGATCATTCTCAGCTTCTGGCAAACAGAGGCTAGGGACAACATCCCTGCCCATCCTGGCTAATAGCCATTGATGGACCTATCCTTCATGAATTTATCCAGTTCTTTTTTGAACCCTGTTATAGTCTTAGCCTTCACAAAATCCTCTGGTGAAGTGTTCCACAGGCTGACTGTGCCTTGTATGAAGAAATACTTCCTTTTGTTTGTTTTAAACCTGCTGCCTATTAATTTCATTTGGTGACCCCTAGTTCTTGTGTTATGAGAAGGAGTAAATAGCACTTCCTTATTTACTTTCTCCACACCAATCATGATTTTAGAGACCTCAATCATATTCTCCCCTTCTCAGTCATCTCTTTTCCAAGCTGAAAAGTTCAAGTCTTATTAATCTCTCCTCATATGGAAGCCATTCCATGCCCCTAATCATTTTTGTTGCCCTTTTCTAAACTTTTTCCAATATATATCTTTTTTGAGATGGGGCAACCACAAATGCACACAGTATTCAAGATGTGGGCATACCATGGATTTATACAGAGAAATAATAAGACAGAAAATATCATATTTTGCATCTCTTTCTTAATGATTCCCAACATTCTGTTTGCTTTTTTGACTGCCACTGCACATTGAGTCAAAAAAGCGAACAGAATGTTCTCTGAGGCATACAGCAAATGAAAGCCCTCAGGGAAATCTGAACATCAGAGCTTTGAAGAAATTAGAGTTTCGTTGAAACCACTCCTTTCCTGCACCAAGTTGTTGTAATTCCCAGAGCAATGGTGGGCTCAATCCTCACTAAATTGCTAATTACTAAGCCAAGTTTTGGAATTTGTTTTTCAGACTGGTAAGAAAAGAATAAGGCTATATCACTGAGAGATGGGAAATACACACTTACTTATACACACTTCTATCCCCTCCTATAAAGGCAAGGTCTTACTCAAAGCCTGTTGAAATCAATGGGAGTCTTTCCATTGACTTCAATGGGCTTTCAAACTAGATCCCTAGTCACCCTGAAAGGGGAATGTTACAGAGTAAAACTGGAGTCCAATTCAGCAAGACCCATAAGGCCACGTCTAACTTTAAATACATGATTAGCCCCATTGGCTTCAATGGCACTGCTCACGTGCTTGAAGTTAGGCATGTGCTTATGTGCCTCACTGAACTGTGGCACTGGAAATAAATAAATTCATGGGGAATAAATAATTCTGGGGACCCAAAACCTGCAATTATTTTAGTGCTTAAATCATATGTTGACTGGTAAGCACCTATATCTTTGCAATTCAATTATCTTTTGAAGGAACCATTGGCATATGGACCTTCCTGTCTGTCTGAGGTGGAAGTTTGTCTTGGCTCCCTGGATACTGTTCCCACCACACCTCCTTCTGTTTGTCCCTCTCCTCTTTCAGTGTGTATCTGAAAGGTTGCCCCACAGCCTGAACCTAGTGAAATCAATTCAGATTTACTCAGGACAGGGCATTTAGACTTTTCCCAAAATTATATACAGCTGGAAACTCACCACCACATTGTAACAGATCTTTCACACACTCCAGCACTGCTGGGGAGGTAGTATAGGGAGACATACTCTCCATGAAGGTTACACAAAGCCTGCTCATTAGCCAGCTTCTGGGCACCATACAAGGGTGTTCCCCAGAAAGTTCAGGGCTGGAAGACTGGCCCTATGCCACCTCATACCCAGCCCCCAATATACACACCTGCCACAGGCAGAAAGTAGTGTGTCTTTCTTGAGAGTTCATCTACATGGGGCAATTAACCAGCACAGCGGCAGCAGAATAACTCTTCCACTATATCTATTCAAGAATAACTCCCCACGTGGCCAAAATATTCTGAAGAAAAACAGACTTTATCCTGGAATACATACATCACTTTTGAAGAAGAGTAATTATTCCAGAATAAAACTGCTTGTACTTCAGAACAGAATGCCTGCAGGGGGAGTTATTCCAGAATAGCCAATGATACAATAAAGCGCCAAGCATGCTCAAGAAGAGAAAAACCATCATTGACTTTCAGGTTGAGTCTGCTGTATTGGCTGTTAGAAAAGACACTTTCCACTTGCAAACTCTGCACATTTGATGAGGAATCATTGACACAAAAGCATGTGCTGTCAATAGCTTTCAACAAGTATGTATGAACTTTATAATACAACAGCACAATTTTAAAGTGTTCCTGACTTTAATTAAAACCTTCCATTACCACCTCACAAAACCAAAGAGAGGACCTAAACCTCACTCAGGGCTTGTTCAAAAAAGGATAGGGTCCCTGTGAAGCTATTCATTTGGGGCCAAGTTTGTAAGGGCCAACAGTCAGCGTATGCCCTTCTCCCTTCAACCTACCTCAAATAGCTTTACCATGCCAGATGAAAGAGCTTGTGGTAGAGAGATTTTTAGAGACAAAAATGACAGTTGCACACCTAACTACCATTTTTGTCTGAAAATCTCCTCTCTAAATACCACATGGGGAAAGGAAAGATTAAACCTAAAATTGGGGGAAAGAAAATAGGCACACAAGCCCCTAGTGGGCCCAGCTTATTCTCCATAGAGTCCATCATCAATACAAAGGAGTTGACTCCTCACGCCAATCAAAACTAGATCATCGACACTGATGAACAGCCCTCTCTGGCCTTGGTGAGGCAGACCCTGCTGCCCACAAAAATATCCAAGGGGGCCCCTGCCTTTGCAAAGATGGAAGCCTTGTCTGAACGAGCCTGGTCCTCAGTGAGGACGAAGCCCATAGCAAGTTTCAGATCCCAGTCTTTTGTCGTTGTGTTTTAATGCACTTGCCCAGTCTATGGTTAAAATTATTAATTATTAGTAAATAGAAAGAGTGTGCAGGAAGGGATTCACACTCTCAGAGCTCAAACAGCTGAAGGGATTTCACTCAAAACTTTTCAGAGATAAAAGACAACTTCTGACATTTATAATCATGCACCCCTAACAAGTGAAATATTGAGGAATATACAAGCATCTGAAAATAGGGAAGCAAAATGGATACAGTTTGTGACCTCTGCTCTACAGTGCAACAACAGATGACCATTATAAATCAGCAGCAATGTAACACTAGTAGATTTTTATATCTGTGTGTATGAGTACACACACACATATATACATGCATGCACATGTGCACACAGAGAAAAACAGGTCCACCACAGGAAGTTTGAAAACTATTGCTTAACCATTTAGCACATTACTTCTCTATATATTTCACAATGGGTTGCTTCATTAATCATTATTTAACTATTAGTAAGATGGAGGAAACAATTTACAGCAGACCTAGAAGGGAACACAGAAATGGTGAAGTCGTCATTCTTTGAGAGAGCAGATCCAGCTGACTTCGACCTACAAGGCCAACCTTGACAGACAAGTCTGTTTCCCCAGGGCTTGAAATTTTATGGTGGGCAGGAGAGTCTATTAACATTCTTAAAGCTCTCCATTTTGATTTGCTGTGAGGATTGTTGTGCATTTATGCCATTGTCATTTAAATGCATTTTATAAGCACTCTCTGTCTCAAGAGAGATTACCACTCTAGAATATAAGGATTTGTCTACACAGATAAATTAATCCAGATTAAGATAGGGTGTGAATTTAATGTAGATTAAATATTCATGATCAATGCCCTGTGTGGACACTCTTATTCTAGAATAAAAGTGATTTATTCCAAATTAAGATTTTTCAGTACAAAGCACTCTTATTCCAGAATAAGAGCATCCAAACAGGGAGTCGATCAAGAATAGCTATTTTGGAATAACTCTCCCTGTAGATAAAACCAAAGAGAACAATAAACATCCTTCCAGAATTATTCACCTCCTCCTTCCCACTGTTAAAACTCAATTTTAAAACTTAGTAGCAATGTCTCTCTTTTTCTGATTAAAATAAAATATTAAGTATTTTATCCATAGCAGTGTAAGAGATCAAAAGGTCCATTACAATGGCCTAGAACATTTTTTTCCTCAAACTTTTGCATTGGTGGCCCCTTTCACACAACAAGTCTCTGAGTGCAACCCCCCCTTATAAATTAAAAACACATTTTTAATATTTTAATGATGGAGGAGAAGTGGGGTTTGGGGATGGAGGCTGATGGCTCGTGACCCCCCCCACACACACACACACATACATAATAACCTTTGACTCCAAGGGGTCACAACCCCCAGTTTGAGAACCCCTGGCCTAGAATATACATTTTTTGTAGGTCACCAGTAGTTTTATCAAGAGGTAGAAGCAGCAATAAGCCAAGTTTGGTACACAATATATCAGGGTCACAGATAAACAGTGCAGAATGGAAAGCACAGCAAAAAAGGGGTGAGAGAAGTAGGTGTGGAGAGGGTGTTCCTAAATGTCTGCAACTAGGAACAATTCTAAATGCTTCCAAATCACTCTATATATTTTGATTTTTTTATGCCATCTTTCCCAGGACCACAAAGCAATCACTTAGCCCCAAGCACAAAGCTTAAACATTGTTGTGATTTGTGTTCCAGCACTTGTTAGTGTTAGACATGTCAACTTAGAGACTGCTACCTCACAGGCTGTACATATAGGATGAGATTTTATTAACATAAATAAATCTATCTTTACAAATAATTGTTAGTGCTTCCTCCATCAATACACATTTAAACTTTCACCCTGGCTAAAAAGCATGGGAGTAACTTTCACAGTTTAGGTTTCCTTCTCTGGTAGTGTAGTTGCTCCCTAGCAATGATTTTCAGGGAGAAAGAAAATAAAGCCATCCTGCTACAAA
This sequence comes from Dermochelys coriacea, assembly GCF_009764565.3. NCBI lineage: Eukaryota > Metazoa > Chordata > Testudines > Dermochelyidae > Dermochelys > Dermochelys coriacea. The sequence goes on along the minus strand of NC_050075.1, from coordinate 57,219,455 downwards.
CTACAGGAAAGAAAATTTCTCTGATAAAGTGATTAGTCCCAGCCTGAAGGATTAGGAGTCGTGGGATCAGCAACCACTGGGTTACATGATCACATGGAAACATATTCAAGTCTCCCCATGTTTTAAAAGTTTTCCTTCATGTTCACGATCTGACACACTCCTTTCTAGGTTCAGTTTTGTTTTTAATATGGCAAAACAAGTATTTTTAGTATTAAAAATCGCTTGTACTGCTTCCTCGTTTCAAATTATAACAAGTACACTTTCAAACTATATTAAAATGATCCATCACATCTGTTAACTCCCTCCTCTGGCTAAGCTACTTTTTCCCCTTAGTAACCGGACAAAATAAGTAGCAGTTTAAAACAAAATTAAAAAAAAAACCAGACCAAGAATGAGTTGTATTGCTTACGGTTTCAGTGTTACATTAGATACCTCTGGGCTTGTAAACCCCTCTTGCTTTCTAGGCAGGATCCTTTTTTTTTCGTTGCTTGGATAGAGAAGTTTTCAGCCGTAATAAATGGGTGGAGCTGAAGTGTCAGCTGATCTATTACAGCCGTCTCTCTCTTAAGGTGGTACTGAGGTGTAAGTAAGCAAGTAGCACCTTGGAGTAATACTGATGAACATCGTTTGATACTTTGCACGGAGAAAAAATGGGGTGAAAGCACAGAGAGTCAGAGATATATCTCAGAACCAAGGACCAACTTTAGTGATCAACAGTATGACATTAGAGTTATCACATTTAACAATTACCCAAGTGTTAACTTCTTAATATATATATGCAAACAGCTAAAAAAAAAAACTTTGGTGATTGATGGGCATGATCTGAAGAGAAGGCTTTCAGAAGAAAGAGCAAGGAGCTGAAGTTTGTAAAACAGACTTAAGGAAATGCTGTCAAATACAAAACAAGTGCCCCAAATTCTGGCAATTCTGCCTCATTTCTTATGGAAAGGGTATTTGCAAGTAATAATTTGCAGATATTTATTCACAACACTGTTCATCTTTCTAGATCATCTACATTAAACAATTTTTCCATAGAACTCAAGGGAAACAATAGTTTCTGTACAAATGCTATTTTTAAAACTTTAGAGAATGTACTGGAAAACAATTTCTCTGCAGGCTTGTTGAAGGTTTGTTTTTTGTTTTGGTGGTTGTTTTTTAAATCTGACCTATGGATTTCTATATCAGGGATACAAGTGTCTCTCAAATATTAATATGTCTTCTCCACAAGAGGATGTAATGTTAGGGTGAGAATTTAGTAACTGCTAAGATACCACAATGACAGCTACCCTAGGACTGCAATAGATTGGAATTGTACAACACTGGGAGCTTCTTTACACAGAAACTTGCATTAAAATAACTAATTTGTTTTAAATCAGACCTTTTGTTACTTTATGGCAAGTCTATGTGGAGGGACATTTCAAAATAAGTGTCCTATTTTTATTATTATGTGTATTACCGTAGCATCTATCAGCCCTAGTCATGGACCAGGACCCCATTGTGCTAGTCACTGTACAAACAGAACAAAAATAGCCCTTGCCCCCCAATGAGTGAAATTTTTAGTAATTTACAGTGTAATTTTCAAGAACAGGTAAGCAACATAAGCACCTATGGGCTTTCAGCGTAAATTTCTCCAAATTCACACAGCAACCTTAAGTGTTTCACCATTTGCCAGCGTTCATGCAGGGACCTAAATTTTCTGACCCACAGCCTAGCCACAGGCTTTGGCCTTGGATCAAGCACTTAGGAGATTTCTCAGACTTTGAGGACTGCCTCCCAACTCTCATGGCTACCAGCAACACAATTGGAAAACACAGCTCTTGAAACCCATCACATTAAATGAAGTGACATTTATGAGAGTCTTGTAGCCAAATTAACCATGTAGCCAAATTAAAGAAAGACAAATAGAAATGGTGTGGAGGAGATTTCATCAGATGACAGGAAAGTCTCTGGGTTTTTTGAGATACTACACTAGAGCATTTATTACTTTCAAAAAGTAGTATTTGCTTATTAAAGCTTGGGTTTCGAAGCAAACACAAAGCTCCTATGCCTATTTACATATGAAAATTATTACTGTTTTACTCAGTCAATTTCTCATTATCAGCTGTCCCCTGGCATGTATGCGTTACAATGGGGTCTTATTAAGTAAACCACAGCACCCATCACCCAATCTCATATAACTCCACTGGCTTCCTTACTTGGTTTATAATTCAGGGCATAGTTATATCTTTAAAGAGGTGTTCAAAATATTTTTGTTTATTTTTGCAATATCATGACCATCAAAACCTTTTATTTATACTTCTGGGTAGTACAGTAGTGCCTCTCCAAGCTGAAACCTGAGTGCATCATTTCTAGCCCTCAGAGTTTTCAGATGGGCTAAACACCCACAACTGGGACCAGATTCTCAAGAGTTCAGCTCCTATTTAGGCACCAAAACAAAGAGCCAGACTTTCAAGAGTGCTTAGCCTGTTGGATGTTGAGCTTTTTCAAAAATCTGGCAAAGAGTTTGATAATGGGAGCTGCAGGATGCAGAGTATTTTTTAAAGTCTGGCCCTTATTTAGATGCCTAAATAAGATCTGAACTCCTTTGCAAACCTGGTCCCAAAAGGGGTGAGGAGAACAAAAAGAGGGTCTTAGTATTGGTGAATAAAAAAATATGATCCCACTAAGCACAGCAACCTGAAGGGTACATTTTCATAAGGCAAAAATAAAAAAATGCATCCACATTCTCCATCTGAGGTGCACAGAGATGTACAAAATTAGCAACACCAATATTAAACAACATGCAGCAAATTAGCCACCAGTCCCCTACATACAGGAATGTTGGGTTTCAGTATCACCTCCCTGTCACAACCAAGCTTTACCCAATCTCGAATATCCCCAGATGTCTGTGATGTGATAAAGGTGCAGGAGAACTCAGGCAGCTACCTCTGAATTAGCATTATGTCCCACCTGGAGGGTGAAAGCCTGCAGAATTAAATGATTGCTGGTGCTCCTTGAAAAAGGGAAAGGTTCTCTTTAAAGAACACTTCTTAGGCCTCTCTATTAATTGCCCCATGTCCTATCTTCCCATTTTTGAGGAATATTATGAAGAAAATTGCAGCAGGACAGCTCCAGCACTAGGAAGATGGTTCGGGTCCCTTTGCTCCCACGTGATTTTCGGCTGCAGATGGTGGTTTTGGCTGGTGAGCTCCTTCAATAACACAGGGGAGAAGGTGTTTTTAGCACATCCATAAACCTCAGATGGTGTCTGATGGAGTTACTCTTTAGTGTTTCTACTTTTTTTCCCCTGAGCTGTGCCTAAAGGCTTGTCTTCACGGACAGTGCTACAGCTGCTGCAGTGCTTTAGTGAAGACGCTGCTATGCCGACCAGAGAGCTTTTCCTGTCAATGTAGTTATCCATCTCCCAGAAAGGCAGTTGCTATGGCATCGGGAGAAGCTCTCCCATCAGCATAGCACTGTCTACACAGGGGGTTAGGTCAGTATAAATACGTCACTCAAGGGGGTGGATTTTTTATACCTCTGAGCGATGTTGTTATACTGATACGGGCCTGGAGTGTAGACCTGTCCTAAGATTGATATGGCAGAACTAAGAGCCAGGCAGAGACAGCAACAGAGAACTCAGCAGTCTCATGCTTAAACACAAAACACCCTGTTTCTTTGAGGATTCAGATTTACTCAGAACACAAACTTAGTACCATTTCTGGCTATATTTCTTCCATGCAGCTTTACAGTCAGTAAACCCCAAAACAAAGTTACAAATCAATAAACAAGGTAACTCTTACGATTCACCAGTGCTGCCTGTCCTGGTTTTCAGTCACAACACCTGGATCTTGGTTCACCACAGGAATAACCCAGCCCTTCTCTAGGGTGCTGCATCTAAGTAGTGGGGAAAATATCAGTTGTCACCTGTCTTTTGCTGCTTTGTGATGCACAAAGAACATCTGAGAGGGTTTTATTTTTGTTATGATAGTTTTTCTTTTTAATGTGTTAGAAATGTCAGTCTTTTCTGCCTTATTTTTCCTACAAGACTGAAAAGCCAATAGATTTAGGTCAGGATAAACAGCAAGCTAAAGTGACCAGACTATCAAAATGACAAAGGACACCCATTACATCCCCACACCCCAGTACAGCGCTCATTCCCCACACTTGCCCACAGTCCTTGCCTCCTAAGCGCATGCTACTACCAGCTGATCCCCACTATTGCCACCTTGTGATGCCAGTGCTGATGGCTGGGTGCTACTTCCTATAGGTTAACTGGTGGTGCCAGTATAACCCAATGGATGGTATATGCTGTGTGTCCTGTTTTGTGCCCAATCCATATAGAGGATATAGGGCAGTTACAGTTCCCAGTTAGGGAGCTTGGCTCTTTTAGTTCAAGCCATAGAGACTCATGCTTTTAGCCACGGAAGTGAGGTGACAGTATTGACAAAGATGGAGATTGTCCCAGCCGGCACAAACTTTGGTGGTGGTACTGGCTGTACTATTGTAGTTGCTCTCTCTGAGAACTGAGAAGAATAGCCTCCCAGAGCCTGCAGCAGCAGTCCTGCTGGTGGGGAGGACTATGGGGAGCTGCTAAGGATAACACAGGTCACTTAAGTGTCTCACTTTAAGGCTCCAAATATCCGGAGTGAACCACTGGAAAAGTCAGGACATCTAACTGCTTATCCAAGGAAAGGAAACCTGATTGTGTGAGGAAGGGAAAGATTTCAGATTGTTTAGAGGCCTTTGGGTTTGGTTTCTCTTCTTTAACATAAATGCCTAACAAAGAGATGGAAAAAAAGAGCACTCTGTTAAAGATTGAAACACACACACACACACACACACACACACCCAGCTGTTCAGTTAAGGGTTGACTGAGCTCCTAATCTAAATCTCTGGGTCTCCATGAGGAAACAAGACTTGACAGACCTGATATTCCCAAGATAAAAATACAACTCCTCTTCCAGGAGAAAAGCATTAGAACAAGAATATCCAAACCCTTTCAGTCCTTTTTATAGATCATAAAGAATAAAAAACAGACATAAACCCAACACTGCACATGTCTTTAGAATCACCTGTGCTGAGGCCCACACGCTATCTGGATATATTGCATAGTTGCATAGCCTGCAGAGTCCAGTTAAATCCCCACCTCCAGCCACATTCCCAAGTAACAGCAATTGTCAAAAGCACCTCTTATCATCTGCACTTGGCAGAACATGTTGCATTCCTTTCTTTGGGATGGTTATCGCTATCTTAATCACCTGCAACCCTCTTCTTGGTGTCAAACCTTCAGATCCATCAGAAGTATATGACACCTGTGCTGGCTACAGGTTGATTTCTTGGTGTATTGTTTTGACCTGCAAAGCACTAAATGATTTGGATCCTGGTTATTTGAAAGATTGGGTCTCTTTATGTATTACCAACTCATTGGAGGTCATCTGAGGAGCACCAACTTCCAGCCCCACTTTGGCTTGGAACTTTTTGTCCTCCTGAGTGTGCCAGCCCAGAACTCAATTTCACGACATGCTTTTTCTCTATTCCTCAGCTTTCCAAGAGTGGAGTAGATGTCTGGGTTTGATGATAGGAAGATTCAAGTGGGAGATGGGAGGCTGGAATGGGATAAAAAGTTTGGGGGTGGATAGAGGTCTCAGGAGGTTCTTTATCTCTTTATGGTCTATAGGCATTGCCTTCTTCCTTAGGAGCCCTGGATTTTGTGTTTTGTTTTAGGGGTGTTGTTTGTTTGTTTGTTTGTTTGTTTGTGTGGCCAGATTCTCTGGTTTGACCAAGTTGCATGTGTTGCAAAACCAGAGAGAACCCTTGCTCCATGGCAATATCCCTTATGCTAGGGGCCCTGAAGGATGAGTATCTACCAAGGGAGGCCCAGAATAGCCTTGGGAAGTATATAAGGAATTAACTCACCTGCTCAAAATTACACATGTGCTTAATTTACTGTACTAATTCAGGGCCTAAATTTTGCTTCTTGCTTGTGCCCCACAGTTCTAGTTTCCAGCTTGTTCCTCTCAGCCAATGTGTCAGGCACCTCCTCCAACAAAGGGAAATTGAAAAGCCTGACACTTCCTGTTGTCTGCTTCCCCCTTTCCCATTCTCTCTCACACATGCATATGGCTTTTCTCACCATTCAAAAAATAGACAACTATCATTTAGGGTTTTTGTTTTGAATGAGGGACATAATGTAGTGAATTCTGGGACCAGTGGGGCTCCAGTATTCAAAAACTGCCCTTTTCCAAGCAGTCTGTCTTGGAAAGACCCATCTTTTTCTATTCTTCCTGCCATCTGTTTGATGGCTTTTTCATGATTGTGGCCATCTCAGCCATGGCACTTGATGAACTGATAGACGTAGACACACTGAATGGCATGAGATTATGGATGCAGCCCTGAGAGCCAGAAGAATCACACACAGAAGAGCCTGAGGTACAGCAGGTCTGGTGAAAGGAAGAATGGAGCTAGTCTTACACAACCACATGTTCCTATTCCTGTTACAATTGACTCCCTCCTTCAATCCCTTCTGTTGTGCGTTACACCCACATTTGGTGTTGTCTTTAGCTAGATTGTAAGAGCTTTTGGGAATGAACTGTCTTTTACTTCATTCATCATAGCGCAATAGGGCCCTGATCTTGAGTGGTGCCTCAGATTACTAGTGTACTACAAAATAACAAGATCAAGGCCATAGGCCAAGGACATGACCATATGTGGCTGCTATCATAGCACTTCTCTGTGCACTGCTTCCTTTGAGAACCATGGACTCTGACAAGCAGCCACCAACTGTCCAGCCAATGAGGAGGTGATCATGGTAGGCAGGCAGGAATGTGATATGTCCTCTCTCTGCAGCAATGGGCCTGGATTCCTTCCTGTTTCCACCTCAGAGACTCTCACTATGATTTCCAGCCGTAAGTACAAACACATAATTCCCCCCTAGTTTATACACTTGGCAGCAAACAACAATACTGCTGCAGCTACTAAAGTCAAAGGAAACCCATGAACAATAGTAATAGTAATGAACAATAGAGATATCCCTACTCCATTGTCTCCCTCTCTTATTCCCCAATGCCATATTTGCAATGCAGCTAGAAACAGAAGAAGAATAGAAGCATTGGGCCACTCCAACCTACCAATTTGTACATATAAATCAAAATGTAAGAAAAACACTGATTACTGAAAGGGCAGTTTAGCTGCTGAGATTCTCAGGTACCAGCCTGCCTGCTTTGAAATTCCCAACAAACAATACCATCCCCTTTAGTCTCTTACTATTTTTTAAAGTGAGAAATGATTCAGTGATCCATAAACAAACTGCCAGCGGTGCCCATTCTCTGGGACAATTGTGTTCATACTAAATTTAGTACAGCTAATATGTTCCCGGCTCTAAGTGTTGTCATAGTTATGTATAACTCATATAACTCAGACCAGGAATGGAGTTAGAGCCAAGCAAGAAGTTAAGAAATGTTGATGCTCTTGTAATTGAAATTCAATGGCTTCAATATGTGGTCAGCCTGATATTTCATGGTTTTGATACTAGATACTGCCTGTCCTCTGTGGACATAAAGCACTATGATAATAGGCAGATGGAAAGACTATGGACCGTATTTCCAATTGCCTCCCCATGGCTTCCATCTGTGCATTTATGCTTACACATTCTGAGTGCCCTATATTTGAATGAAAGACACTATAGATCTAAAAAGGATATAAACCTCCCTCAGCATAACTTCTTATGTTTATTTACAAGATTTGTAGCTACTATTAACTGATATACTTTTCAGTGTCTCCCATGATACAAGACAGTCCTAACAGTTTCTTTAGTACTTTGCATGGCTTGGGCCTGGAGTGAAAGAAAGAAGTCAAAGATATAGTGAAAACACACTGGCACATGAGAGATCTGAATAAGGGAAATTACTCACTTATATATGTGCTTGCAAAATCAGGCCCTCAGTCTCTCACTTAGAAGTGTTTTTCCAAACCTTCCTTTCTCCTCAGTCTACGAAATGAGCTGAATCTCCACACCTTTACAATATTCTCGCAAACATCTTGTGATTTCAAAATAATGCAAAAATGATGCTAGCACTTTCACTACACTGGGTGGCTAAACTCATTTGTGGCTAACATCCCAGACCCAGTATGACCTGTCATATCTTGAAAGGAACATAAGTTAACCTCTATATTTCCTTTTTGCTCTACTCTGGCGGTAGAAACCAACCTTAAAGTTGGCCCAAGTGGCCAGCTGGGGATTTTCCTATTGTGGAAAGTCAGGCTTCTACATCACACCAGGGACAGGGGACTGTTGCAAGTGGCTCCACATTAGAGCAGCCCTGAGACTGCTCTAACTTACACCTGTGGCTGAACTAGCCCATGGCAGCCCCATGGATGACTTGATCAAGAAGGTACAGTCTGTCTGAACACCCCATCCCACTCAAGTACAATTCAGTTGAACCCCAAGGATTTCTCTATAATCTTAACCTATGTTTAAAATGACCAAAACAAAATACTTTCCTGTACAAAATCCCCTGTATATGTTACCAGTATATTGTATTTACAGTCTTTATTTTCATGGTGTGACTAATTTGGTAAATTGGTACGTGGCCAACGAAACAAAGTTAAATATAATGCTTTCATTAGCAGAAGGGGGGAAGGTTGCTGAGCTGGATTATCTTCCCTAATGGTCAATTTTTGTAGAATTAAGCTAATTTCACTTCAAGAATTTCCATTCCACTGATATGCAGTTCCAGTACAGACTTGTATTTCTGTTCATTACTTGATGTTTCATTATGATTGACTGAGGAAAATTCAGTGATTTTATAATGAGAATATTAAATACAATAAACCCGACTTTCATGTACACTAAGGCAGCTTTACACAACTCAGTCAGTGTAAAGGGGCCTTAATGTGAGAGTAAATTATATTTACACCCACATTCAAGCCCTTTTACTCTGCTAGAATGGTGCAAAAGTGTCCCACAAAGAACAGTTATAGATAAAACAAATACTGTGTATCTTTGGTCAATATTCGAATGCTAGTTTTTTTAAAGGGTGCCAGCAAGTATCCTGGAGTTTATTCTTCCTAATGTTAATATGCAATTCTCCCTATTTTTGTGCATATTGTAAACATAATGCATTTCATACAAGAACAACACACACTTTGTTGAGTAACAAAAAGAGAAACTAACCAGCAAAACTAAAATCAAATCATATTTATTTGATATTTAAATAAAAAACATAATATTGAGGGCATGCTTTTGCCTTCTAAGCACTGGCCGGTGTGGAATTGCATAGACCACCTGCTAAACAACTGAAAATCCAAACCCTTGAAACTCAAGGCAAGACACCCCTCATATCTTAAGAGGACAAGGCACCTGCAAGTACATGAGGAGTAGGGACTGTAATCTGTTATAACAGCAATAGCAAGTGTCTGAATGTAGGGAATAGAACAGTCTTTCCCCATCTCCCATCCTCTTGTACTAACGGATAATGTAGGATCTGATCTGACAAATCCTTATTCCCGGTCTATGAAACTAAACTCATGCAAGTAAGTGTTTGAAAGACTGACTCCATATTTGAGTATCTTATATCCTGAAAGATCTGTGAAAAAACTTTGCATGGTCCCAGAAAAAACACAGTGGGATCCATTTTATAGAAGTGAGCCCTTCACATTAAAGTACATGGAGTTGCTCTAACACCATCAGTGTGTGACTCTACAATCCTGGCGATTTTTTACAGTTCAACTCCATAGAAATGCATGATTACAGCAGCTGTCTGCACTGAACTCACAATAATAGTTTGTGAACTAAAGTGAGTCTGTGGTATTTTGTGGGGTGGGCGGGCATTACATTTGGGAGATAAAAAGTGTCAAAAAAATGGATTGTATTGTGTGGACAACCTTGTTTGCCCTTTGGAAAATTATTGCATAATAAACCTTCTCTTGACACCTTATTGTTTGCATCACAGGTCATTAGTTTTCTGAATACTCCATTCATGTCTTTCAAAGCTTGTATCACAGTTAAAGAGTAACAAAGTGCATATTCCCTCCCCTTCTCCCTGGAAGGGGTGCATTTCAATTACCATGTCTTTTTAATGGATGGAAAGCATTTTCACAATATTGCTTAACTCAGAATTTAACTCTTTTTTCACTAGTACAAAGTGTACCATATACAGACATGCAAAGTCTCACTTTGGCTCAGTTTTAATTTTAAGACTGCTTTTAAAGCATCTCCACTTTAAGAAAAAAAATAAAAATATGTTTCACTGAAGCATTTAGCAAAAAGAAAAGGAGTACTTGTGGCACCTTAGAGACTAACAAATTTATTAGAGGATAAGCTTTCGTGAGCTACAGCTCACTTCATCAGATGCAGTGAGTTGTAGCTCACGAAAGCTTATGCTCTAATAAATTTGTTAGTCTCTAAGGTGCCACAAGTCCTCCTTTTCTTTTTGTGAATACAGACTAACACGGCTGCTACTCTGAAAATGAAGCATTTAGAACTCTCAGAGTTCTAAAACAAATTTGATTGTTACATCTGTCTATATCAGCATGATTTGTTCAAAGAAGCAATGAAAATGCATACAACTTTTCAGCTGTATTCTTTTCAGTGAGTACTTCAGCTTCCTATGTTATTTTAACACAGATTTCTGATTTCTGAGAATCTGGATTCTTGTTTCTCTTTCTGCTTCTACTCCCACTGAAGTCCATGGGAGTTTTGCCATTCACGTCAATGGCAGTAGGTTTAGGACATATATCAGAAATAATATCAGAAATCTGAAAGTACCAAAAATCTGTGTTTTTCACCATTCCAGGCTGCCTATTACAGCTGACAGTATCCTTTGGAATGGGGCCTGCTGATACTACTCTACTGGGTATCTTGAAAAGGAATCATTCTATTATGCAATCCTTGATAGACTTTCCACTATCTGAGGAAGCTTGGAATGGTGACAGGCATAAGATGAAGGAGTAACAGTGGAACAATTCTGCAGTTTCGTGTTCTCCAATCATCAGAAAATGCAATGATAAACCCCACTATAATAATCTCTCCAGTTCTCTTTGTATGTCTTCCTAAATGTTTGCTACCTCTCCAGGAATGGTGGCTGGCATTCATAAATTTGACCCTGGTTGAACTTGCACCTAAGAAAAACCCCTCCAAGAGAAATATGAAGAAGCCAGACTAGGTACAGAGAAGTGCTTGTTTCACCATGGTCTTATAGTTCAAGAAAGCTTCTGGAAATCCTAAAAAAACCTTGAACTGGGCTATAAGCAGCAGGAAGTATTACTTTTTGGAGTCTAACATATACTCACTATTATGACGGAAGCAGCTTGGAAGACTACACGAAAGTGCTCCATGGGTCACAGATAGGGTGACCAGACAGCAAATGTGAAAAATCAGGACGGAGGTGGGGGGTAATAGGAGCCTCTATGAGAAAAAGATCCAAAAATCAGGACTGTTCCTATAATATCGGGATATCTGGTTACCCTAGCCACAGAGAAACACTCCTCTAAAACAAATTAAACCTGAATGCCATTCTTTGCTTTAAACTTATTTCCTGCAGGGCCATGAAGAGATGTGAAGGTTTAGAGACATGCAGGGGAGAGAGAAGAAATTTAAATAACTGATTTTTTTAAATCATCTCAATTTCCTTCTAGACTGCTCCTAATGCTGCAGCTACCCTCTGTTCCTGCCCATAAGAATTTTTCCTAATTGGAATTTCCAAAATATTTCCAAAATAAGTGGACCTCCCATATACAAACATTATTTGAATTTACATACCAACCTATTCCCCCTTCCCCACCTCCCCCAGTCACAGTTCAACATTTTAGGTGAACCACACATTGTATGGTTTCTCAAACTTCACCCTTCAAAACCTGGGAAGAAACAAGATCAAGCCAATCAGTGGACATGTTCTCAACTGAACCAGAACTGTTCACTCTTCACATTTAATTGGAAAGTGAGATAATCGCCCTGCTCCTGTTTTTGGTACTGTATGGTACATAACATTTAGAAGTTAGACATACTACCCAATAACCTTCTCTACCTTTGATAAAACTTTGCCAACAATTTGTTTCATGAAGGAAATAAAATCAAGAGAATGATGAGACAGCTCCACTTTGGGGATTTTTTAAATCTAAGCATTCCTTCAGTCAGAAGCATAGGATTAACTCCATTCTATCTTAAACAGCTGAGGACACTCAAGAAATGAATTCAAATATGCAGACTTCTTCGTACTGGCAAACTAAACCATTGAACTGCTACTACTAGTCATGAAATGGAGTCTAATGGTTACTTGTGTGTCTAGAGTCTCAGGATTACTTACATTATTCATTTCTGAAAGAGGATATTTTGACGATTTCTGACATTTGGGATGACTGTCAAAAAGGAACTTTGGTATGGTGACACTCAGGGTTGCCATGCTTAAGTTTTAGGGACCTAGAAAAAGTCATGGGATTCACAAAGCCTGGGATACACACTAAGGTTCTCTATACAATGAATGGAGACAGAGAGGTACCTCAGAATGGGAGTCACAAAAGCCAGAATGCTAGGTGGCTCCTTGCCTAAACTAGCCAATGTGAGATGCCAAGACAAGGGGTTTGTGCTCAACTCTCAGGCAGATAGGCACCTAAGTCCAGGCTGCAGTGAGATACCTCCTCTTAGGATTCTCAGCTACAAACCCTCTCTTGAAGTTAGGTACCACCACAGCAATAGCAGCTCCCTCAAATTTTAGCCAAGTAGTTAGGGTACTCACGTAGGATATGGGAGACCCTCCAGGTGAAGTCATACTCTCCACCTGAAGGGAAGAAGGGATTTGAACAGGGATCCAGCACCTCTCAGGTGAGTGCCCTTACCACTCAGCTCTGGTGATATTCTGATACCAGGATCCCTCACTCTCTCCTGTTGAAAATATCCCACTGTGGATAAATAGTGAAAGAATTATTGAGCGAGAAATATAAATACTAAGATGGGTGAACTTAAGTGCCTGGTGTTAAAAATACAGAAAAGGATAACAAAAAATGAGCGGTATGGAACAACTTTCATACAAGGAGAGATGAAAGAGAGATGACTGGGGTTGGGGGCTATGAATATCATAGATTCTATAAAATCATGAATGGTGTGGAAAAAGTGAATAGGGTAGTGTTATTTACCCCTTCACAAGAACCAGAGGTTCCCGCAATGAAATTAATAGAAAGCAGGTTTAACACATACATAAGGAAGTACTTTCTCCACACAGTGCACAGTCAGCCTATGGAACTCATTGCCAGGGGCTGGTGTGAAGGCCAAAAGTATGGTTGGGTTCAAAAAAAGAATTAGGTAAACATATGGAGGGTAGGTCCACCAATAGATAATAGCCAAGTTGCTCAAGGATGCAACCCCATGCAACCCCCATGCTGCAACCCCATGTTGTCAATAAACTTCTGATTGCCAGAAGCTGGGACTGGATGACAGGGCATGTATCACTCAATAAATTGCCCTGTTTCTGTTCATTCCCTCTGAAGCATCTGTTGGAAGACAGGATACTGAACTTGATGGTCTGACCCACTATGGCTATTCTTATGTGAAAGAAAGAGAGAGAGAACGAGAACACCTGATAATGACTCTGTAGCCTGGGGATTAGAGCACTCACCTAGTAGGTGAGATACCCCAAGATCCATGGTCTCCCATCTCCAGGGATGCCCTGTTCCAATGACTTTTTAAAATATTATTTGGAACAGCTTCAAAAGGAGAGTCTGAGGGAACCCACATCAGAATATCCCATAGCCCAGGGGCTAGAACACTCCCTGAGAGGTGGCAAAGTCTCAGTTCAAATCTCTTTTTCCCCCGCAGCTAGAGAGGGACTTGAACCAGGGCTGGTCTCCCACATCCCATATATGTACCCTAACCACTGAGCTAAAAGTTACAAGGGAGGTCTTTGTCCTCCTCCCTCTGCCATTTGCTATAAGCGTGCCTTTAGGAGCCTGATCCACTAGCAAGCTCTAAGCTCTGGGGCTCTGACATCCAGACACCAGGTACTGGGCTGCTCTATGCATGCACAGAAGCAGAAACATAGACACCGTCACCTAGGGAACTTTTACCGCAAAAGTTTAGGCACCAAGAGAGTTTAGGCAACTACATGGTTCAGCAGCAGCTGAGCACATGTTCTGTGAATCCCACTAGGCCTGATTCTGGGATTTAGGCATCTAAAGTGGCAGTTGGTACCTAAGTCCTTTCATGAATCTTGGTCTCACAGAAATCTTAAGAAAACAAAAATAAAGAGCTACATGAACATTACGGATATTGTATTAACACTCCCACTGACAATTTGCCACTCAAATGAACTGAAAGACAGTCACTTTGTAAGCAGAAGTAGAGAAATATCTAAAGCAAGTGATTAACACAGAAATCTACTGATTTTAAGATTCTGGAAACACATGTAGGTAACACAGGAAAGTAAGTATTATACCCAGTTTACAGATTCAGAAACTGAGGTTCAAGATCACCAAAGGATTTGACTGGGTATACAACAGTCTAGTGTGTGATTTTCCTGGGTGAACAACCTGGAATCACAAATAAGTTTTAGGTGGGTTGCAGCCACTCTCCCTCACCCTCTTACACATTCATTTTAAAAATTTCTAAGCTGTATACTTGCAGGAATAACCTCAAACCCATCAGTCGATAGAATGATGTCTGTCAAAATCTTCAGGCAATCTAACACAATGGCTTTACTCCTTTCATTTAATGAAGGCTGATTCTGTGGTGATGGAATTTTTCTAATATTACATGGAAATAAATATTTTCCCCTTCGTGTTGTCATTTTGCTATTGATTTGATTAATGGCTAGTGTCTTTAGTTATTATTTGAATTAAAATAGCACCTAGAAGCCCCATTGTGACCAGCACTATACAAAACACGCAGTAAGAGAAATCTCCCCTGCCCCAAATAATTACAATCCAAGTAGACATGACAAGCAAAGGATGGGAGGAGAAATAGAGGCACAGACTGGCAAAGTGACTCATCTAAAGTCACATAATAGCTTAATGACAAAGCTAGGAATAGAACCCTGGTCTCCTGACTTCCAGGCTGACACCCTAACCATTAGTGGTAAAGATTACAATACGCAAGAAAATTATGTTTGCCCCAAAATCCCAATCCTGCAATTTCAAAGGAGTATGCAATGTGGTGGGTCACAAGATGATTTTCAGCCATTTAGCAGATCACAGACCAAAACAAGGATGAGAGCCATTGCTGTAGTGGATAAGGCCTATGTCAGGGTTCCTTCCCCACTCTGAACTCTAGGGTACAGATGTGGGGACCCGCATGAAAGACCCCCTAAGCTTATTCTTACCAGTTTAGGTTAACAACTTCCTCAAGGTACAAACTTTGCCTTGTCCTTGAACAGTATGCTGCCACCACCAAGCGTTTTAAACAAAGAACAGGAAAAGAGACCACTTAGAGACATCTTCCCCCAAAATATCCCCCCAAACCCTACACCCCCTTTCCTGGGGAGGCTTGATAATAATCCTCACCAATTGGTTACAAAATCATTAAAGACCCAAACCCCTGGATTTTGGAACAATGGAAAAATCAGTCAGGTTCTTAAAAGAAGGATTTTATTAAAAAAAAAAGAAAGGTAAAAATCATCTCTGTAAAA